>NW_006436812.1:7678955-7695853 GCF_000325575.1 Pteropus alecto
CGCCCCCGCAGGCCTTGCCACCCACCCTACCTGGGGCCAGGCTCCAAGCCCCACCTAGCCTCTGAGTGAAACTGCAGGTCACAGTCTGGTGGCTCAGCCTACTCAGGTCTGGCTGGCTGTGCTGGTCTGGGCAATTCTCTGCTTCTCTGGAAAAATTGGAAGATCCAAAAGCTCTTGTCCCACATTACTCGATGGCCCCCTGAGCCTGGACAGGTGCTCTCCTGATCACTGCGAGTCCCCACCAGCCCCTTTCGGCTCACACTCACCTGCTTCCCTTACCTGAATTGCCTTCACAGCCCCACAGGCATCTGAGTTTGCACCCCTGAGACAGAGGCTGGTAATGAATGAGAGGAGCAGGAAGGGATGGGGTGACAGTGCTGTGGGGCCCAGAGCCGGGGGGACTCTGCCCCCTGGGAATCAGGCCCCAGCCACCTGGGCATGTGGAGGGCTCTCCCGGAGCTCTGGGACTCTAGCCTCTGGCGTCCAGTCGGCCGTAGGCCAGGCCGGGGTCTGGGGAGGCAGGCGGGGCCTCTGTCTAAATGGGTCATGTGTCCCTGTGTGCCTTGGGCATTCATGACACACCACTTCCAGGCTCCCAGCGTCTGGGAAACTGCTCCACTCACAGCCTTCGGCAGCCATATTTTGTGGTAACAACAACAAAAATACTAATGGCCAATACATACTGAGCCCTCATCCCGTACCAGATGCTCTGCGGCTTTCATCACTGAAGGCGCGTATCAGTGGTAGACACTGAGACCTTATGTGGTGGGCACCCTTTCCCCAGCATGTTGGTGATGGAGAACAATGGCCCTGGGGCCGCCAGCCGCAGCTCAAGTCCTACACCTCCTGGCCGTGTGACTGGGCTTCCTATGGCTTCCCCGCTCGGCAGGATGAAAGCAGCTCCGGCTTCACAGAGGTGCTCCGGGCACCCTAAGAGCGGCTTCCAGGAGGGGAGATGCACTCGCTAAGCTCTGTGATTACTCTCATCTGGCAGGTGTGCAAACAGGCTTGCATAGTAAGAGAACGACCGGGGGGCTGAGAAGTGACTCCGGGCTGCCCAGCTCCGGGCCCAGGCTCCTCACCAGAGCAACAAAGCACTCCCCCGCCCGGCCCTGCGCAGCTTCCAGGACACCCTCCCACCCTCAGCCACTTGGTCCTCAAGGGCGCTGGCCTTCGATGGAGAGCACTCCCTCATCCCTCCTCTGCCAACTCTTGCCCCTGTCCTGTTTCTTCTTCGCTCCATCCCCTGCCTCCTCTCCCACCCTGCCTGCACCCCTCACCCCCACCCCACACGTTCATCCCGGAACTTCCCAGGGAGAGCCAGGAGGAGATAAGGAAGGGGGCTTGGGGCACAGACTCGGCACCGTAGCCTCATGCCGTGGAACTACTCCCATGCGGAGGCCCCTTCCCGCCGGAGTCCCAGAGCCTCTCCCTCCCCCATGTCCTGGCCAGTCCTGGCAGCTACCCACTCCCCTGCCAAGCCTCTGGCCACCGGCCCAGCTGCCAGCCTCTCCTAAGGCAGAGGCTCAGACAGTGTCAGTCCAGGATGAACAGTGGCCCAAGTGGCAGTTACCGGGGTAGTGGGGGCTGGGCCATGCGGGGAAGGGCAGAGGTCCCCACGCTGTGATTTCTTGTCTGTCCATGCAGTAAATCCCCACTTGGAGGAGATTGGTTTTTCCTCATGACTGATGGTCCTTGGCTGGGCTGAGTTTGTCCTCAATCCCACAGTCGGCCACCCACCAGTGCAGTGGCGCGATTTGTTCTCTCTGCCCCACAGGCCCCGGGCAGAGGGGCAAGCAGAGCTGGGCTCCTGCCCCCAAGCTATGCGCTCCCAGCTTTGTCTCCCATGGTTTGGGGCAGGAGCTTTGCTGATTCATCCACACCAGGGCACCTTCTCCTGATTTCCACCAAGGCCCAAACAGGAGTCTCAGTGAAAGCCCGGCCCAGGCTCCCCTCACACCCCTCACTTGTCTCCAAGCCACATCGGTGCCACTTCTCTCCATCCTCAGTGCCACCACCGCCTAAGCCCCTGAGACCTACCACGGCTCCCTCTCTAGCTGCCTTGCCTCTTCCCCGCACCTCGTCTCCCGGGCCTTCTCCACACACGAGCGGGACAGCATTCGAAAGTGTAGAGCTGATGGTGTCCCACCTCTTAGAACCCTCCTACCAATGGCTCCCTGTGGCCTTCCAGGTGAAAGACAAACTCCTTGTCATAACCCACCAGGCCCTACACACTCTGACTCCAGATGACCACTCAGCAATAGACCCGTGCCCTCGCCCCAAGCTCCAAGCACTTTGTCCTGCCATAGTGCCGCGCACGACCACACTGCATTCCTCTCACCCCCAGGGCCTCTGCACACGCTGTGACTTACACCCACACACACCTCCATCTCCTTCCTCATCCTTCTGTGCCTGCGTCAATGGTCCTTTCTCTGAGACACCCGCCTTCATCCCTCCAATTTAAATTGTCTTTCTTTCGTTCACCTCTGTAGCAGTGTTCACACTCCGAAGTGACGTTTTTGTGGTTAGAATGAACTCCGCAGACCCAGATGCTCTCCATCCTCACTTCCTCCCGAGCAAGGGGTCAGCACCCTGGTGCGGCAGCTCCGCCGGGTAGATGAGCCTCCCAGCATGGCCATCCTGAAGCCCGGCTGCTGCAGACGGATGCCCATGAATCAAGTTGACGTTTCCATTACCAGAGGCCGTGATGGGCCGGCTCCGGTGCGGGCGGCGGGATGACAGCTCATGGCAGCCACCAGCTGAGGGCAGACATTAGGCCGCCTGAGGACTGGGCCTGCCCATCAGCCCTCAGCCTGGGGCAGGACTGTGGCCCTGAGGACCCTCTGCATCTGGGGCGATGGGGGCTGACCTTGGTGAGCGAGGGAGCAGAGCCCCATTTCAGAACACCGAGCATGTGCAGACACGTGTGCAGGGCACGTATGTGTCCAGGGCCAGCACACACACACACGGATGTGTGTACAGGGCCAGCAACACCACACAAGCATGAGCGCTGAGGATACTCGTTAGCTCATGTGCACGTACAAGGTGCTACCCCAGGCTTACATAATGTCCGGGTTGGCACGTGCACGCAACGCCCAGGGCGTGTGCATATAGGGACTCTGGGCACGAGTGCCGAGAGCAGAACAAAGTGCGTGAGGACTACCCTGGGCTGTGCATCAGGCCGGCTTATGAAGGTCAAGATGAAAAGCAAACTCCCAGAGCCAACAGCCATTCGGTGGTCAGAACACGTCTGCTCAGCACGAGGTGTGGAGCCGGGACAGCTGTTTGCAGGGGCAGGAGGAGGGGGCTTTTGTTTCCCCACAAGGCTTCCGTGTGCCTGCCCAGGCCCACCCTGCCTTCATACCAGGTGGTCCTCCCACCCTCCAGATTTGGGCAGACACTGCCCTGTGCTCCCTGCAGGAAGCCAGCCTTCCCGGTAGCTCTCAGTAGGGCCCCGCTGAGATCACTCATCCAGCCTGCCCGGAAGTTCTTCCTTTTATCTAACCAGCAGCCTTCTTGCTGCAGGCTCTGTAAGACTGAATGACAACTAGCTCTCACCCCCTGCCCAGCAGGTGCCCAGGAGAGGACAGAAGGATTTGAAGCCCGAAGGGTTTATGGGCCACCCCCGCATCCCCGGCCTGTGCAGAGCGTAAGAATGGCCCCTGCTTGAGCGTCGCATACCATAATCACATAGCACTTGCACAATGATTTATTTAATGTTTTTCTTTAAGCCGACTCTTATTTCTTTTTACCTAAGTGCCTATTTTGGATTCATCCTAAGCAATAACGTCTGTGAACTTATGGCACTCATGTGCCCGTTACACATTTTTTCCCTAATACACATTTACATAAACACAACTATTAAAATAGATTAAAATTTGCCCCTGTGTCAACTAGAATCATCTCCTGGACCTCCGTGGTCCGCTCGCCGACTTCAGGAGGATGCCGGGTGAGACTAAAGAGCTCCAAGATGCCTCGTGTCCTGGGCCAGGCTCCTGTCGGGTGCATCCCTGCCCAGCCCCGTGTCTACAGTGCTGCTTCTGGTCCACACGTCAAAACCTGAACTCCTTGTCCTGAAGTCAAGGCCTTTGTACCTGGGCCCCAATTTCGCTGGCAAATTCATCTCCTGCCCCACACAATATGTCTGAAATATTTACCGAATGAATGAAAAATGGTTGATGAAGCACTAACTTGATTAATCAATGAATGATGAGCACGCACCTCCACCTGGGTGTTCCCTGGGCCCCTGAGACTCAGAACCTGTGGACGCGGCCGCCACCTGAGCCCCTTAGCTGAGAGTCATCACCAACTCTCCCTCCCTCCCACATCGGTCCACCCCCAGCCTGTTGATTTTCGCTGCTGATGAGCTTCTGGATCTGCCTTCGTTGTCCCCATCCCCAGGGCCACTTTGCTGAACCAGACCAGCTCTTCTCTCCCTTAAAGCATGGTCAGGATGAGGAAGGGGGCCGGGGCTCCCACATCTGGCCTCTGCCCACAGCTTCCGTGACTTGCCCAGATGCACAGCTGGGTGCTTCCCACGCCTCTCTGCCCAAA
Organism: Pteropus alecto; assembly: GCF_000325575.1. NCBI lineage: Eukaryota > Metazoa > Chordata > Mammalia > Chiroptera > Pteropodidae > Pteropus > Pteropus alecto. The sequence continues at coordinate 7,683,510 of NW_006436812.1, forward strand.
GCATCCCAGCTGCAGGACAAAGGGGGCTTCGGACACCTCCGGCCTGGCACCACTGGTCCCTGCAGGCTGCTTTCTCACCACCCTGCTGCCCTCCCTTCTCTCCACACCAGCCACCTAGACGGTCTTAAAGTTCCTACAATGTCCCTAACTGTCTTGCCCTCTACACTCTTGCCTGCCTGACATCTAGACAACCTTCATGTCTTCACTTAAGTGTCATTTTCCCAAAGGACCCACCCCTCGCCACTACCCACCCCCGCGTAGATGCTGCCTTGGGCCCCACAGCCCCCCACTTCCCCTCATCGCCGTGACAGAAACACCGACGAGGCATTTAATCTGTGCCAGGTTCAGTTCTAAATGTTTCACACACATCAACTCATTTAACCCTCAGAACAGCTTTAAGAGGTAGGTATAATGATCATCCCCATGGGCACATGGGGACGAGGCACAGAGAGGTCAGGTAACTTGCCCAAGCTCTCAAGTGGGAGGGGCTGGAATCTGAACCCAGGCTACACGGCCCAGAGCTGGACACCGCAGCACTTCACACACTGAATTATAATCTTCTGTCCGGTTGTCTATCTTGCCTATCCCTGAGCTCTGCGAGGATAGACACCCTCTCTGGGTGGATCAGTATCTTATTCCAAGTGCCTACCACAGTGCCTGGCCCATAGTAGGGACACAATAGATTATATCATTGGGTAGATGGATACACAGAAGGATGGTTGAATAATGAGCATGGGTGATGCATGAAAGGATGATGGATGGATGTCTGACACAAGGAAATTTGACAACTGATGGGTGAATGATGGATGGATAATGAATAGATGATAGATGGGTGATAAATGGATGGATGAAGGATGGATGGATGGATGGATGGATGGATGTATAGATGGTTGGATAATGGATGGATGAGTGGATGATTGACGAATGATTGATGGATAGATGATGGATGGATGATGGATGACGGACAGGTGATGGATGGATGGATAAATGGATAATGGATTTACGGAGGAGTGAAAAAGAATATTCACACGACTGCTCACACATTCACCCCCTCCACACCAAGCTCTAGAAATCCTTCTGGGAAGGGATGGAGCCTCTCTCGGAGTCAGGAGTCCTGGTTTAAACTCCAACTCTGTCACTTGCTAGCTCTGATCTTGGGGGCAAGTTTCTTCATCTCTGTGATCCTAAGTTCCCTCATCTTTATAATAGGAATCTCTTTTCCTAGGCATCTAAGCCCGAGGATTTAATGTAAAGGTGGCTCTAGACACAGGGTAAAGTATCCCCATGGCGGTCGGGGTGACTTGGGGTCTGGGTGTAAGGGCTTCTCTCTTGTTACCCTACATTTCCTGTCTGCCTGGCACTCCCACCTCGCCCACCTTCTGGAATCCAAGGCAGCCGCCAGTCTGGCTCCATCCTGACCCCCAAACCCAGCCTGGCTTTCGGCTTCGTCCCTCCCACACTTCAGTGTCTGGCCCTGACCCCAGCACGCTCAGGGCTGTCTCACCTTCAGGTTCCTCGAGGACCCCGTAGGAGGGGGCCATAACGGGGCAGCCACAGCCAGAGAGCAACTGGCCTCCACACACAGCAAGAAAACAGGTTCAACAAGCATTTATTGAGCCCTGCTGTGTGCCTGCTGTGTGGCCCCCTGTGGTGTCAGTGCCACTGCCCCTCCATAGCTCTGCAAGGCTGGGCTCCTCCTGAACTTTCCAGCTGGCTCAGAGGTCCCCAGGCTTTCAGTGGCCGATGTCCAAGTTTTTCCTGGCATCCCAGCTGCCATCTGAGAGGGCTCCGCGTGTGATGGGGGCAAGAATCAGGAGTTGTTTTCCCAAAGTCGCTCCGGGTAGCCCTGTGTATTCCCACAGGCCACGCCAGCCCCATCGCCAGGACCCTGAGACCCAGGCAGCAGTGGACAGGGCAGGCCCGGTGTCTCCCACGCAGGCCGGCTGAGTTCAGGGCATCCAGGCCAGGTTTCCACAGCTGCCTGACCAGTGGTCTTGTGTCGGGGGCTGGTGCCAACGACAGCCTGAGGCCCGGGGGCAGATCGGGCCTCAGTCACACCCAGTGCCCGAGGACCCAGCACTGGCGATTCAGCTCTGGAGCCTCCTGTGCAGAGCTTCGGGGCCAGGAGTCTCCCACGTGTGGCTGGTGTCCTGCCAAGAGACAAGGTGGTCAGTGCCGACAGCTGCCTTCCTTCACCCACACCCCATCTGCCCACTGCCTCGCCAGCTCACTCCCACCCCCCACCTGCCCACACATCCATTACCCACTCCTACTTGGCAGGCCTTCCACCTACCTACCCTCCAGCACTCCTACCCACTCATCTACCAGCCCACAACCAGCTCGCGACCCACTGTCCCACTCACCGGCTCCCCATCCAGCTGCCTGCACACCCACCTTCCCATGCCACCCTACGCCCCATCTACCTACCAGTTCCCCAACTCCTAGACATACATCTGCCAGCATCTGCTGCATCCACGTAACACCCGCCAATATATCCACCATTCTACTCGCATATTCTTCCCACCCACAACCACCCACAGCCCTAAAACCCACTCATGCACCTGCCATCTGCCAGCACTCCAGCACACCCACCATCACGCCATCCGTACACCCACCAGCCCAGCTTCCCGCACGCACGCCCACCTGCGACAAACCACATACCCACCCTCCCACCCACCCTCCAACTCACTCGCCTTCTCATCTACTTCCCAAACTGCGGACATATCCGCTAACCCATCAAGTCCCCAACCCCCGTGCACACATCCACCAACCTTCCATCCTCCTGCCCCTACTCACCAACATACCCATCCAACAAACCACCACCTGCCCACACACTCACTCACCCACTCAGGCAATCGACCCACCCCCTTCCCATCTCCCCATTCCTTTCACCTACCTACACCCCTCAGTGAACCAACCAATCCCTCCCCTGCCCACTCATCTACTCACCCACCGGCCCGGGCATCCTGCAACCTACCTATCCACCTACCTATCCGCCCACCCCGTCAGGTTCCCCCAAGCTCCACTGTGTGCCTCCACGTGCTAAGGAGCTGTGGGAGGGTTAGGAGGACAAGTGTGGACGATCCTTGGGCCTTGATCCTTACTTGACCCCAGGGACAGTGAGTGCCTGCGAGGGTGTGCCCCAAGCTGACTCTGAGCAGCGCCCTGGGCCGAGGCAGTGGGCAGAGACTTCACGACTTCCCCACCACTGGCCGCTGCTCTTGGTGGCTGGGCACACTGCAGGGCTGGAGGGCTGGTCCTGACACAACACGCGCACCGTGCTCTCCTTGGTTCCTGAAGGCTCGCTCCCTGCCTTTGCACAAGCGCCTCCTTGGCATCTTTCTAACACACCAGAACCATTTCCATGTCCACCCAGTGACCAGCCTAAAATGTCCTTGTGCCTACTGTGAATCGAACGAACACTCCAAGCCTGACTCAAGTCTCTCTTCCCACGTGAAGCCCCCTGGCATCCTCTCCCCAGCCCTCGGGGTCTCCTCCACCTTGGAGCGCACACCTCAGTGGCTTCCCCAGCTTCACCCCAGGAGAGCGATGGCTCAACCCAGGCAGTGCGGTCCGCAGTGCACCGATGGAGGTGGACCAGAGAGGGGAGGCAAAGGGCGGGGAGACTGGCGTGGTGGGCACCAGCGGGCAAGGGAGGATTAACAGTGACCGAGCGCTCACGGCCAGTACACCCGCTACGTTCTCGGCTCACAAGCCTGGGAGGCAGCCACCCCCATCTCGCAGACAGCAGAACTGAGACTCGGCAGGGATAAGCCGCCACCTTAGGGTTCACAGTTGTAGAGGAGCTGGATCAAATCAATTTCTTCTTGATTCCAAACTTCCATGTTAAATTTGTTCCATGTTGTTTCTTTTCCTACTGAGCTCTAACAGATGCTCAGACATTCTAGTCATCCTTTAGGGTCAGACGGGCTCTTTAGAGCAAACCCCTTAAGGTGGGAATTCCTGCGGAAGCCAAGCTCCTGCTTGCATGCCCCCAAGGACAGACTGCTCATTACCCTTCCTGCACCCCCCAAGCAGCTCTGACTGTTGGGAGATTCCGCCTCATATCAAAGGCTGGATGGCAACAGGCAAAAATGAAGACGGTTGTGCCAATGGTGGGGACAGCGAGAGGCGTGTTTTTATTTTTCTTGCTCTGGCTTTTTTCTGTTTTTAATATTCTCTAATGATGGTTGGTGCTTTGCTAATTTTACTCTATTTTCTGAAGGGGTGAGAAACACTTGGCAAACATTCTGGAATCGTTTGCCCTCAGGAAAAACATTTGTTTCGGCCCCAGTCACTGAAACCGCTGCATTCTTTGGGGTGCTTGCTGCCAAGTTATAGGTGTTTGGATTTTTTTTTTCTTTAATCTAGAAGCAAATATTTAGTGCACAGAAAGGTACGATTATTTTTCTAAAGGAGTATTTAGAAGGGGTCGTAGCTGCTCATACTGTCACCAACAGGGAGAACTTTGGAGAGTTCATTGCAACGAAGACAAAATGATCACGTATTTTTAAGAAACAAGAAAGACCATGATCCCTATATTTCCTTGAGGTAAAATCTCGCTCTGTCCCCTGGGTCTGGAGGCCAAGTCACTAAGGACTGGGGGCCTCGTCCCCTCTCTTCTCCAGGGAGAGGCTTGGGGCTGAGAGCCATTTACGGTGGAGGTGGGGGGAGCTCTCTCTGTCCTCACCACACCTGAGGAGCCCCCGCCAGCCCACCGGGACCCCTCACACACTTCTCTCCTTCCTGTCCCTTTACTTTGGGGCCAGTCACCAACCAGAAAAAATATATACATATATGCCTTATGCTGTGGATTGCGGAATCCCACTTCAAAACACCTCCTGGGCCTAAGCAATGGGTGAAGGGGTGGAACAGGCGGAAGCAGCCATTCATCAGCCTGCTGATTGTTGCTGTGGGGAATGTGGGCTGAGAACTCCCAGAAAGTTCAGAGAAACCGAAAATTAGGATTTCAAAGTAAAATCTCCTGGCTTTTAAATGATGACAAACAACAAAGGTTTTTAAAGCCTTTTAAACCATCCGTGGGCCAAGTAGCATCCTTCAGGTCGTACTCAGCGCACTGGAAGTCATTTCTGACTTCTTCCTGTTTCCCAAAGACCGGGTCTTTGTTCCATGAGTTTCTTCTGGCTTCACATATTCTGGATCTTGGCCAGGGTGACCCTCCCCGCTGCTGTCTCTGGCTGTTGAGTCTCCCACCTCTCTTTTGAATGCCCCCTCCTCTGTGTCCCGTACCATGCTACACATCCCTCTGCCCTGTCCTTGTAACTTTGTGTCGCGGGGGGTCTCCCTAACTAACCTGGGGACTCACCACAGGCAGAGAGTGGGTCAGCTTCGTCCTGGCGCCCTTGGCCCCAGCAGCTGGGAGCATGGGGCGAGTCCCGAACTGACTTTACAAGTGAGGAAGGCATGCGGGAGGAGGATGGAGTGATTCCCGGGCTGGAGGGTAAGCTGCATCTGTCTTTCCTAGTCTGAGATTCTGTACACTACAGGAGGCTTTTTGTTCAGCCTCTCCTCCTCTGGGGGAAAATAAAAACTGGACTTGGAGTCTAAGAGTCAAAGGTTCAAATCTAGGCTCCCTCATTCACAAACTGTGTGAACTTTTTTTAAGCTGTGTGACTTTCGACAGGTAACTTCGCCTCTCTGAGACTGCAAGTAGATGTGAGTTACAAAGAAGTCGGTAGCCCTCCACCCCTGCATAGAAACCCTTCATTATCCAGTTTCAGATAGATGTAAAAATAAAATGCCAGAACTAGTGGAAGTTGGGATCAACTGCCTCCTCACGGATGGAGAAGCCAAGGTCCGCAGTGGGAAATGATTTGTCCAAGGCCCCCACTCAGAGGAGGGTTGGTAGCAAGTACTGTGTTTTAAATTCCCTTGAAACCTCCCGGGCTCAGAAGAGTACTCAGCACATGGGAGGTTTTCCCATGTGGTTTCTCCTCTCTTTTTTAATCCAAATATCAAAACGTGAACAAATTTAACATCAGTCTCTTCCAGTCCCGACTTCCCAATCCTTCAGTGAGAAATCACTGTCTCGAACTCTCTCCAAGGCACCAAGATCCCGGGGTGGGCAGGGGTCAGCTCTCAGCTCTGCTGAATTGAATGAATTTACATCCAAAATGGATCCACTCTGTTGGGGCCAGGGGGAGGGGGAGAGGGGGGAAGACTTCAAGACCAAGAATGCCAATGCAGATGGGGAAAACGGGGCTCTCAGAGGGGAGGTCAAGGTGCTCAGAAGCTGGTAGAGGAATTTGTGAGGGTGGACAGGCCTCGGGAGTGGGCAGGTGGCTGGCACTGCTGCTCTGGACCCCACAGCAGCCCCGCCTGGCACGAAAGAGCCACATCCTTTTACAAGAAAGTGCCTACGTGAGGTGCTGAAGGCCTCTCTCTCTCGGACTCGTGGCCCATCAAGGTCTGGCTGCCCAACCTTGAACCCTGCCCTCTAAAAGGAGCTGGGACGTGGGGAGTGATGGAGGAATGAATCAAGGCTAGCACTGGGCTTTGGAGACCTTTCAGCTGGTGACAACATCATCCCTCTTCTGCTGCCTAAAATGTCACAGCCTTGGCAAGGGCACCCTGACTGCCTCTCCACGTCGACCCCGCTCTGTAAATCTGTACCCCGAGGGGGCTCAGAGACGCCATTATATTTGGTAATATCCGTTTACTTGTTTCCTCCCAGCTTCTATTCTAGGCTGTGTGTAGCATGAGGACACAGACTGGCTCTGCTTCTATTCGTCTCTGGTCCCCAGCACCCTAGCAGGCGCAATGTTGACAGTATAGATGTGTTGAATGAATAAATGATGGGGGAGTTGGGAAGAAGAGCAAGTTTCTGTGGGATCCAAGTGGAGAGAAAGATTGGGTTTTCTGGTCTTCCTTGGGGAAAAGTTGTCTTAGGAGATCAAGTGGGGGCTCCATCTTTCTTGTCACTGGAGTCCATCTTTTGGGATCCCATGTTTCTGGGCTAAAACATTCTCTTCATCTCTTTCTCACACTTGAAATTGGGCTGAATCCACTTAACCCACCACCGGTCCCAGAGCCACTGATTTCTTCATTCCCTTATTAAACGTTTGTTGAGCGCCTGATGTGTGTCAGCCTTCGTACTGGGTGCTGGTCGACGGACGTGAGTGAGACACAGACCTGCCCCCTCTGGGTGTTCACAGTCTAGAGAGGGGCGCAGACCATATATGAAGAGATAACGGCAAACATGCCTTCCTAGGAGCCAGGAACCATTCACCGTTGCCTCGGGTTCATTGGCTCATTTAATCCTCAGAAACATGAGTTAGATGCCATTGTTATACCCTTTTTACGGATGAGGAAACCGAGGCCCAGAGAGGTTAAGTCATTTGCCAAAAGTCTCACTACTGCAATTTGAACCGAGGCAGCCTCCCTCCAAAGGCTGGGCCCGTGACCACCATAAAATTCGGCCTCATAGACCTAGACAGCGAAACAGGGAGACGGATGTGGCCGCCTCTGCCAGGGGTGGGGAGAGGCTGGTCGCCATTCCCAGACATTTACGCCAGACCCCGAAAACACTTGCGAGGCTCAGGATTCCACTAGTAGGGTTTGTTTTTCACCAGAGGGAGGAAGGGAACAGGTCACTTCAGGCAGAAGGAACAGGGTGTGAAATAGGTTGTTGGCAGGTAAATGAGGTTTTCAGAAGGTGTGAAAAAGCTGGCAGCGTTGGTGGTTGGGGGAAAGGAAGAAGCTCTGGAAAGCGGGGTACACAGAGCTGGTAGGGTGAGGAGTGAAGGGGGTGCAGCTGCGAAAGCTGCTGGGGGTAAAAGGCCCAGCAGGCCCCCTGGGGGTTCGCCTGTCCCTGGGGGCTCCGCATCACCGTTAGACTTACTTGATGCAGATCCCTGGCCCGCCCCACACCAAGGCATTGGAGGAGCATGGCCTCGGGCAGACACAGGCATAAGAAGAGCAAGGGCGCGGCTTTGGTTTGCAGTTGCCCGATTTGTGACCCAGGACAAATAGCTTTGTTTCTGGGAACCCAAAGAGCCTCGCCTGTAAAACAGAAATACTCCTCAGAGCAAACACCACGTGAGGACTCAGTGAACTAAGTCAGTCACTGGAAAGGTACTAGTGACTAAGTGTTAGGCACTGGGGCTGCCACACGAATGTGGCAACAAGGTCCCTGTCCTTAAGATATTTCCATTCTAGTGGAGAGAGAGTGAGCAAAGAAGGACTGAGCTGGCAAGAGAAGCCCTCTGCAGGAATGTGCGAGAGGGGCTGGCCCAGCGCCTGGCACCCACAAGGATGCCACCATAGGCGGTTGTGGAGCTCAGACGGGTGCGGGAGACGGGATCAAGTTTGTGTCTTAGGAGGATGGGTTGGCGGGGAACTGGCCCTGGAAGCAGCAGTTTTGTCCCTTGGTTAAGCTATTCAGAGGCTGCTGAATAGCTTAACCAAGGGACAAAATGCAGACTCTCTCTTGGCAGCAGCTTCAGAGGGACAGGTATTGGCCCAGGGCCGAGTACCGCTCAGAATTTGGTCGGTGGAGCAGCAGCAGAAGCAGCATCACTGGGAACTTGTTAGAAATGCAGAATCCCAGGCCCTGCCCAGCCTCCTGAGTCAGAAACTCGGGGATGGGCCCAGCTGGCGGCATTTTAAGGAGCCCCTAGGTGATTCTGATGCTGACATTGGCTTGGCTCTCTCAACCCCAGTGCCAGGGTCTCAGATGTCCCCAAGCTGTAAGCCCATCTGTGTATCCAGCAAGGTGGCATTGATACTTATTTCGGAAATATTGTCTGTTTCCATTTTAATAAAGGAAGCAGTCTCGAGCAGGACTATATTGGATTTGATTTTGATCTAATAAAAGTGCCAAGTTGCTCTGGGCCCAGAAAAGTCTTCCTTGCAAATCCCTCTGCTATTCTGAGGGCAGCAGCAGCAGAAACCTGTCTAGACGGAGCTCCCAGAAGCTACCACTGTACCCAGCGAATGACAGCCGCTCTCCCAGCCTAGCCTTACAGACACACCTGGCAAAATCAAAAGCTTGTCTTGGGCATTGAACTTGACAGCTGCAATCAGCCTCAAACCCCAGTTGCCCCTGAAAGGAAGATGCAGACACCTGGACCATAAGGCAGCCTCGTCTCCATCAAATGTCACATCTGATGTGCTTCAGAGCTAGCTGGTGGCACTGCAAAGCCCCAAAGGCTGATTTCAAAGCAAACTCTTTCCTCAGGAAAAAGAAGTCATGGCAGAATCCATATCACAGTAGCCCAAGAAAAAAAATAGCAATTTTGGAGCAGTTAAGGTAACCAGAACTTCATGTAACTGTTTATGTAAAAGTGGCTACTCAAGTGGGAAACAGTGGAAGAAAATCGGAGGTTTAGAGCCAGCAATTGAGCACCTACTGTGTGCCATGCACTGTTCTAGGCTCTCGGGACACAGATGCGAACCAAATAAGATAGGGTGCCCGTTTTCATGGAACCTAGTGAAGAGAGGCAACAAAACAAAAATCCAGTACATAAATATAACAGACAATTTTAGAGAGGGGCAGACACTATGAAAAACCAAACAAGGTGATGTGAGGGCAGCTGGGGAAGCTGGTGTAGCTCAGCGGACGCTTCTCTGAGGAAGCGGCCTCTGGCTGAGACTTAAAGATGAGACGAAGCCAGCCGTGCAAAGGTTTAGAGGGAGAGCATTCCAGGCACAGAGAACAGCAAGTGCAAAGGCCCCGTAAAGGGGATGTTTTGTATGTTCAAGAAAGAGAAAGGCCAGGGCGGCTGGAGCAGAATGAGGGAGGGGAGAGTGAGAGGAGACGAGGTCGGGGTTTTAGGGAGCAAGAGCGGAATGGCCTCGTTTCCCGGTGAGGAAGATCTACGCACCGAGCTGAGTTGTCTCCCCCAGTGGACCAGAGAGCTCAGCAGAGTCAGTTTGCCTTTTAGCTCTTTCCCAGGGCTGCAGAAGCCATCGCATGAGATGGCTGTGAAGTACTTAGCAGAGACCTGCACACAGCAAGCGTTTACTAACGTGGGCTCCCTGGCATTCCTCTTCCCCAGTCCCTTGTGCCCGAAAGTCAGCCCACCACAAAATCTGAGCATCTGCTTAGTGAGGAAATATTGCAAAACTCGTCCAGGCATTTCCAAAATATTTTCTTGGCCAAAAACCCACTAGCAGCTAAGAGGCTACATTCTGGAGATGGCGTCGTTTCCCTGGACGGTCTGATCAGGCTGCTTTTCCAGCCCATGAGCGCCGTGAGGATCACGTCCACGTGTGGCTGGGCCCAGAATCTTCACATGCTGCCCAGGGCCGGCAGATGGGGAGTGCCCAGCACGAGGAGCCACTGACCGACATGCAGGAGCCCATGCTGGTGGCTCAGGGTTTGGGCTCTGGAGCCCGGGAAGCTGGGTGCAAATCTCAGCTTTGCCACTTCCTGGCGCAGCCATAACCTCCCTGGTCCTCCCTTTCCCTGTCTGTAAAACGGAGCTGTCCCTAGGATTAAATGAGTGGATACATGTGAATTTCTCAGAACATACCCGAGGCTGAGATATTATCATCAGACTTGGTGGGACTGAGTTCTTGTTGGTTATTTTCATCAACAAGGCCAGGTAATATCATTACAGCTACGGCATTCTACCAGGCTGGATCACCCCTGGCTAAGTGCCCTGCCCCACCCCTCCCTCTCCTGTACCCCACCCTTACCCTGAGCCTGCATTGACCCGGGTGTAGCTCTGGCCACACCGTACAGTGGTAGCTTGGGTCCAGGATCACACCTTCTTCATCTCCACGTTCCGGAACCCAGCATGGGGCCCCACTCAGGGAAGCATCTCAAGTAAAGATTTGTTGAATAAGTGGATGAATAAGTGACTTTCATGTGGCCACAGAAGCAGCCCACCTCAGGATAACTAAAGCGGCCAGAGCGCCTACGCTGGCGTTCCAGCCCGTTCAGGCGACTCCTCCCTCGGCTCTGACAGCAGATGGGGTCTTTTTCTTCCTCGTTCATTTAACTCTGAGTCCCCAGAGCCTCCATTGGCCCCCTGGGAAAGACAGCCATCCCTGCCAGCTCAGCTACCTGATGAAAGGCACACCTGGCAGAGGCACTGTGGGATTTGAGCTTCTTTTTTATTTTCCAGAAGCTGGGATTGGGAAACCTCTGGGGGCAGCAGGAGGCTCTCTGCAGCCCCTCCCCGCTGCCGCCCTCCAAAGCTTCTGTCTGTGGTCCAGGGAGTTGGGACCTCATTGCTTCTCCAGCCCTCCCCGTCCCACGCATTCTCCCTGGGCGATCTCGGCTGCCCCTTGGCTTCAATTATCTCCGTTCCCAACTCTACACTCTCCTTGTATTTGATGTAGACAAAGCGCATCCTGCTGCACAAACTTGTCCTCCCCCTGGCAGCCCAGGAGCACGCTGCTGACCTCCAGCTGCATCACGGTTTCCTCTGCCCCCTCCCCAAGGGGGTTTGTGCACCCACCCCACCCTAGCAGCCCGCAAACAATGACTGAGAGTTACTGTTATGTCCGGGGTGGGGTGGGAGTGGGGTAGGGGGTGGTGACTCAGTGTATGTGCTCTGCACTGGCTGCCAGAGTCCGCCGGACTATGTGACTTTCACTACCACCTGCCTTTCCCTGCTTAGTCCCATCCCTTGCTCCTCCTTGGGTTTTCTGGGATCACCCAAAGAAGCTACTTGCTGTTGAATCCTTATCTCAGGATCTGCTTCTTGGGGAACCCAAACTAAGACATTGACAATTCTTCCAGCAAAGAGCTCTTGCAACCGCCCCCTTTCATCTCCATTGCCACAGATGAGGCCACCATTGTCTCTCTCGTGGATGACAGCAACAGCACCTAAGCTGGTGTGCTGGCCTCTTGTTTTGCTTCCCTCTGATCCTTTTTGTGCATTGCAGATGGAGGGATGGAGGGATGGAGGGATGGAGGGATGGGAGAATGGATGGATGAATGGATGGATGGGGGGTGGATATCATTATGGATATAAACACATCAATGAATATATATAGGCATGTAGATACAGATGTAGCTATAGATACAGGTAAATAATTTGGCTATGTTTCTTCCCTGCTCAAAATGCCCTGGGCTCCCCGCTTCGCAGCCACCCCCTTCTGATGGCTGCCCCTGTCCCCTCCCACTCCCCATTGCTCTCCAGCCATGCCGGCCCCCAGTCCCGGCTGTTCCTGCTTCGGGGTCTTCGCACTTGCAGCCCCTCTGCCTGGAAGGCTATTTGTTTGGCTGACTTCTCACCCTTTAGGTGCCAGCTCCAGTGACCCCTCAGAGAGGTGGCTCTAAAGGGACCTCCTCTGCTTTCCCTTTACCATCACCTGTTCCCTCCTTAGCACCTGACGGGTTTGTTTCTGAGTTCACTCCTTACTTGATT
>NW_006436812.1:7695939-7710330 GCF_000325575.1 Pteropus alecto
TAATCGATACATATTTGTCGAAGGAAGGAAAGATGGAATTCTTCGCAGGCTGTTGACCTAGCTCCTTTCATGCCGAGGAGATAAGGCAGGTGCCAGGTCGGGGGTGAGGCCGTGGGACTCGGCCTGGGGATAGGAGACTTCTGTGTTCCCCTGACCCCGGGTACCCTCATTCTTGATTCCAGGGTTTGCTTTGAGGGCCAGACTAGCTCCCCTCTCTTTCATCCTCAGGGATGTGGCCTTTCCTTCTCCCAGGTCCTCAGCTGCCCCCCATTCCCGGCCTCTTTCCACCCTGGGTTTCTTGCCTGCTTCAGGGAGCTTGGGGAGGCTCAGGCCAAGTAAGGGAGCCAGCGCCAGGGGCTCTCAGCTTTTGTCCCTACTATGTGCTTCCTGAGCCCCTCTGGTGGATTTCTGCTCCCCTCTGTTGTCCCTGGGGCGGGTGCGCCCCAGCTGCCTCCATGGCCTGGTTCTCGACCCCTTCCTCCAGGAAGCTCTCCACCCTAGCACTGACACCTGTCATGAAACCGCGGTGTGTGAGTCCAGTGTCCACTGCAGTGCCACCCTTTGTTCCTCAGGCAGGTCCTCGTCCTGGGCCGGTGCCTCCCACAGGGGCCTCCCCTCTTTTCCAGCCAGGCCTCCTCCCACGCTCCTCACCCACCTCCGTCTTACCCCTCCGGTCAGAGCCATTTCTCAGCCAGTTACTAGGACCACAGGATTGGGAGTGAGACAGACCTGAGTTTAAATCCCGTCTCGGTTTCAGTCTCCCCAGAAGCAGACCCTCGGGTAGGAATTCGAGTGTCGGGGAGACCTTAAGGAGATGCGGGGAAACTGGGCGGAGAAAAGGGAAGTGGCACAGGGGAGCGGGCGGCCCACCCGGCACTGCTAATCCTGGGGCGAGGGAGCTCCCGCAGGCACGGAGACATGGAGGCCTGGAAGACACCTGAGTTCCCTAAAACTGCTGAGAGATGTGGGCAGGGCACTGGCAGGGTCTGCTCTAACTGCTCTGCTGCTGAGCTGTGTGACCTTGGGTGAGTCACTCCACCTCGCTGAGCTTTAATTTCCTCATCTACAAAATATGGATAGTAACTTCCGTAGGGGTTGAGGGGCAGCGAGAATACGAGATGAGGCACAAAGAGCCCTCGGTATGGGGCGGGGTGGGCGGTCAGCAGGCTCGGGTTACTTTAACCTCACATAGGCTCTTCCCTTTCCTGTCTGGAACGAGGCCCTTCTCTCTTTTTACCTCCCCTTTGCCTTCTGGCCCAGACTTCTGTTTTCCGAATGGGTGCCCTAGATTCTGTCTGTGGTGTCCCCCAGAGTGAGGCTTATGAAGTCAATACATCCTAAGCCGCCAGGAGCATTTACGGCTCGGACAAATCTTGTCCGCTGCCATCTCCCTGACTTGGCCAGTTTGACCCACTTGCTGTTCTGCCTTTGGGCCAACATCTGGCCCAGGCCTGGACTTGAGCTGAAGTCCACCTGCCCATCTTCAAATGCTCCAGCCTCCCTCTCGCTTCCTGGGCATTCCCGCCCCCAACGCGAGGGCCGTGGCTGCCGTGTGCAGAGCACCAGCCTCGGTTTCCCCATCTGTAGCACGTTTCTGTGGGGGAAAGGCAGGGTGCAGGGAGAGGTTGGCCTGGCTTATCTCCAGGGTTCTTTCTCCTCGGAGTCTGTAGCAGAGGCTCCCGAGGAAGAGGCCACTTACGGGCGGGGTATCGCTCATGGCGGCAGTCCAAGCGCAGGTCCTCCTCCTCGTTCCCATCCCCTTTCTCAATCCTGGAAAAAAAAAAGGACACAAGAGCCTGTGTGAGGAAGAGCAGGCTGAGACGGCAGTGACCCAGGATCTGAAGGAGGGCAGCTCTCCAACCCCGGAGAACCTTTCGCAAACCGGCTTTGTGCCCCTGCCCATGAGTCCCTTACTAAGGTGGGCGTCATTATCTCTACTTTATCGATGAAGAAACTGAGGTGCTGGTAGGTGACGTGACTGACCGGGTGCCACACAGCTAATAAATTAGAGGTGGAACAGGGATCTAAACCCATGTGCTCCCACACACAAAAAAATTCAAATATGTGCAAATGGTAAATTACAAAAGAATGTGTACAGTTAGGTTTGTTTCAAAATTATGCACTGATATTACGAAAAATTATTTGAGTGAATATGTACCAAAAGCTTAATGGTGATTAATCTTAAATAATGACAATATAGTAGATAAAATCTGAAGCCTTCTTTTTCAACTTACCTCTATTTTCTGACTTGGGGGCAATGGACTTTTTTCAGCAGCGTCACCTTGCTCAACTAAATTAAAACATTTCCTAACTATTTCTACATATAAACAAAGCCCTGGGCTTCTGACATCTGGCACAGTGCTCTTTCCCACCAACAACATGCGTTTCTCATGTGTGGCACCTCAAGGTCGCCACGGTTCCAGAGGGGGCTGCCTCCACGGACGTGACAGGAGATGACAAGCACGGAGCAGAGCCTGGCTCCAGACCCAGACCCTCACCCCACCCCCACCGATGACCGACCCAGAGGGAGCGGGCAGGGCCGCGTGCCCACATTGCACTCATCCATTCGTAACCCCAACAAATCCCAGAGCTCCGTGTGGTCCAGTCCAAACGTGTATCACATCACCCTCGGAGAAAGTCTGGTTCCCTGACATAGAAACCATCGTAATCATTACATCGCCGAACGCGCCCCCAGCTCTGCACCTGCGGCTGCACCTCCTCCACGCCCCTTGGCCTTCCGCTAGCCTCGCAGCTGTCCCGAAACCTCTCTTGCCCCATGTCTCACTTTCAGTGCTTCCCCTAAACTCTCCAGCGCCCTCTGTGTCGTCTCCCCATTCCTCCGCTCTGCTTTCCTTTCCACTGCGACCCTCTTCGCTCTCATGCAAGGAAGTCTCAACCCTCCAGTGCCTCACCCCTGTTTTCTGATTCTTTCCATCTCCTCTCATTCCTGATCGCTCAGCCATGGTGTGCAGAGGCTGGAGGACACGTGGGGAAGGTGGTAAGTGACACGCAAGCAATGCCAGAAATATACGGCCTTAGTAGAAGGGGGAGGAACACTCTGCACTGGCAATTTTGGTCCTCCCAGGTCACTCATTCAATCCCCCGACAGGAACTCCCCGAGGCTCTACCCTGTTGGTTTGCACCAGATGCTGTGTGGGGGACAGTATGTCACTTCATGGTCTCTGCCCCCAGAGAGCTTCCCGTCTAGTAGGAAGACAAGCTCACGCTTGCGTTAGAAAATGACAGGCGTTGGCCAAATGCCACCCGAGGGTTGCCCAGGCTGTCCGGACTAAGGGACCAGGCCTGAGCTTCTCAGGGAGCAAACTCTGAACACAGTCTTTGTTAACTAATATCTTCTGTGGCCTGGGTGGCCCCAGATGGCAGAACAAAGCCTGAGTGTTGATGCTATGGGAAGGTTCAATATAAAGAAAAATGTCCCTTTTTTTTTTTTTTTCTGGCTTTTAGTGGAAACATCTTTGTTATTTTCTTGATAGCACAGGTTTGTTCCAAAAAAAATTTTTTTTCCAACCCATAAAGAGAGCCAGAGCTCCCCTATAATTACACCTTCACGTAGCAGCACCATCACTGTTAGCAGTTTCATGTTTACCTTTTCAGAATTAATACCTTTTTATGTAAATTGTCTCAAATTAAACCTATTTTTTACAACCTGATTTTTTAACTTGTAGATTTCCAACATCTCTCTCTAGCAGTATACATTAATCTCACTCATCTTTTTTCCTTACGGTTGTTTTTAAAAAAATAATATTCATATCCTATTGATAAACGTTTAGGTGTTTTCCAGTTGTTTCGCTCTTCCAACTAATGTTGCATATGTATCTAACGAGAACTCTAGTTGAGTCTCCCATCCACAGAGGTGCTTAAGGCCGGAGTGTCGCCAGTCACGAAGCTGCAGCTGGATTCAAACACTGGCTGATAGGCTGGACCAGAGGGCCTCATTGCAGAGGGCCACCTGCCCGGCCACGCCCAGGGCCTCTGGGTCAATAAATGCCAGCCCCACCATGCACTGGGCCTCCCACATCTGCCTGTGTCTCACAGCCTTAACCTTGAACTGATTCCTTGATCCTCCTACACTCCCAGTTCTCGTGGCTTCTTATCCTGAGATCATTTTCCTCTACACCTCATGCTGGCACCTCCTTGGGCTCTGCTGAGAGCCTCAGCCGCGGAAGAGGGGCCAGTGAGTGAAGGAGCTGACGTTTAACAAAGGAGCTGATGTTTAAGGAGAGAGCCCCTCCTCTCCCTGGTCACTCAAACTTTGCTGCTAAGATGCCCAAAGTTCAGTCGTTGACATGTCAAAGAACGGGAAATAGTCCAGCCAATGTTTCTCAGCTTGGAGTCCCACTGAAGTCACCTGGGAGTTTGCAATGTGCAGCTGGGTTTGAGGGAACCACTCATGTCGGGACCAGCAGAGGCTTCACGGAGGAGGTGACACCGAAGCTGCATGAAAGCTCACACGATGTGCTCAGCTCTCGGAGAGGGAGCCAGGATACACGCCCGGGTCTGCCTGTCTTTCTGCTGTGCTGCGTTTGCCATTCTGGAAAGAGCTGGTTTCCTTGCACAAATGCAGCCCTCACCACCAGATTCACCAGTGAAAATAACAGATCTGCAGGATCTTGACAGCTGTCTGGTGAGTGGCTAAGGCTTGGCGGCAGGTATGGCAAGGGCTGATGACCCTCTCACTAGTCCCCGGTGCTTCCTGGCAGGAAACGTGGAGGACCAGGGCATGCTTTGGGTGCAACTGAGACCTCAGGCCCTGCAGTGAGGAGGGATGAAGGCTGAGCACAGCTCTGCTGTTCACAGACAGCATGATCCCGTGCAGCTCACCTGCCTGAATCGCTGTGGTGCTGAGTTTGCTACATGGCGGCGGGCGTAGCTGTGGTGGTAGGAAGGACAGGAAGGACACCCACCACCGCTCCACTGCTTGCTGTGGGGACTGGAGCCCAGGACCTGCACAGAACGGGGACTCGGAACGGGTCAGCCACTACGATTTTTACACTTGTTCGATCGTTGCTCTTCCCCAGACATTTTAAACTCAGAGAGAAGAATGGAGTTTATCTCGTTCTCCGCTGTGCTTGGCAAAAAGATTATCGAGGAATGTCAGACGAGAAGAAAATAGAGAGGGAAATGGAAGGAAGGTGAGGGAATGAAGACAAGCAGCGTGGGGCGAAGGGCAGCCCACTGGAGAGGCAGCTCGGGGTCGCCCGGGGTGCTGCGCTTTGCGTAGAAAGAAAAGGAGCGACTACAGATGTCACTAGGTGACGCTGTCCTTTGATGTGAACTGTAACCTTGCACAAAACATTACATGCTTTCTGAGGACGGGCTTTTTTTTTTTTTTTTTTTAAACGATGGTGTGGGAAATTACCCACAGGTCTAGATAAGTGCCTTGAAGGGCGTTGGTGGTGCTTTGGGGTGACCAGCGCACAGAAGGGGCAGCAGGTGGGACCCCGGGAGCCTCAGGCCCTCCGTCACTGGCTGTGCTGCTCCCCTCCCCAGGTCTCCAGCGTCTCTTCTGTGAGCTATTTGAGTCTTGACACGTCCCTGCCTGTCCTCTCCGAGTCTTGATTTCCTCGTCTGATGAGTGGGCACAATAATGCGCCTACCGCGTAGGGTGGCCGTAGGACCGTCCTCTCCGAGTCTGATGAGTGGGCCAATAATGCGCCTACCGCGTAGGGTGGCCGTAGGACTGAGTGAGTTAGAAAACGCTTTAGATCATCAGTTTAGAGTTCTCAGAGCCCCATTTGGCACTTGGTGCTGTCTTTACTGTTATTACGATCGTCATCGTCATCATCCTTGACGGCCTGTCACTCTGCGACTCCACTTCATAGTTCCAGATGTGGAAGGATATCATTTCAACGCATTAACCAGCCCCCTAAAAACCCCAACACCCCTCCCTTCCATGCTATCATTTCGACCTGAGCCACTTGTTGCCTCCGGAAAAGTGAGGTTTTGGAAGAAACAGAAACAAGGCTCCAAAGTATCAAGCACCTCTGGATCAAGAGCAGGAGGAACCCACTGGGTCACAGCACAGCCTTCTGTCCCAGCCCCAGAAGAGACAGAGTTCCCCAAACAGGGGAGTCAGAGCAGAAGCTCAGACTGAGATGATGCCGTGGTCTCAGGAGAGGTGAACGGGCCCCAGGGGAAGGTGACAATAACAGAGGTGCCCACTCAGACTCCTAAGGGAGAGACAAACGAACTGGTAAATTGTTTAAATCGTTAATTGTTATTCTATTTATACCCATTCTATTTGCATCCTAACCACAGAGTCACCCCCACATCATCATCATTACTATCATCCCCACATTACAGACGTGAGAGACGTATAACTTACAAAGTTTAGTGGTGTGCTTGCAAAAGTTAACAACTGGCTCACAATGGAAAGAAAGAACCCGTCCGCAGTGTTTGTGGACTTCTGTGGAGTGACTGTTCCCAGCATGGCTGATTTGAAGCTACTGATTTGCAGCTGGCTCGTGGCAGAGCTGTGACTCGAACTCGAGTTTATCAGTCCCTGGAGTTGGAGCGAGTTTCCACTGTGTCCTGCAGATTGCTGGCTGGCAGCGGGATCTCCAGCAGACTCGCCCTGGACATACCTATGCTATGGGGGCCTGTGGAAAGTGGGGCCGGGGACCATCCAACTCTAGCTCCCAGAACTGCCAGCAGATGTGCAAACAACTGTGTGGAGTGTGACCACACCGTCACACAATTACTGCCCCAGTGACCCACGACATCTAGAATCTGGCTGAGGCTGGGTGCTGCTCTGTTTGAGAGAGAAAAGGATGCAGGCAAGTGACGGCAGAAGGGAGCTCCTAAGATCTGAGGGTTTGAGGATGGACCGGAACCAGTGTATTGTCAGGGACGCCCCCAGTATCTATGTACCTAATGCCAGGGCCGCCTGTGGCCACCACAGCCCCAGGCCCTGGCACGGTTCCACCAGGTGGCCTCTCTGTTGCGAGAGGAGCTCCAGGGCCTCCCTGCACAGCGCTTCCAGCGAGGTCTCCCCCAGGACCTGTCGTGTCCCCCCCCCGCACAGCCGGCCCTTCTCGCGCTGGCTCTCACGGGCTCCTGCTGGCTCTGTCTTTCTAATCTCCAGCCACTTCCTGGTGCGAGATGACAGTTCTCAAGCTGTGCTTCTCGAATTATGTGATAAAGGACAGGTTTTCCCCCCTTAATTTTCAATCTATCTTGGACCAATTTTTAAATAAAATGCAATAAAAGTGAGTGTAAATTTAATAATATAAATAAAAGTGAGTTTAAATAAAAATGAAATTAAAAGAAAAACAAAAAAACCACGTGCAATTCCTTGGGTGTACCAGCGATTTTAACTTGCCGTGAAGGTTTCTAAACACTTATCCGTCCTACCCCTGTGAGTGTTTGCAAATGGGCACTGGTCCAGGGACCACACTTGGAGCGGCAAGGGTCTGTAGCACCCTCCTTTATCCACTGGCCTCTGCTGGCCATGCCCTCCTCCTGAAGCATCTGCTCTGTCCTCCAGATCACCCGAGGAGCTTATTAAAATGCAAATTCTGATTCAGCAGGTCTGGGATGGGGCCTGAGAGTCTGCATTTCTAACAGGTTGCCAGGTGAAGCCCATGTTTTTGGGCCCCTGCATCACATTTGAAGAGCCAGGCACTGGACCCCGGCTTTGGGCGTGTGTGGGACTCTGCTAAGCTTAGGCCAGGTCGGCCTCCATGCGACTCTAGGCCATGTGGCAGGTCCAAGCCTCCAGTGTCCTCTCCACAGCCCTGGCTACAAATGGACATCACCAAGGAACCATCAGTAGTGACACCCAGCTGGAGGGTGCCCGGGGACCCCGCCCAGCCAAGGCCTTCCCATCCCTCATTTCCCCTCAGCAGGCTGATTTTTCGGAGAAAGCACGGGCATCCGGGGCGTGGCTGCCCTTCCACATGTTCTTCCCACTGCCCTTTGATGGGTCTCCACCTCCAGGACCAGTCTGTGCTTTTCGCTTTTCTTTCGCGGGTTTTGGTCAGCGATCTAATCCATCTCATCAGGGGAGCCGGTGAGGGCCCTGGGTCTCCATGCGCCTTCTCTAATTTCTGGGCACCGTGCTCCTCTCGAGAAAATACGGCAATTTCAAAGGACCCCAATAAAACGTGAGGAAGTGCGGGGTGGCGCTGAGAAGTAAAAATAAAGCAGTGGAAGGAGAGACAGATGACAGCAGGGGGCTGTGACCGAAGGGTCTCGGGGGTTAAGCGTCTGGGGAACAGGTGCAGAGGACAGAGATCGCAGCGATGTTTCAGGGATCCATTTGCTGCCAAATAAACGGCCACAGGTAGGAAATTAAGATTCTATAACATCTCATCGCAAGTGCCATTCCAAGATGGGGGAAATACATGGGTTTTTAAAAAGGTTCTTCTTTTTTTCTTTCCTCTTCCCATCTGTGAGTAATAGCATCGTAACGTAAACCATGTGGGAAATACAGAGAAGATAAAGTTATCCACCGTGTCGGCACCCTCCCCTAATCTTTGTGTGTCGCTGACAGTTTTGTCTCCTTTTCTACGATATTGGTTTTTAAAAAAAAAAAAAAAAAATCTAGATATTATCTCCTTGAGATTATTTTCAGAACTGCTTTGGTTGGGAATTATCACTTAGAAAACAATCACTAACTTTAGTGGAGTCCCCACCCCAAGCCCCACCCCCACCCCCGACAGCCTCCAAGGGGGCCCCAGGGCGATGTGAAAATCTCCAGATTCGGTTTATCTC
This sequence comes from Pteropus alecto, assembly GCF_000325575.1. NCBI lineage: Eukaryota > Metazoa > Chordata > Mammalia > Chiroptera > Pteropodidae > Pteropus > Pteropus alecto. The sequence continues at coordinate 7,704,676 of NW_006436812.1, forward strand.
AAAAGCCCTTTCCTCAGCCCAGGCTCGGCTACAAGGAGCAAAGTCGCAGAGGTGGGCGTACCTGAGCTCGGAGCTGTTCAGGGGGCTGCGGAAACAGAGGGAAAGGAAGGCCACGCAAGCCAGACCACTGGAAGCTCCCAGGGGGCAAAGGTCACCTTGGCCTGACAGCCTGGCCAATGACATGGCCCAAAGGCTCCTTCGGGGAGGACTTCCTCTATGCTCCGTCACTCTCTCCATCCACCCCTGTATTCTGGAATAAAGAGGGGGAGTCGGCATGCGTCCCTGGCCCAAAGAGCTTGCAAGAGTAAGCGGGAGTGGATGCGGGGTGGGGAGGGCTGCACCTGTGCTGAGTGCTGTGGAGGGGCCCTCCCGGGCTGTGAGAGGATGGCCAGGGGTCTGGTCCCGTTTGGAATCCATACTTGAGGTATGACCTGAAGGCTCATCATCACGGCAAGGGATGGGGACATTCCAGGCAGAGAGGGTGGCAGCCAGAGGCCAGAGGCAGGAGAATGACCAGTCTAGGGGACTGAGCAGATCCAGAGGGGCGCTGTGTGCAGGGGGGACTGGGGTCCACGGTGAGGCTGGGCAGTGGCAGTGCCTCAAAAGTCATGGCGAGGAGTCGGGCCTTTGTCCTGGAGCCATGGGAAGTCACTGCAGTGTTTTAAGCAGAAAGATGAGGGGACAGGAACCTGATGATATTAGCGCAGTGAAGCTGTAGCATTCTGGTTCTGGGGGAGGACAGATGAGGGGGAATTTTGGATGTGGGATTACATGGTACCTCCACCCAGGAGGCGCGGGCCAGTGCAGCCTTGGGCAAGGATGACAGTAGGGACAGAGAGGCCCACTAACTGCAGGGAAAGGCACTGGATTTGTGATGAACGGGACCTGGGGAGTGAGGATTTGCAGATGTCTGGCTGCCACAGGCAGGACCACCATGGAGAGACATGTGGAAATAGGGCTGGGTTTGGGTACACCACCACGAGTGGGTCCTGGCCACGTCGATTTTTGGTGCCTTTGAGAACCCAAAGTGGAAACACCAAGGAGACAGCCGGATGTGGAGTCGGGCATCTGAAATGGACTAAGCATGGGGTGCCCTGGCACAGGTGTAGCCCCCGAGGCTAATGTCAGATGAGGAGGGAAGAGGCCCAGCCCGGACGCTGTGGGCATGGTGGGCATGGCCCTGTAACAGGACGGAGAAGGGGAGGAGCAGGCGGGAGGGGTGTAGGAAGCCTGAGCGGAGGAGTTGGGGGTGCGGGGGGAGCCCAGAGAGGAGGGAGTGTGCGAGCGTCCAGGCTGCCAGGAGCTCTTTCAGGGCAGTGGGGGCCTAGGGCAGCCCGCAGAGGGTCGGCTGGGAGTGGCAGGCGAGGAAGTGGAAAGGGGCCTTTCTCCAGTTTCCCTACCACAGACAAGAGAGAGCAGAGCTGTAAGGGTGGGGTCCCCGCACCCCTCCCTGCACCAGCCTCTGCCAGGTGAGGCCTGGCACCTGGGAAGGGGGATCCTGGCACATTCACTCTGCTGCTGCCATCGGCCCCCACCGCAAACGCTGTGGGAGGAGACCCAGGCCCCACTCCCAGCCCTCTCCTCCTCACAGGTCGCACCGCGCTGCTCACAGAGCTCTGAATACGCCTGCTCGTTCCCCCCTGGCCTCGGCGCATGCTGTCGCCCGTGCTGGGGAACGCCCTCTAGCACCCACTGCCCATCTGGCTGGTGAGCACTGTGTGTGTCTTTAAAACCTGAGCTCAAGGGTCTTGTATGGGAAGGCTTTCCTATCCTCTGCCTCCCCCGGGGTCACCTCAGCCCTCCTCCTGGAGTCCTGTCCAGCAGACCCACCCCATCACAGGGCTGGGCAGACGATGGACGAGACTGGAGGGCTCTGAGGTGGGGGCAGGCGCCCCCCTCTCCAGCCTACAGTGACCATGCGGGCACTGGGGCCGTGTGCTCAGACCCTCAGCTTTCTCATGACAAGCCAAAAACCTTTATCTTTTAAAACATGAAATCTCCTGACAAAATTTAAGAATTTTAAAACCAGCATGGGGACCAAACAAAGCGCATCGCAGGCAAGATTCTCTGAGGGCGTCCGGTTTTCAACAGCACTGTCTCCCCTTCTCCGGCAGGGAGTGTGTCTTACTTGCCTTGTACTTACTTGACCCAACAGAGGTTTCTGGTGGGTCGGGGGGTTTGGGAGAGGGAGGCCCTGGCTTTTTTCCCAAAACTTCATTGCACTATCTCATGTAATCCTCATAGCAAAGCTGCAAGAAAGTCCCCGGCCCATTTTCCAGCGAGAAAAACAGGCTGAGAGGGGTGAAGTGACTCATCTGGACACTCACGACTCATAAACCAGAGTTCCTTTCACCCCTGGTCTCCGTTGTCGTGTCCCCGGTAAGGATAGAACGAGCGCATACCGGTGAGGCACCCGACAGAAGGCACTGGACAACCTTGTGCTGTAATGAGCATCAGTATTGTGGTCAGCTAATAATGTAACTTATTGAACCCCTATGTTTCCAGGCACCGGGGACTGAGTGGGAACTATTTCGACCCTGGTCTCCTTCGCAGTGTGCACGCAGGAGGAGGCAGACAAACGAGAAATTAAAGGAATTAACAAGTAAATTCAGGGAGGCAGTGCTGCTGAGCAAGGCGCAATGACCCAGCGTGACCTGAGCAGGGAGCAGGAGCTGCCCTGCCAGGCCCTTTGCTCCCCTCCCCCCAGTCCCTGCAGCTTTCCCGAGGGAGGCGAGTGTTGAATTCCCTGGAGTCCAATCCGACAGGTCTCCTTTTCTTTCCACACGTTGTTAAACCAGCTCGGAGCTTCGAGCCTTCAAGACAGCCCCATCTGCAAGTACTTACCTTTCATTCGGCATCTTCGACCCTCCCCTGAGAGGCCCCGTTAAGATGCCCTCCCTGGGGACAACACGCGAGATGACACTGGGAGGGTTTGATTCCAGAAGTGTCTCCTAACAGGCTAGGCTGCTCAGAGTCAGCGGGTATAGGCTCTCTCCACCCCAACCCCGATGCGGGTGCAGACTGGCCCCTTGGCGCACATGCGCTCTCTCTCTCTCTCTCTCAGTCTCTCTCTCTCTCTACCTGACGCGGGTGCAGACTGGCCCCTTGGCGCACGTGCGTGCTCGCTCTCTCTCTCTCTCTCTCTCTCTCTCTCTTACTCTCTCTCGCTCTCGCTCTCTCCTTTCTTCCACACACCATCACATTTTAAAGCCCCTGAAAACCTTTCAGAATCTGCCCAACTGCTCCTTAAACTTGCAGTAGGCTCGCTCCTGCAGAGAAAAATTCAACAGGACTGGAGTGGGGTGGGGCTGGGTGGCGATTCAGGCCCTTCCTGCTCCATTAGCCCCCACAGGGCACCATCTCGTCCTGGGTCAGAAGGGCAGAGGAGAAGGCTAGATGAAGTGAGATCCACAAACGCCTCTCCAGCTGATAAGAATAACAGGAGGGGCTGGGAGACCCTGCACACTCGCCCAGGACGCGCACCCTCTCATACCCCCTTCTGTACTCATGGCCTTGCGCCCCACCCGCCCTCACACTGTGAGCCTCAGTGGACTCCCCTCAGATCAGTCCTGAGAGGCCACACATCACGGGTACTGACTGCAACCTGGTCCTAACCCCAGCTCTGGCACTTATCAGCTGCGTGACCTTGACAAGTCACTTTACCTCTCTATGCCTTGATTTTTGTCTCCATAAAATGGGGATATAATAATACCTACTACCTCACAGAGGTGTTGTAGAATGAACTTCCAAAGCATTTAGAGGAGGGCCTGGCACAGGGCAGGCACCACGCATGGGCTGTGGTTATTCATACGATGATTAGAATCCTAGTATCTAAAACACCATCTCCATCTCCATCCTGAACTAACCGTTCCCTAGCTTTTTACTCTGCATCGGTAGCAGAAAGGATGGGAACTCACACACACAAAATGCCCTCCACGTGCCTGGCCCTGTGCCCAGCACATCACCTGGCTTATCAAATGTGAGCATTCCCAGGATGCTGCTCGAAGCTCTCCCACTGTGGGTCAGAGGAAACCAGCCCAGAGGGGCTCAGTGCCTTGCCCCAAGTCACATAGCAGCAAAGCAACAGGACTAGAACACTCACTGAGGCAGGGCCGAGGGCAGGGTGCTCCAAAACCCTGCTCTTTCTACAGCACCCGCTGTCCCCCGAGGAGCAGGAAACGTGGGCAGGTGGGGCCATGGATCTCCTCCCTGTGTCCCTGGCTGCAGTGTGGGGGATGCTGGCCGCTGCAGGATTTCAGCCCTGCTGCTGGGCCACCTGCAAATCTGTGCAGAGATCTGTTCATGTGCTCTGAGTTGTTTGTAGGGAAGGCACCAAAAAAAAAAAAAAAAAAAAAACCCCTCTTGGAGTATCTCCGATTTGAGACCAGAGGGGTCTAGCTGGGAAGTGGAAGTTCTTTTAGTTACAGAGGAGTCAAACAAAATGACATGCAGGTGGGCGGGGGAAAGAAAAAGAAAAAAAAAAGAAAGAAAAAATTAGAACAGCCCAGCTAAGCTGAAATGCTCTCCTCAGAGAGGAAAGAAAATAAAATTTGATGAACCTCTGCATAATGTTCAAGTTATGAACGCGTAAAGTGATATTCGGCACATATGCTGGGAAGCATCCATCTTCCCCTGCATTAGTGGGGCCTGAGCTGTTAGGGACCATCTGAAATGGGGCACCAGCAAACAGCAGCTTCTCGGGACGAAGCAGCCCTGTTTTCTGCCTCAGTAAAGCAAGGTTGCCCACAGATGCCCCAGGCTCTCCCACAGCCGAAGTGACAACTGATGCAGTGTTAATGGGGGTGGATTTAGACATCAGGCTGTTTACATGGATGCTATAAACATTTCCTGAGCACCTACCATGGGTCCCGTGCCATGCCAGTCATTGCCACCTTCCTAGTGAACACGCTCTGGCCACAGCTGCGGGTGGGGAAGTCCCGTGTGCCTGACCTCCCTGGCCGCCACTAACTGTCCTGGGCCATGACCTGGGACTTTCGTGTGGGGACTGTAGGATCCTGACTCTGCTCAGTGATGGTGGGGATTGAGCTGAAAAGGCATGAGGCAGTCAGGGTTGAGGTCTCCAAAGAGAAGAATTCGGTCACTCTCTCTCTCTCTCTCTCTCCTCTCTCTCTCTCTCTCTCTCTCTCTCTCACACATACAAATTTAATGAGCATCTACTAGGTGCCTGGCACAGTTCTAGGTGCTCACAGTACAGTGAGGAACCAGAGAGCAAAGCCCTTCAACCATGGAGCTCAAAGTCTACAAACTATCAAACAGATAAACCGAATAATGTCAGATTGTATGGATGCTATGAAAAACAGCCATGAGATAAAGAGTGACTAGGGCAGGGTGTACGGGGGTGTGTAACCTTAGACCATGTGATTAAGGAAGACCTCACTCAGCAGAGACCTGAGTGAGACAGCCAGGTGAGCATTCCAGGCAGGTGCACAGCAGGTGCAAAGGCCCCGAGGTGGGGATGAGCTTGCAGTGTTCAAGGGACAGAAAGGAGGCCCACGGGGCAGAGGAGAGATGATGGTGTCTGTAACAGTCAGAGACAGGTCCCTGTGTGGCCCTCGCCACGCCCACCATGTGATCGATGCCTTGCCTTGGAACCCTTCCCCGCGCCCCACGGAGAGTCCGGCTCCTCAGTGCTGC
>NW_006436812.1:7710350-7737796 GCF_000325575.1 Pteropus alecto
CTCTTCCTCACTCGGTCCTGAGAACTTTTCACTTCCCTGACACTAAAAGGCATTATTGCATGTCCAATAAGCAACCCCAGAAGCAGACTCTGTAATAGAATCTGGGTAAGGCAGTTTATTTAAGAGGTGGTCCCAGGAAATATGCTAACCATCTACCTGTCTGTCCTTCCACTCATCCATCATCCATCTATCCATGCATCCCCCCATCCATCATCCATCCATGTATCATTCATCCACCCATGCGCACATCCATTCATCCATCGACCCACCCATACATACACACACACACACACACACACACACACACACACACGCCATTTATTCTCACCTTCTGTATTCCCAGCTGGACTCTGAGGACTCAGGTGATCAGATGTGATCCCTGACCCTGAGAAGCGCTCGCTCCTCTTTCAACAGCCATCACCAATGCCACTGCTGGGTCCTCTTTTCACTCAGTGCTGTGATTCAGCCCTCATATGCCTCTATCTTGGTTCGAAGACACATGGGGCCGAGTGGCAAACGCTTGAACTTGATTCCCTTCCTGGTTTCTCAGGCTCCGATTACCTAAGCCCAGGGCGACCTCATGCTCATAAAACATTAAAATGTCCCAGAAATTCCATCATAGTGGGCTCCAAACTCTGCTTCACCCAGCCTGCCCCTTCCACCCCACAAGCCCCCAGAACCCTTCTGCCAGACCGCTCACTCCAGTTTTTGACTAAAGCCCTATGGCTACCGAGGCCGAACCCCGGGCTTCAGATTCCCAGTGGTGGCCAGAGGTGACCCCGTGTGCACTGACCTCTCCCGGAAGTACTTGATGGCCTCAGGGTCTATGAAGGTCGGCTCCTCCCGGTAGCCCTGCTCAAAGACCTTGCGCTTGTGCCGGAATTCAATCACCGTCTTGGTGTAGGAGTTGAGCGTGGTGACAGAGGCTGCCATGCAGCAGGTAAAGGAGCCCCACGCCAGGCTGCCAAGAGACGAGGAGAGAGGTGCCAGTGAGGCTGGGCAGGGGACAGGAAACCCCACCCGCCAGACATCCATTCTCCCTGCACGGCTGCCTCGTCTGGGCCAGACCTGAGCAGGTGCCGTAGAGAAGAAAAACACTTGGTCCCTGCCCCACTCACAGGTCTGCTGTGGGAGACAGCATTTTCTGTACATTGTGATGCAAATGTGACAGAGCTCATTAGAGGGAGAGGAAAAGGGAGCGAGTCTTCCATCCAAGGGGGCTGACGACAGGGAAGGTTACTGGAATACAGCTATACCTGCACTGGGTCCTGGGGATGAGCGCGGCTCTGCCAGGGAAAAAGCATTCCAGGAAGAGGGAAGCGCGTGTGCGGAGGCAGGGAGGCACGAGGCGTGGGGAGCATCCCGCGTACTGTAGGGGGTTTGGGATGCCGGAGTAAGGGAGCGTGAGGAGATTAGTTGGAGCTGATAACAGAGAAGTAGATGGGAGCCAGACACCTTAAAAGCTGGTTTTCCAAGAGATTCGAATTACTTCCGTTCACGTGTGACCTTGGGGGAGATGCTTAACCTCTCTGACTCGTAGTCCTCACATTCGTTTTAATGGACCTAACAACAGCACCACCTCACAGGGTTGTCACAAGAATTAAAGATGGTGGGTTAAAAGCATGTCAGATCAGAGCCTGGCGCACAGTAGGCATTCAAGAAAGGTTGCTATCATTACGATCTTCGCCATCATCGACTGGTTTCTGAGCTCACTCTCTGAGCAATGAAGTTATTAAGCTCTCTGCCTCACATTTCCTCCATGCTCAGCTGGGGACGCTTGGCTGTGCTCAGCTGATGTGTACGCTGAGCGAGCCAGAGCTGGAGACCTCGCCAGCCAGGACTCAAGGCCATATCTGTGCAGACGGGAAGGGCGCTGTGGGGCTAGGAGCCTCAGCTGGCCCGGCCGCTGGTCTTCTCTGACCCAGTGCCCATTCTAGAAATGGCCTCCCGCCCGACTCCTCTGACCAGGCCGTGCAGTAATATTCATAACCAGGAGCGGGGCGCCCATCTTGCCCTCATTACAGCTGGTCTGGTTTCCGAGTCCTGTTCCCCAGGCTCCGCCTTGAAGACTGGTTTCCTCCAAACCAGGGCCTCAGTTTTGTTCTCGCCAACGCTCACTGCCTCCCAGCCTCCAGCCTCTTTCCGCCCGCCAGCCACGAATCGGGTCTCTCCACATCGCTGCCCCTGCATTCCTCAGTCAGTGCAGCCCACCTCCCGTACCCACTGCTCTGCTCTTTGTCAGCCTCAGAGCACCCAGAAGGAAAGCGCGGGGGAATCTGCAGATTCAGCCTTCCTCCCGGGGACCTGCGATCACCGTCTATCCCTTATTGCCAAACCCATTAATGGATTCTCCTCTTCTTTCATGATTAAGTTTAGATCTTCCAGAAGTTCTGAGTATCTATAATAGACAGCTGTGGAGTGTCGGCCTGGCCCCTCTAAGAACTGCCCTGTCCGCCAAAGGGTCCAGTAGGCGACCCTACCCCACACTCATAGATGATTGGATGAGGACTAAACATCTGAGCAAAGCTGATTTAATCAGACACTATCTCCTCTGAGCAATGAAGTTCAAGATTCTAGTTCAAGCTGGGATGTCTGTTGGAACTAGAGTGATGGATTTCAGAAGCTGAGGGTGGAGAATGAAGAAGCAGGCTTTTTCTGGGATCTTATGAGTACACATATGTTGGTTTTGCCTAACCAACCACCACTCTGGTAAGAGACCACTTCTACCCTCCTCTAGGGTCATGTGGTTTGTGTGGGACCAGCCTCACCCCCAGCATTTAGGGGTGAGCACATGACCTAGGTCTGGCCAATGAGAGTGTCACTTCCCCCTGGCCACAGTAATTGGTTCAGGATGGGCACATGACACCCAAGTCAGGCTAATGAGACTCAACCCCAGGACTTTTGCTGAAGCTATTAAGAAACTGAGCTCGCCTTTTGTCTGGGGTGGGATTTGAGCCAGGAACTGCTGGGGACTGTCTCGTCACCACATAACCTGAGAATGAAGTTGACCCAAAAGAAAGGAAAGCCACAGAAAGGAACTGGTTCTCTGAGCTGAAGCCACTATCCCCGGACTTTGCAATTATGGGAGCCCAAATTCCTTTTTTGGATTTTTCTTTCCTTAAGCCCGTTTGAATTGGGTTTCAGTCATGGGCAACCGAAGTTCTTATACAATTACTTTCCACAAATTCCCTTCTTTTCCCTAAGTTTCTTTTAAAGTGAATTTCTGGTCTTTACAGCCAGGGATCTTATCTATGACCCGGTCCGATCCCAACTCTGATGCTCCAACCAGAGGATAAGCATCGCTGTCTATCGCGCACCCCTGTTTAACTTCATCGCAGCCCTCATCGCGCTCTGTCATTCTCTTGTAACTTTCCTCCTGTTATTTATTATTCTTTGTTTTTAAATTAAACATTTTGTTTCGAGGTAATTATAGATTCACACGCAATTGTAAGAAATAATACAGAGGGATCATGTACCCTTTACCCAGTTTCCCCCAACGGTAACATCTTGCAGATATAGTACAAGCAGGATACTGACATTGGTACAGTCAAGACACAGAACATTTTCATCCATCACCACAATGACCTCTCCTGTTGCCATTTTATACCCACGTCCACTTCCTTCCCAACCCCTGGCAACCACTAATCAGGACTTCATTTCTATAATTTGGTCATTTCAAGAATGTTATATAAATGGAATCACACGACACATTGGTTTGGGCTTTTCACTCAGAAAAAAAAAACTATCTGGAGAGCCAACCAAGTTGTGTGCATCAACAGTGTGTTTCTTTATATCGCTGGGTAGAGTTCCCACCAGCAATGTATGAGTTTCTTCACATCCTCACCAGCATTTGGTGTTGTCATTATTTTTTAATTTTAGCTATCCTGAGAGACTTGTGATGATATCTCATTGTGGCTTTCATTGGCATGTCCCTAATGACTAATGGTGTTAACATCTTTTCATTTTCTTGTTTGTCATTTGTGTATCCTCTTGCAAAGTGTCTGTCATGTTTTTTGACCACTGTCTAATTGAATTGTTTTGCTGTTGTTCTTTACTGTTAAGTTTGAATGTGTTTACATATCCTAGGTACTAGTCCTTTGTCAAATGTGTACTTTACAAATATTTTCCTCCAGTCTGTATCTTATCTTTTCAACCTCTTTAACGAGATCTTTCCCAGAGCAAAAGTGTTTAATTTTGATTAAATCCAATTTATCGTTTTTTTGATAGTTTTGATCCTTTTGATGTCAAGTTTAAGAACTCCTTGTGTAGGTCTAGATTTTCTCTTATTTTTAAAAAGAATTGTAATAAGTTTACATTTTATATTTAGGTCCATGATCTATTTTGAGTTAATTTTTATATAAGGTATGGAATTTAGGTCAAGATTTGGGGGGCGGGGAGGGCTATGAGTATCTAATAGCTCCAGCACCATTTGTTGAAAAGGATATTCCGACCTCCACTGAATGGATTTGCACCTTTGTCAAAAATCAGTTGGGCATATTTGTACTGATCTATTTCTGGGTTCTTTATTCTATTCCATTGATCTGTATGTCTATCCCTCCACCAACACCACACATTCTGATCACTGTAGCTATACAATAAGTTCTACAATTGGGCAGAGTGATTTCTCCAGCTTTATTCTTTTTCAAAATTCTTTAGCTATTCTAGTTCTTTTGCCTTTCCTAGTAAGTTTTGGAACAATCTTGTCTGTACCTACAAAAAATTTCACTGAGATTTTAATAAGAACTGCATTAAATCTGCATACTAACCTGAGGAGAACTGATATCTTACCACAAACATGGTATATTTCTCCATTTATTTAGATCTTTAATTTCTTTCATTGGCGTTTTATGGTTTTCAGCCTGCAAGTCCTGTAGATGTTTTGTTAGATGTATAATGAAGTATCTTACTTTTTTCAGTGTAAATGGTATTGTATTTTTACTTTTGCCCAACTGTTCATTGCTAACTTATAGGAGTATCGCTGATTTTTGTATTTTTATCTTGTATTCTGAGACAATACTGAATTTATTAGGTGTAGGCATTTTTCATGTAGATTTCTTGGATTTTTCTGGATAGACAACCATGTGATCTGCAAATAGGTATAGTTTATTTCTTCCTTTCCAATCCGTATGCAACTGTTGTTTACTTTTCATGCCTTATTGCACTATCAAGAACTTCTTCTTATGGAGAAAGCATTCAATCTTTCACCATTAAGTATAATGTTAGCTGTAGGTGTTTAGGTGAATGTTCTTTATCAAGTTGAGGAAGTTCCCCTTTTTCCTAGTTTCCTGAGAGTTTTTATTTAATGAGAAGGAATGTTGAATTTCATCAAATATTTTTTTCATTGCTTGATATGATCATATAATTTTCCCTTTATGTCCCTTTATCCTCCCTAACTAATAATATGATTGCCTTAAATATTTCCTCTGCATTCATTTAAAACTAGTTCAGACCATGTTATAATTCGTGCTTCAATCATCAGGTTTGATCTAGAAAACTCAAGAGAAAAAGTGAAATTTTCTTTCTTCCTTCCTAATGTTCCGAGAGTCCTTAAAAATTTTTTTTTTCTCCTGTTCGGAGAACTTCCTTTAGCCATTCTTTTAGGGGAAGTCTGCTGGCAACACATTCCCTTAGTTTTCCTTCATCTGATGTCTTGACTTCCCCTTCCTCTCACTGGAGGATAGTTTGGTTAGAAATGGAATTCTGAATTGACAGCTCTTCTCGTTTAGCGCTTGAAACCTGCTATGCCACTTCCTTCCACCCTCCGTTGCTTCTGATGCAAAATCCACTGCCATTTAAATTGATTTTCCCTATAGTTAAGACATTATTTCTCCCCTGCTGCTTTCAATATTTTTTTCTTCGAATTTAGTTTTTAAATGTTTGACTCCGATGTGTCATGGTGTGGATTTCTTTGAGTTAATCCTGTTTGGAGATTCAGTTGGTTTCTTTATAGCTTTATGTCTTTTACAGAATTTGAGAGATTTTCATCTATTATTTCTTTTAGGGCTTTTTACCCCCACTCTCTTTCTCCTTTCCTTCTGGAACTCCCATGTTAGATCTTTTGTTATAATCCCAGAGGTCCTTGAGGTCCTTGTTCATTTCTTTAAAAGCCTATTTTCTCTCTGTTGTTCTGATTGTGTAATTTCTATTGTCCTATCTTCAAGTTCACTGATTCATTCCTCTGACCCCTCTGTTCTGCCTCTGAGACCTCAGTTCTAAAATTTCTACTTGTTTTTTCTTTGTATCTTCTAGTTATCTCCCGAGACTTTCTATTTTTTTCATTTGTTCCAAGGGTATTTGTAATTGCTTGTTGAAGGATTTGTGATGATTCCTTTAGAATCTATCAGATAATTCTAATATCACTGTCATCTCAGTATTGGGATCTATTGATTGTCTTTTTTCATTCAAGTTAAGATCATCCTAGTTCTTTGTATAGTGAGTGATTTTTCAGTTGCAACCTTGACATTGTGGGTATTTTTTGAGGCTCTGAATCTTTTTTAAAACTCCTGCTTTAGCAGGCTTCCTTTGACACCATGCCAACAAGGGATAGAGGAGCACCACATTGTTACTGTGAAGTAGGAGTCCAGGTTTTCCCCTAGGCCACCATTGACATTTGAGTGGAAAGATTTTTGGTTACTCTTGGGCAGGGGTGGGAGTTCTAGCCCCCTTAGGCCTCTGCAGATACTACCCTGGCTAAAAGGGGCAGAAGTGCCTCATTGCTGCTCCCCCAGTTGCCTCCAGTGACACTACGGGGAGGAAAATGGCCCCATCACCACTGGAAAGTGGTGAAATCCCAACTCTCCACCACTTCTCTGACACTCAGCAGGGAGGGGAAGGGGCTCTTTGTTACTGCCTGCTCAGGGCGGGGGTTCAGGCTCCCCATGTGATCTCCACTGACATTCAGGGGTGGCTGGGACTTGTTACTGTCCAGCAGGGTGAGAGCCCCAGCTCCCTACTCTGACACCACTCCAGCAGGTGGCAGGTGAAGTTGGGTGCCTCATTACAGGATGGTGAGGTAGAATGTAAGCTTAGCATGGGTGGGGGGGGGTCAAACCACAGTTGTTTTGTTTGTCTGTACTTTTTAGCATTTCTGAATTGTTAACTTCTTCATCTTCAAATCTGGGATATGAGAAAGAAGTACTCGCCAATGTGTTGTCTCTTGGTCCCTAGCCAGCCTACTGTCTTCTCTCCACCTTTCAGATCTTCTTTTGTTTGTTTTATCTTTAATGTCTGGGAATTTTAGTTTTTTTAGCGGGAGGATGTGAAGAAATCTGTCTGCTCTATCTTCTGAGAAGTGGTGTCCTTATTACTTGTTTTTCAATTGTTTTCTGACACATTCCAGAATGTTGGCTTCATGAAAACTGGAGCTTTGTTTGTTCACTGCTATATTCTTAGCACCTAGAACAATGTCTAGCACATAGTAGGTGCTCAATAAATATTTGTAGAATGAATAAAAACAGATCGAATAGAGCGGATACAAAAACATCGTTCTGGCTTTAGTGTGGGTGAGGGGTTTGGGGCTGCATCCATGAGTCTGCACCCTCCCTGCTCCCCATACTCCCAGCTCCCCCTCCCCCATGCAGGGCACAGTTTGAAAACTTCAGGGCCAGAAGTGCTTGCAGCTTGCACTTCCGAGCTGCTGCAGTGAGGTACGTGGGTGGTTAGCCTGGTTTTTGAGCCAAGAGCAGAGTGGACACTGTGGAGAAGAAAGGGAAGGATGATGGGGGTGGGAAAATGGCTGTCAACCACTCTATCCTCTGGGAGTTGCAGGGTGGGGCAGGGGGATCCTGGGGGAGCAGCTTCAGAGACACGTGGATGCCACTTTGACATCTACCCCAGGCCATGCTCAGTGGAGAGACTGATTACCAAGGGCGGCAGCCCTGGCTTACCTGCAGGCCAGCCGGGCACAGAGTCATTATGCAGGGTGGGACGCCAGTGTCCAGGCTGCCCTAAGTGCCCAAAGGCTGATGGGTCAAGGAGCTGATGATGGCCCAGCTAGTCCATCCGTGGCCAGCTGGGCTCCCTTGGGCAGCATCATTTCTTTCCCCGCCATGGTCTTAGAGAAAAGGAGGCCAGAGCCACCTGCCTCAGGGGAGATGAGAAAGGCTAGCCTTTCCTGATGACCACGCAACTGCTCAGTGGTGACACCAGCAAACATACCCTCTCCAGTGGCTTTTGGAGCCAAGGCTCTTCTAAGGTCACAGCAGAAAACACTCTGACTACCTCCCCACCCCCACCAAGGGATCAATCTGCTGAAAGGCCAGCTCAGCCCTGCAGAAAGAACAGGGCAGCCTGGGGTCCCCAGAGACTAGCCCATTGTTTCCAAAAGGTCATGGAGACTGGAAAGTGGGGGAGAAGAAGGGAGGAGAGTAGCAGTGAAGTCACTGCACTCCACACAAATGGGACCCCAAAAGCAAACAGAGAGGCACCACCCTCCTTACACCTGCCCCAACTTGTAACTCGTTGTTGCGTGACCTGGGCCAAATTGCTTTGCTTCTCTGAGCTTTTAGGTCTTAGAAGCTACAACTTTATGATGTTCTACTCCGCTCAACCTGCAGAGTGAATGGCCAGAATTGGGGTTTCACTGTGCGTGTTGTGGTTAGAGGGACCCCTTTTCCATCTATCTCCATTTTGATCAAATGAAAAACAGAAGTTCAAAGTGATTAGCTTCCACTTTCCTGCCATCACCACTATAACTGACACGTTGACTCCAAATAAGGGTTACAGACTCAAATTCCTGCAGGGTCAGGTGGATGACTAAGTGAGGAAAGTGTGGGTAAGTAAAAGGCAATAGAGAGTGGTGGGGACTGGGGCGAACTAGAGAGCATATGCCCCATCTAAAGGGGTCATCCACTACCCAGCTGTGGCTGCCTGTCACCAGGTAGCAATGAGACTTAGGCACGAACATACCTTCTAATGGTCAGGAGAAGCCAGAGATCTGGATTTTTATGTAAAATGTTCACCTTTTTAGATGTTAGGAACAAATATGAACTTTTAAATAACACTAGGGTAGGCCAAGTAAAACATCTCCAGGCAGGGTTCAGCCCTGAGCTGCTTGCAATTTGCAGCCTCTGAGGCTCATTGTGGGCTCAAAGGGCCTTTGTCCTTTCTAAGGCTGTGTCCTCATCCCTCGAGTGGGTGTGGTAACCCCTCCATGGGGGTCATTGGCAGAAAAGTACAGCTCAGGGCTTATAACGTGTCCACACCGTGCCTGGCACAAAGTAGGTGGCACCAACCTTAGTCTTATGCCCTCACTTCTCCCGGAGGGCTTGCCTTGGCATCGTCACAGGTGGACCTGGAGAGAGCTAGGCAGAGAGCTGAATAAAGGATCAGGCAGGAGGGTTGGGGCCCCGGGTCTCAGGGCGGGGATGGGGTCCCAAAACATAGGTGGGGCCAAAGGAGGGGGTCGAGGAGTAAGGGGAGACTGCAGCCAGGGCTGGATCCTAACAAAGCACTCAAGTCCTGCAAAGAAACATGAGCCACAAGTCCAGGTATGGGGGGCGGAGACTGGGGAGAACAGAGGGAAGGGGCTGCTTGCGTACACACTGGATGTCGTCCTCTTGGACATTTGGGTCATGTGCCTCTCAATGAGCAAGAGTGGCATTACCAAAGGCCCGATGTCATTATCACCATCTATAATCACTGCCACTTACCGAGCACTTACTGTGCACAAGCACTTTAAGAACCTGGTCCCACATCGTCCTTACAACAGCCCCACTCTAGAAATGAGGAAGCTGAGCCTTGGGAAGCCCGGGCCGCTTGCATATTCTCTGTGCTGAGTGCTCACAGACATTATTTCATGCTGTTCTCATGGCAGCTCGTCCCCAAAGACGGCCCCCACGAGCCACACTTCCTGGGGTTCACGCTTCGTGCAGCCCCTTCTCCTCGAATCTGGCCCCATCACCTGCTCTTGAGCAACAGAGTGCATCAGAAGTGACGCTGTGTGACTGCTGAGGCAAGTTCATGGAATAAACTTGTGGTTTCTGCCTGGATCTCTGGGAACGCTTGCTCCCCACAGAGACCCAGCCACGGTGCTGGAGGAGCTGCTCCTGCTGACAGCCCAGTGAGCCCCCAGCGCCCACCACGTGGGCTGCCAGCGCTGCGAGGAGCCATCTGGGACACCCAGTCCAGCCGTGCCCCGGCTGACCCCAGCCGACATCCAACTGGGGGGTCATGGAAGACCCCAAGCTAGGACCACCCAGCTAAGTGCCATCAATCCACTGAACCATAAGAGGTAAACATAAATTTTTATTTTATGCCACTAAATTTTGGGGTCATGTGTTATACAGCAACAGAAAATGGGAGCACTGCTCACGAGAGCTCTGTGTGGTGGAAACTCAGACTATCCCCATTTTATAGCTGAGGACACTGAGGCACAGAGAGAGCAAGGGACTTGGCCAAGGTCCACAGCGGGCGAGGGTCAGAGGCAGGATCTGCTACAGAGGCCGGCCCTCAACCCCCGTGCGCCCCCTCCCCACCCATACACACACATAGTGGCCCAGCAGTGCACGTCAGGGTGGGGGCCACCCCACTGGGTTAGGTCAGACCCCTAACCTTCACCTTCCTGAGCAGGTGTCCCTCCCGGAAGCTGGTGCCCCCACCTCGCGAGCCCCCGCAGTCTGTTCTGCCCTGTTGGGCCGGGAGACAGAGGCTGGCGCTGTCTTGCCTTGGAGCTGGTCTCCTCTCCAGCGCCTGGGGCTCTGGGGCCAGAATTTTGACAAATGGCCTCACACATATTAAACAAGGGAGATGACACTGCACAAGCCTGGCAAGGCCCCAGATGAGAGGGATGAAAAATGGGACTGATCCTTTTTGCGGGCCTCGGTGACAGGGAGAAATGGATCAGCCCTAATAGGGGCTGCACATTGGGCCCCAGCCTTAAATAAGTCAAATGGGAATTCACTGCCCCTTGGGAGATCTGCCCGAGGGAGCGGAGGCGCAGGGCAGGAGACTCAGCTGCCAGAAAAAAAGTTCCCGTGGCTGACGCCAGCAGGCTCGGTTCTAGGTGCCGAGTGCCAGGGTGAAGAGCCAGGGGCTTCGGGAAAGAGAGGACTGTGGGAGAAGGGGGTTCAGAATCCTGGGCAAGCGACCTAAACTTTCGGAGCTTCAGTTTCCACGTATGCAACACAGGTTATTATCTGTGTTACATTTCATATCAATAAGGGTAATATTATTAGGAGAGCTAGTGTTTACTGAACACTTACATGTGTCAAAGAGTGTGCTAAGCCCACATAAACTGTCTTACTATTACCCCATTGTCTCATAAAGGCAGCAAAGAGATTGAAAGCATGTCTCTGGAGCCAGACTTCCTGGGTTCAAATCCCAGCTCTGCCACTCACAAGCTGGATTACCTTAGTCATGTTACTTAAATTCTCTGTGCCTCGGTTTACCCTCCACGACGTGCCCACCTCATGACACCATTGTGATCATGACACACCAGTGCTCAATACATGGAAGAGGTTATTGCACACATGGTCAACGCTTAAAAAGGCTCATTCCCTTCCTTTGTCTCCTTCTCTAACTCAGGGTGACTACCTTCCAAGGTCAAGATCTCAAGAAGGAACTGCTGGTGCAGGAAAGGAGGGATGGAGCAAAGGGAGTCAGAGCCTTAACTGGTTTCCCAGCAATGGTTCTACATTTTAAGAACCATTGGGAGTCAGTTACAGGGTTGATGGGCTAGAGTCCCTTTACGATGCATGCCTTTAAGCAGGCAGAGCCACGCAGAAAGGGGGAAGGGGCAGAAATGCGGCGAGTGGGGTCTTTCTTAGTCATAGCTCTCCCTGCCCCATCCTCGCCTCCTTTCCCCGAAGATGCTCTCTCGCCGCCAAGTCTTTGCACCTGCTGTTCCCCCGCCCAGAAGATTACCTTATTCCTCCTCTGCCAGTTTTCCTGACCAAATTCTTCCCTGAGGACCCTCCCTGCCAGAAGCTGTGTCAGTGACCCCTTCTCTGTGCCTCCACAGCTGTATGTGACGATCCTCCCCCGACATCATGGCACAAGTTCACGTGTCTCAATCACGTTACAATGCTGCTGTCCTAGCCACTGTTGTAACCTCCCCTCACCCCCCCGACCGCCCCGTCCGCATCACCCAGGAGAGTGTCTGGCCCTAGGTAAGTGCTCAGTACGTTAAGAGACTGTGTGGAAAAACGGTCCCCAGCTAGCAGAACCAGACCTGCGTTCCCTGTGTAGTGGGCAATCGCGGTCATTGTCTTTCCAGCACACATTCCTTCTCCCAATAAGAGCCCACCTCACCGCCAGTCTTCCACTGGGAGACCTCCTCTCCTGCTCTCTCTGCCCTCCGCCCTCTGGACCACGTGACTCAGACCAATTAGAGCAGTCCAATTTCCTCAGGATCTAAACCATTGGTTGAGAGATGGTCACATGATTTAAGCTAAGCTGGTGAAAGTCATAACCAGGGTTTTGCCTGGAATACTGGAAAGAAGTCCCATCTCTCTGCTGGTATCGCTATATTTGTAAGATGTAAGCCAAGAACTGGGCATGGTGACCATTTTTGCTATCACTTGGGGAAAAAATGCTTGTGAATGAAGCCAACACAAAGGGAACAGAGACAGAAAAGCGGGAGAGAATGACTGAGTTCCTGATGAATCACCTGATCACCTGGATCCGGCTAAGCCTGAAGCAGATATTTTGGTAGCTCACCCAGCATTTATTCCACCCACTTACGATTTGAGAGCTTTTGACTCCTTCCTAGCTCCGGAGATGGGCCTGGTCAAGTTGAGCCAATGAGCTCATGACATTCCCCTAGCTGTGGTGACTTTTCAAGAGAGAGAAAATGACCTAAGTTGGGCTCATCAGAAGAATGCTTGGGATTTGAGTCAACATCGAGGTAAGAGAAGCCCTATCTCTCCCCCTGTGCGAAGGAAGAAGCACCAGCCTCAGGAGGCTCTTTCTCACCACCAGGAGGGAAGCCCGCCCGGATGATCGTGGAGGAAGAGAACTCAGCCCTGGTGACGTCAGCAACTCTGGATCAAACGTACCCTGAAGCCCATACCACAGATGCACTTTGCATCTTCAGGAGCCAGTGAGTTTCTGTACCGCTTAGATTGGGTGGGTGAGTTTCTCTGTTACGACTCACGCCCCTCTAGCTGACCTACCAGGACTTTTCAGTTACGTGAACTAATACAAACATTTGTTTGCTTAAGCTTGGGATTCTATCGCCAGCAAACAAAAGAACCTTGACTGATTCTGCTTTTCTTTTGCACACCGTGCTCTGAGGTGTTGACCCCTGTTCCCTGTGTGCAGGGCCCCTTCTAACCCACCAGACCACCCAGAACCTTCCATGGCTCGCCTGTCTTCAGGTCTCGACAGCTTCCACCTCCACCTTCCACAGCAGCCTCTAAGACACGGTTTGGCAAATTCCCCTGTAAAGGGTCGCGTAGTCAATATTTTAGGCTTTGTGAGCCATTCGGCCTCTGTTGCAAATGCTCAGGTCTGCATGAAAGCAGACGTAGACAGTATGTAAATAATGATGAGCGTGGCTGTGTCCCAATAAAACTTTGTGGACATTAAATTTTCACATTTCACAAAATATTATTCTCTTTTTTGATTTATTTTCAAGCATTTAAAAATCTACAAACCATCTTTAGCTTGATGGCTGATTAAAACAGGCAGTGGGTGGGATTTGGTCCACTCACCATAGTTTGCCCACCCTGGCTCTAGGGTCTCAAAGAGCCTTTAAACTCTGAGCTCCCCCTGCCTTCTTCTGCCCCCAACTGGGCTGAGCTGCTGAAGCCCCAGCATGCCTCGGGGCTCTAGTGTCTGAAGGTCAAACACCACTTACCAGAAGGACCACCCGTAGTCCCAGGAATGGGGTCTCCAGTCTTCAGGGCCGAGGCTCACGGTGACCTGGAACACCTGTGTGTACATCATGTGGGCTACCATTCCCAGGAGGCCTGTGTGGGGAGCAGAGCAAGGCATCAGGAAGCAAGGTGGGGCTTTGTGCACCCCCGCGGGCCTGTTAGTGCTAGGGGAGAACATGGACCCTCCTGGAGAGGACGGTTGGCAGGACCAGAGCACAGGAGCCTAGAGAGTGGCCATTTCCTAAGCCGGCAAAGGAGCTTGAGTTTGAGTCAGAGGGGAAAGGGCAGCCCTGGAGAAATTTAAGCAAAGGAGACAGATCTGTGTATGGATGGGTAGACTTTTTCTGTTAAGAACCAGATAGGTAAATATTTTAAACTCGGTGGGCCACTTGGTCCTGTTGCAACTATTCAACTCTACTGTTGTAGTGCAAAGGAGCCATGGACCACACATAAATGGATGAACATGGGTGTGTTCCAATAAAACTTTATCTACAAAAGCAGGCTCGGACCAGACTTAGCCAGCGAGCTGTAGTTTGCTGATACCTGTGTTAGACAGTCATTTAGGAGAAGCAGCCTAGAGAGTGTTTTTCAAACTGTAGGTCTTAACTCACTAGACAAGTGGGTGAGGAAATCAATTTTGTGGATTGCAACCAGCACTACAAAAAAAAAACAAAAAAAAAAAAAAAAAAAAAGAGGAGAAGAAGAAGGAGGAGGAGGAGGAGGAGGGAGAGAAAAGAAATGGAATGGAATAGAAATATCTACAACCATCAAATGTAGCAGGAGTAATTATCAGTGTGTGTGAGTGTGTGTGTGTGTGTGTGTGCGCGCGCGCGTGTGTGTAGTGGTTGTAATATGAAATGTTTTCCTGTGGCTCATGGTAAAAAATCTTCGAGCCTGCTGGCTGAGAGAATTAGATTCCAAGGGATCTGAGTGAGAATCCTTTGCCACTATACTTCACTGCTGTAGCCCTGCGAGGCCCTTCACTCCTCCAGCCTCAACTTTCTCAACCCTAACATAAGGATTTTGATAGCTAAGGTGAAACGAGGCAGCCTCAGTGTCTGGTGCCTACAAGACATGCAATCGTCACAGCCACCAGGGTTATGATAAACGTGGGGACACTTCTCCGTGTGTACCGTGGCATCTGGAGCTCTCCTGCGTACCACAGTGTGTGGCTAACTGGCATGGACCTAACTTTAAGATGGAGTGATATAGTCTCTATGAGGAGGGGAGGGGTAGATGACAAGAGGAAGGAAGGAAACCAATGATTCTTGTGCACCTACTGTGTGTCAAGCGCTCTGTCAGTCTCCTTCACTTCCATTATTCTCTCTTTTAATCTTCTTAACAACCCTCTGCAGTATATGGCCCTGATGAATGAACTGACTTCAGAGGCTCCAGCACACCTGTGTCTCCTTCCAGTCACTTAACCCCAGGCCTGATGGAGACAGAGGACTCGGAAGTGGTTGTCTGTGTCTGTGGGCTGGGGCCAGTCTTTCGTGGACACTTCCCACTGCTCTATGACCTCAGAGGAGGGCTATTTTCCAGGTCTGCTGGGGCGGGGGGCGGGGGGGCGGCGGCATTTGAGTCAGGAAATCGAGGGAGATGGTGACCACGACAGATACTGAGTCCCCCTCAGGGGCTCCCTAAAGGCTTGGCCTTCCCCGGGATATCTCTGCCAGATCTGAGGACAGTCTAGACCGCCATCTTTAGGCGTGCCCAGCAAGTGTGCCAGGAGCCTCTCTGGTCCCCTCTGCCTTGACTCCGTTGAAAGGAGGAGACAAGGGGACGAGTCACATGGATATCTTATTTTTATTTACTTGACCCAATTTTTGGTGAACTTTCCAAGAGGTATATAACAAATATACCTTATTCTTTGGAAGTGATGCATAGGATTCCTTGATAATGATGTACCATGTTTTATTTATTCCATCAATTGATGGCATTGAAGTTACTTCCAGTTTTTTGCTCTATAAGCATGCCGCAATGAACACCTTTCTACAGGTCTCTTGCAAATCCTCACCGATGCTTGATGCCTGAAAGGACACGTCGCCCTTCTCACTGCCCAGTGCTCACCCCCCCCCGCTGGAATTGCTGCCCTACGCAGGAGCCTTGCCCCTCGGCGGCACTCCGACGCCTTCCTCAGCCCCCACCGGTCCCTCCCTGAGGGCTGGACCTCGCTCTCCAAACTTCAACTATTGCAGCTTCTTCAGTTTCGTCCTCACTGTGCCAGTCCAGATGCTCTCTGAGTTATATGACCTCTCAGTGCCTTGGTTTTCTCATCTAAAAATGGGGATAGTGGTGGACGTGGGCAATTCCAATGAGCATCCGCTAAAGAAGGAAAACATTCATGAGGATGACCACTTCTTATATCAATCAGGACAGCGGGGACAGAACAGTATTTTAATACAAACGCTCTAAGCTAGACCCAAAAACTGTTGGCAGAATAATTAATTTTCCAAATTGTTGGTTTAAAAGCATTGATTTTCTCAATTGAATTTCATTTATTCCCAAATCTGAAAGGCCATACTTTAAGAAAATTCAATAAATGAAAATTGCAACTCGCTCAAAGATTCTTGGATTGCATTTTAAAGATTCTGCTTCAAAAATCTGACCTTCGCCCGTGTTTCTGGAAGGATGTTTGCTCTGTAAAGGGAGGTCCACCGACTGGTAGCATCTGTCATATGAATCCTCAGCAGAAGGAATTGTTTCCAACTCAACTGAATTAAAAAGTGACTTTCTGACAAGTTACTGCACCTCCTAAATTAGCAGTGACTAAATCAATGAGGCTTTCCTGGTGGGACCCATACCAGGAAAGTCACAGCTGTAAATCTCTTGTGGTTGTGTGGTTTCTCTCCACCCACGACACCGTACATGGAATTTCCAGCCTGTGGGGTGAAGCAGGCACGGCTCCTCCCATCCCTGGGGGACCAAGAGAGCATCAGGGGTGGGGGATGTTGGCCAGGGCTCAGAGCTGCCCTGTGGTGCCAATAGAACAGGAGCAGAAAGAGCTGCAGCGACCCCCAGCCCTGTCCTCACTGGTCAGACTGAGGAAGCCAAATTCTGTTACGTCCAGAGGGGTGGTGTGGGGCCAGGATTAAGATGCAATGTCAGTAGGGTCAAAAGATGAGCCTGCATTAAAGCAGGGGTGAGGCAAAGGCAGAGAGAGGGTCCAGTTTCCAGCAGTCATTTACTAGCTACGTGAGCTTGGGTAGGCTACCTCACCTTTCTGTGCCTCAGTTTCCTCTACTGTAATATGGGGATAAAAGCACCTACCTCATAGATCGGTATGAGGATTAAGTGACTTAGACTTCTAAAGTACTTAGAACAGTGCTTGGCTCATATTAAACGCAATATAAGCGTTTCTTGAATGAATGAATGAATGAATGCATGCATGCATGCCTGGGACTCACTGTATAGGCCTGCTGGACTGCACACTAGCCCAGGCACTGGGTCCGGTTTGCTCTCCACAGAATCCCTAGCACCTAGCTCAGGGCCTGGCATACAGTCAGTGTTCAATACATGTATGTTGAATGGATAGATGGCTGCTGATTGCAAGGTGTTTGGGGGTGTCAGGCTGGCTGGTATACAAGTCTTGGGTCTGGGATATGGGCCTGAGTTAGGACAGGGCATGATTTGTCAACACAACAAATGTAAAAGTCATTTGTTTATTTATCATTTACATTCCAGATAGTGTGGGGGGGCGGGGTCTGTGGGAGGAGACCAGAATAGACAGACAGATGCCCTGCCCTCAGGAGTCTCAGGTTCTAGTGGAGAGATGCAGACAACGAGCGTGCAATCTAACAGGACACTGAGGTGGTAGAAAGTACCGTGATGAAAATAAAGCAGGGCAAAGTACTGGAGAGTGTCTGGGAACACTTCAGACTGGGCGCTCAGGTGGCAGGAGTGAGCTGTGCCTCCTGGGTCCGGAGGACTCGGGGAAGTGCCAACCCATGATTCCTCCCTGGGAGGGGCGGGTGGCTGGTTTCTGGCCAGGTGACCTCTTCTCAGGAAACATTCCAGCCTAGAGATGCCGCCTGGGCAGGAAACAAAGCAAAAATGTCCTGCGGAATTCCAGGACTTCTCTTGCACCTGGCCCGCCTCTCTTTTGCAGAGTTGGAGGTATTATGCTAACGGCATGCTCCATTTGATCGAGATAGGGAGGTGGCTAAGTAATTAATTTATAATAGAGTTTATTTTTAAACATGCTACGTTATTAGAACACTCGGAGAGCACTCATGTCTAAACAAATATTCTTGTGTATATGGGCACAGTCTGGATTTGCCAACATCTCATGCACATCACGTCAGGGACATAAGACATGGAGGGGCTGGCTGGTCAGGACCTGGAGGAAGTTGAAGTTGAATCAGATGAGACTAGGCAGGATGGTAGCAAAGGGAAACCTTCAAGGCAGCCTGACATTGAGTTAGTCACTGAGCATATACTGAGCACCTGCTATGGGTCAGGTCTTCTTCTCGCTGTGGGGAATATAGCTGGGAACAAGAGACCTGGCCTCTCACTGTTCTGGGGAAGGGGGAGGTGGGCAGAAGGATAGGAGAGACAGACAAACTGGGGACTACTGTGGGCAGCTCAGCCAGTGGGGGCAATCTGGGAGCCCATGGGAAATTTAGCCGGGCCCCAGGGCCAGGCTTGGGTGGGGAGGTCAGTTAAGGCTTCCAGAAGGGGTGACATCCGAGCTGAGAGCTAAAGGGTCAGAGGGAGCAGGACGGAAGACCAGGCCGGGAACCAGCTTTGGCAGAGCCCACAGGCAAAGCATTGTGGTGGGAAGGGCACGTGGGAGGGATAAACAAGACTCGCTGCAGGAAAAGTTCTGAAGCCATCTTAGAGAGTTGGACTTCATATCCTGAGGGCACTGGGCAGGAACTGCAGAACTGTAAGCAAGGGTGTGAAAGACCTCTGGCTGCTTCGTGGAGAATGAGAAGGGAGGCAGGAGCAGGGCGGCTGGGAGGGGCAGAGCCAGCCCTCAGAGGGAGAGAGGACTTGGCCAGGCCAAGTGTGCTGAGATTGGAAGGTGGGTGGGCAGGTCCCAGGGGGAGCCACAGAACATCCAGCACCGCCGAGGTGAACGAATTTCCAGCAAATCTGTGGGCACTGGAGAGCCCTGACTGAGGAACGGGAAGGGACTGGGGGGAACTGGTGAGACTGACCCAATTAATATTGGCGCTGAAATCTCCCACAGAGAGGAAACATTGAGATCCTACAGGCTGGCATTTTATGACACCAATCAGCTGGGGGCAGATGGAAAAATAAATCCCTTACCTATGCATCTAAAATCCCCAGATGTTTGTAGGGCAGAGACCAAAGACTGACTGTCCCTTGTTCCCTCTGGCCCAGGGAGGACCCCAACACGGCCGGGTCCGTCTGCACTTAAAACCATCCCAAAAATCTGAGCTGATGCTGTGTTTAAAGCTTGCCTGGATCTATTTTTAAAGAACAGGCTATTTTTAGATACTCTCTAGAGATCCCGCAGCCTCTCTGGGTAGCATATTTCAGGGTTTAAAAAGTCCCTCCTTATATATAACCTACATCTTTCCAGCTCCAATTTAAGCTAATTTCTTGCTCTGTCCTCTGAGGACAAGGGGGATGAGCAGTTGGCGTCTTCTTGAGAAGAACTTTTCGGGAGCTCAGCAGTTACTGAGCTGCTCCTCAACCTTGTCTTCCTGGCACTGGATCATCCCAATTACTCCTCCTTTTCCAAAGGTCTCGTTTTAGACCACTTGAGTCATCAGCATCACTCTTGTTTGGATTCAGCCCACTTTTCTATTTGCCTTTTAAAATGAAGTGGCCCAAATCAGAGGTGACATTTAATGGGAGACCTTCCTATTTCAAGTAATAGGTTAACTAAACCTCCCCCTCCCCAGCCTTGTCTACCCCAGCGAACTCCACCTAGCCCTGAGGCAATAAATGAGCTCAGAGACAGCTCCCCTCACACACACATACTCCATGGGGTCTAGAATGAGTTAGGAGGTCATGACTCCAGTTCCTGGTGAGGCTTGAAATAGCCCAGAGCAATCCGATGGTGGAATGATTTTTTGTATTAATAGGTGTATTTCTCCACCAGCGTTCCCTGTCTCCTTCATTTGGGTAACTAGCTGTAAGACCCCCATGGCCTCGGGGCACAGCTGTCATGGAAGGCTGAGGAAACAAGAGCCAAAATCCCTAGGGACTTCAAAAGCCTACCTGTGGGTGAGGGATGAAAAGGTTTGGAAGAACGTACGATCAAGCAGATCTCCCCCTCCACCTGCAGACCAGGTAGACCAATTGCTTATCTCGGGGTAGCAGGAGGAAGGGGAGGAAGAAGAGAGGATGGTGGGTCTCAGGAAAGAATGAATCCAGCTACAGAGACGCAAGCAGGGGATCCTCTTAGGGGCTCCCAGCCTCCACCTCAAGCCCCTTCCAGTACATCCCTGGAGGCACAGGCGACTGAAGTCAGCTCTCACAATCTGAGTGGACATCGGACATCCTGGGAGTCAGGCCATCTGCTCACAGACACAGCCAGTATGTCCACTGTTCAGAAAAAGTGATGTCTACGGGGGCCTCGTCCCTGACTCCCATACGACTCTTCACATGGACTAGGCCCCATTTTGATAGCCTGGGATGCTCAGAAGCCCCCCAAGATGGAGAGTGGGCCCTCTCACTTAGAGGGTAATGGTGGGAGAAAGAGGAGGCTTCCTGGCCTGTGCCTGGGTGGGAACGAAGAACTCAGGCTGGCGACCTCACGCAGAGATCCAGGACAGAGGTGGAAGGCCCCCTGGACATGTACACACGCCCCAACTCCCAGCCCTGCCTCTCGCTTCCTTGCCTTCTCCCCCATCTCCACCCCAGAAAGTCACATGCCATGGCCACGAGGTCTCAACCTTCTGCCCAAGCCTTGGACTTGGTCTGCCTCAGTCCCTGGGCATGATCAGGGACTGTCTGCCATGTGGCGCCCTCTCAGCAGCTCCCAGTCAGCCCCACTCCCAGCCTCTAGGTCCTGCTGCTACAGGGAGATCCCTACGCTTCCTGAGAGCAAGGTCTGGGAGCAGCAGGAGCCACGGAAGCAACAAGCAGATTGCAGGGCGAAGGAGATGGCAGTGCAAACGGCTCTCACAAGCCTCGATCCCCTGCTCAGCTCTCCACCTGCCCCACTAGACGCGATGGCCTGAGGGTGAGGGAGACCATCCCATTTATTGTACAAGCCAGGACATTTTCGAGAGTGGAAAAGAGTACAGTTAAAAATTACCCTAGGACAAGAGAAGTGCGGGCACTCGATAATGATGGAAGAAAGTATGAATGAGGAAATGAGCCTCAATCTCTCCAGGGACCCTTTCTACCCTCCACCAGGGACTTTGACACCTACTGTCTATTTGATGCGCACAGCCGTCCTATTGGTGTGCCCATTTCACAGGTGAGAAAAAAAGTGTGCCTGACAGACAATGGTGAATCCAGGAGCAGCATCCATGTCTCTTTGCCCAACCTTCATTCATTCATTCCACGAGTAACTACTGAGCATCTGCTACGAGCCAGGCACTGTGCTAAGGGCTGAAGAATCAGACAAAAGAGACTCACGTGGCCCCTGCCTGCTGGGAGCTTACACTCCAGTGGGGGAGACAGACACAAGCAGAAATCGACTGCAAGGTCGGACAGGAGATGGGAGGTACAGGGGCCATAGGAACCTATATCTGGAGTCCTCAGTTATGGCGTCCCTGGAGTGAGGCGTTTCAGCTGAGCCTGAAGGACGAGAAATAGTTGACCAGGTCAGAGCCACCCAAGTTTGGGGCGCACCGCTCTGGAAGCTCGAGCTTATTTTAAACTAGTTCTAAATCTCAGCACGACCGACATCTGCAGCCAGGTCGCCCTTGCTGTGGGGGGCTGTCCTGTGCATTGCGGGATGTTCAGCAGCATCCCTGGCCTCTACCCATTAGATGCTGGGAACATTCACCTCCCCCCAGCCCGAGTCGTGACAACCAAAAATATCTGCAGACATCACCAAATGTCCCTGGGCTGGGGGTGGGGGCTGAGAGGGCAAAATCGTTCCCCGCTGAGACCACAGTTTTAGATGCTACATAAACATTTTTACAATGGTCATGTTCTTATTTTTACAGTTTCCTTCTATTTATTGCAATACTGGCTTTTCATTTCCAGTAGTGATCTGAAGATTCCTTTCTGAATAAATGTAAGTTTCCAAAAAAGTGGGTGATTTAGAGAAAAATGCTAACTAAATAGCAGCACATGGACGTGGCCACAGCCGCGGAGGGAGAAAGCACATGACCGAAGTGGGAGAAACGCTGAAGCAAAAAAAGAGCGGGCGGCCACCCGCGGGCACCGGGCTGCCGGCCTGTCCCAAGGCCTGGGGGGGCAGGCTCTAAAAGTGCCCCAGCGTGAGTGTGGCATGCTCGGGAACCCCTCGGGGGCGTCGTCTTGGAGCGTGCACCCTTCCCCTCCGAAGTTCAAGGCCAGTTTTCCTCTGGTGCCTCTCTTGGGTTGGGCACCAGAGGAAGGGATTGGCTTAACTTGGGGGGCCACGTGGCATGAAAGATAAGGATCTTTAAATACTACAGTCATACCTTGCTTTATTGTACTTCTCCGTCCTGCGCATTTTTACAAATTGAAGGTTGGTGGCCACTGGGTGTCAGCAAGTCTATCGGCGCCATTTTTCCAACAGGTTCAGATGATGGTTAGCATTTTTCAGCAATAAAGTAGTTTTTAATTAAGGTATGTACATCGTTTTTAAACCTAATGCTAGTGCACACTTCCTAGTCTACACTCCACAGTACCATGTAAATATAACTTTGATTTGCACTGAGAAATCAAAAAGGTCGTGTGACCCACTTTATTGCAAAATTCGTTTTATTGCGGTGGTCTGGAACCGAACTCACGATATCTCTGAGCTGTGCCGGTAGCAGCATGCTCTTTGAGGCAAGATGCTCACTTACGAAAGGCATCAGGGGCTCTGCAATCAGCAGGGCAGGGTGGCCCACTAGACAGCTCGGCCTCACTGTCCTAAGGCATGTGCTCCCCGGGGCCACTGGGCAGACCCCGCCCTGTGGCTTTCTTCCCCTCTCTTTCTGCCTCTCTGTTTCTATCTCTGCCTCTGACTCACTCAGTCTGATAATCTCTCTCTCTCTCTCTGTCTCTCTCTCTCTGTCTCTCTCTCTGTCTCCCCACTCCTCCCCCCAGGAATATCAAGTTACAGGCAGGAATATTCACTGTATTCCGGTCTCAGGCAGTGAGCTTCCCTGTCGCATCTGTCCTATTTGGCCCCTGAGGGACCTCGCCCCACACAGAGAAACCTGTGAGGGGTTTGGGGCTGCAGCTTCAGGCCCCCACCCCACCCCCTGCCAGCTCACTCCTTCCGCCTCTGCACAGAACTGAGCCCTTCGTAAGCAGCCTTGAGAACATTTCTCCCAGAGCGACCCTTCCATCCCTCCCCTCCCATTAGCTGAAATGCAAATCCTACTCTTCTGGCCATTTAGGTTTTAAGTGCTCTGAGCTTCCACACTTCCCTGAAGCAACACTGTGATACCATCCAATTAGTTTCACTGCTCAGAAAGCTGCCTGCGCACCAGAAAAACGAGATGAGCGACTGCCTTGCTCCAAAACCTCGGAGAACGCCTCTGGACGGCTCTTCTTTTCTCTGGACACTTTACAGTTTATAAAGCACTTGACTATCCCACACCTCACATAATCCTTGCCTTGTCCCGGGAAGGCTAGGTTTGGTTACACACTACTTGACAAATGAGCAAGCGAAGCTCAGAGAGGTAAAGCAATCCACTTAGGGTAACACAGCATGGAAGGAGTGTGTTTGAGTCCAGGTCTGCTCAACTCCAAGTCCCCATGTTTTACCATTCCGTCACAGCCTCCATTCAATCATTCATTCATTCATTCATTCATTCAACAAATATTTTTTAAGCACTTACTATATGCCAGGCTCCCTTCGTGATTCAGGAAATAAAGGAGCATATAATACAAATAGGCTCCCTGCCCTCACAGAGCTGATATGAAGGAAAGTAGAAAAGTGAACACACAAATTTAAAATTCAGATTTTAATAAATGCAATAAAGGAAAAGAGGGAGATGAAGAAAAGAGTGATTGAGTAGTTAGTTTGGCCAAGGAAGTCATGGCTGGCCTTTCTGGGAGGGTAAAGTCTAAGCTGAGACCTGAAATCCTGTTTGTGAGATGCTGAGAAGCAGCAGCATGTGAGGGGTGGCTCTAAGCAGGCCCCAAGGGGAAGTCTGCCGCTGGGGAGCCCCTTAGTCAGCCCTACCTGCCCCAGCAAGGCTCTGCCAAGCAGCCACAGACACTCCTGGACACAGGCTCAGCTGCCTGGCTCCTGACCCAGGCCTCCCAAGACTGGGGTCTGTGTGAGTCTCCCCTCCCTAGGGAGTGGTCCTGTACACCCCACCCCACCCCACCCCCTAAACTGACAGAGACCTTCCTAACCAAACCCCGAAGTTTCCCTCCCAACTACTGATAGTACTCCAGGGCCCCATCACCCCACCTCTGCATCCCAGACTAGACCATCTCTCCCACCTCCATCTGCTGGCTGGGCTTTGGCAAAAGCCCAGCCAGCAGACCACTCACATGCTGTCACGAGAGGCAAGACAGTGTGAACTCAGGAGTCAGACTGCGTGGGTCCAAATTCTGCCCGCAACACTTACTGACCGTGTGACCTGGGCAATTCTGTTAAATGCTCTGTGCCTCAGTTTTCCCATCTAGTTGTGAAAATGAGCTGTGAGTATGTAGAACAGTGCCTAGAACATAGTCACTGCTCTACAAGTGTTGGGGCTGTGCTGGTCACTATCCATCCCCCCATCCCCCCAAGACGCCTATTGCAGTGGTCTGCCTGCCATGTCTGACATCCTCAGATGCTGACACATCCTGGACAGAGTCTGAGTTCTTCCCACTTCTCGGGACCACACTATGCGGCTCCTGCTGGTTCCCCCAATACCCTCAGCTCCACCCACTCCTTTCCCCTACCTGACCAAGGTTGTCTGTGTCCCAGGTCAACTTTATGACACACTTACTGATATTTCTGCTTGGCCGTGACTTGTCCTTGCAAAGGGGATTCAGGAATGACACGTGTCCTCATGAAGAAGGATGGGGGAGGGCAAGTAACTGGGAAGGGAGGGAGCTTTGAGAGAACGCACGGGGGGATCCCCCGGGCACACTTGAGAGAAGGAGGAAGGTCTTGCGGGGTGACACATGGACTACATGGTGACTAACGCGAAGCTACCATCATGGAGTACTTGGCTGTGCACACAGGGAGGGAATCCTACATGCGCTGTCTCACTGACTCTGCATGGGAACTTCATGAGGGAGGAACTACTGGTAAGAACTCCTGTTCTCTCTCTTTAACCGGTAACGAGACCGAGGCTCAGAAAGGCTAAGAATGTATGTGGAGGGCCAGGTGGGTTAGCTGCGGAGTGAGCACCCTTGATTATTTCTCTGCTGCCCCTTGAAAGGCCAGGTTCTCCAGATAAATGATACCATTGTCGCCCTCTCATGCAACCTGAAACCTCAGAAGAAGAGGCGGGACTACACATGATGACAATAAAAATAAAGATGTGGCTGGGGGAGGAGGGGAGATGAGAGTCAGCAGAGGCAGCCTCAGGCTGCCAGGAATGGAACCCCAGGAGAGCTGAGATGAGAAGGATCGGATGAAACATGGGGCTCAGGGGAGGCACTGGGTGGTGATTCAGACCTTGCTTGTCTTGTCACTGGTTGACTTTTAGGGGGTCTCTACTGCAGTGGGTCTCAGAGCCCACAGGCCTCACCAGGCTTCGTAATGTCACACGGGTAGTGTGTGGCTCCACTTTACCCAGCGTGGAGCAGGAGGCGACAGCAGCTTCTCCTTGCAGGCCATGTGTTCCCTGTGCTCTGTCCTTTGGCAGAGTCTGCCAGCCAGCCACCTTCCCAGAGATAAATGGTGGGCAACAGCAAGCTCAACTCATTGTCTCAAAATAGCCACCGGGGAGTTTCCCAGTCCTGGGAAGGCGCATAGAAGGCACGGTTTGTGAGAAGGGTTTTTTGTTTTTTTTTTTTTTTTTCCCCGAGCCTGAGAATTTCCATCAAGGGGAAGTGCCCTCCAAGGGGCCCTTAGACTCCCCAGCCATCTGCAGCCATCTCCAGAGCAGCCGCCTGGAGCGAGGGGCCGGATGAAGAGACAGGAGCCCAGGCAGACAACAGCCCTTCCATGTGAAACGGCCAGGATGGGACTCCAGGCCCAGCCAGGGACCCGGGGAGTCAAGGGCACGGAGGCCCCTCAGAGGTGGCCAGCGGGAGGGCCAGTTCCTTGGAGGAGAATTTGGCAACGGCTGTCAAAACTGAAAATGCATCTTCCTTTTGACCCAGCAATTCCACTTTCGGGAATTCACCCTCAGACCTAACTGCACTTTTGGGCAAAGGTATATGGACAAGGATACTCATCACAGCAGAGGACCGAAAACACCCCAAAAATCCATCATCGGGGGCTGATGAATTGGGTGATGGCAACAGAAACCTATGTCTCCATCTCTGGCCTTAACTCTTGCCACTCTTCCCCTCTCGCTTCTCTCCAGCTGCCCTGGCCTCCTCGTTGTCCCTCGAATATACCTGACAGGCTCCTGCATCCGCACCTGCTGCCTCCACCCGAGCCCTTCTTCCCTCAGATCCCTGCATGTCCGTTACTCCACTTCTGGGGCAGGCAGCTTCAGGGATGGCCCGAACAACCCCCTGCCTCGTGTCCTTCATGCCCTGTGGAGTCCCCTCCCCTTAAGTGTGGGCTGCGCTTCCTAACAGACTATAGCAGGTGCGATGGGATGTCACTTCCGACGTTAGGTTTTAGAAAGCCCGTGGCTTCCGTTTGTGCTCTCTCCCCCTTTCTTGGATCATGCATGTTGGAGGAAGCAACTGCCGTGTTGTGAGCGGCCCTGGGGAGAAGCCCGCAGGGCATGGCAAGGAACCGAGGGAAGCTCTCAGTCCAGAGGCCTGTGAGGAAATGAAGCTCTCGTACCGTGAGAGGGACCTTGGTAGTGGGTCCTTCGGCCCCAGTCAAGTACTGAGGTGACTGAGCCCGAGCCAACGGCTTGACCGCAACCTCATGAGAGACTTGGAGCCAGAGTTTCAAACTAAGCTATGCCCAGGTCCCTGGCCACAGGAACTGTGAGATAAGACATATTTGTTGTTTTAAGCTGCTATGGTTTGGGGTAATCTTTTACACAGCAATGACTTAACTAATTCAACTTTTTTCAGGTTTCTGCTCAAGTGTCCTTTTATCGTAATGGCTTTCCGTTACTGCTGTTTAAGAGGTACCCCTCCCCCATCTTTATAGCACTTATCATCACCTGATATGTCAGTTGTATATTTATCTGTTTAATATCTCCCCCCACCAGCACACCAGCCCCCCCACCCCCGAGAGCAGAAACAATGTCTGTTTTGTTCATTGCTGTATATCCAGTGCCTAGTAACAGTGCCTGGCACATGGTAGTTGCTCAGTAAATATGGACGAAGTTAATAACCAGCAAGTGAAATAGAATTAGGTAGATTAAAATATGCTGACCCAGAATGACCTCTAAGAAATATTAAGTGAAAAAAGCAAAGCACAGGAAAGTGGGTACAGCATGCTACCATATATTTTTAAAATACTTAGAATAA
>NW_006436812.1:7737853-7753505 GCF_000325575.1 Pteropus alecto
CTTGAGGGGAAGGCAAGGGAAAAGAGAACAGTATTTTCGGCAGGAGGCAGAGGAGACTGAGATGGCACCAGCCCCAGGCACTCTTCTGTGAGCCAGCCCAGCTCACCCATGCACACTGGACTCCTGGCCACACTCAGCTCCAGCCCAACAGCCTCCTGGGACTCCCTGCTTCCTCCCTACCCCAACCCTGCTCTGTTCCAGGTCTGCCAGGCACCTGACCCTTGTCTTCCTCCTCCTGGGCTGGACATCAGAGTGTATTTTCTTGAACTGGATTCAAGACAGAATCATCTACAGGCCCCTTTGGCTTTATACCCTTCTGGTCACTCTGGGACGTGTCCCTTGTCCCAGTATCTCTTGGAATCCAATCCCCGGCTCTTCTGTCTTCTTAACCAGGAGCCCTGCAGGCCTTCGCAGGCCCTGGGGGATTTAGACAACTGCCACCTGGTGAGGAGTGGAGGTGGAAGTGGCCACAGTGGATAAACAGGAACAGCAGGGCTTAGATGTCTCTCTCATCCTCTGTCTCTCTGTCTCTCTCTCTCTGTCTCAGGCAATAAATGTACTTTCATGGTCTCTCTTTCTTTCTCTCCAAGTCTCTCTATTCCTCTCCCTTGCTTTTCTCTGTATGGCTTTCTCCTCCTCTCTCTTTCTCTCTATCTCTGTCTCTCTCGGTATCTCTGTCTCTATGTGTGTCTAAGATTCTCTGTCTCACACACGTACACATCCTTCCCTCTCTGTGTCTGGTCTGGTCTGTGCCTACACGCCCCTCCTTACATGAACTACATACATTGTCACTATAATACCAAATCACTACTACCATGAAAATCCCCAAGCTGCCATGATATTACCAGTTCTGTTACAGTCATCATCCTGAGAGCCAACTACATGCCAGGCACTGGGCTAAGCACTTTATAAATGCTCACTCCTTAAATGCTTGCAACCTCCTGTATGGTAGGTATGACAATTATGCTATTTGGGGTAAGGGGCAATAAGGCTCAGGGGAAGATAGAGAACTTGACCCAAGGCACAGAACTGGCGGTGAGGCCAGGATTCACACCTAGGCAGGCTGCCCTGCAGCCCCAACCAATGTAGCTTCTCTCCTTTACTTTTTTTAGACCTACAAGGGACCACTCATTAGGAAGTCTCCAGCCTCCATCCAAAAATGAGCTCAGGCTGCCGAATGCCACTCATGCCCAGCCCCTCTCCATTCCCTATCAGTGCCCACCCTGGCCCAGGGGCAAGGAGACAGCTGCCTGTTTGAGGGGGCGCAAACATTCCAATGTCTCCCCCAAGTACCTTCCACCACGCACCGACACCCCCTTGAGTTACTGTGAGGCTGGTTTCTGGTACTCACCTCTCATCAACAAGCATTTATGGAGACCGACTCTGAGCCAGGTACTAAGACACAGGAACGACAAGACAGACTCAATCCTGCCCTAAAGCAGCAGAGTGCCTGTACACTGGTGACAAGATGGAAACCCCTGGGGGCCGAGGGTGGGCCTGGCTCCCACCGAGATCAGCCACGGGCAGAGCAGACTAGTGGGCCACGCGCCACAAGCTGCCCCAGAAGTTCCGCAGAGTCTTCTTTCCTTGGGTTAACGGACAACTCCAGTCTCCCGCTAAGCCTTTGCCCGTCATGTGTAAGAGGCTCTAGAATGCATCCTTCTCCCCGACAACAGGCTTTTGGCCTTACTCTCCCTACTTAGTTCCCTGTCCAACCCATTCCCTCGGGGCTGGATCCTACCCCTGTACAGCCCCCAGCTGGCTGGAGTCCTGGCCGCCAGGAAGAGGGTGGACTACATGCCCCTCCTGACATCTCCAGCTACGGGGCCAATCTCCTTGGTTTCCACTTAGGGCCGCGCCCCGCCCCCAGGCCCCGCCCCGAGACGCGGCCCCCAAACCCTGCCACTTCCTGGCGGCGCCCCTCAGAGCCCAGCCTTCCCTTGGGGAAGTGCCTGAGTCTCCTCGTGTTTCTGCAGAGAATCACCACAACTCGCTAGAACCAAGCAGTTCCAGGACCATGGATTTCACTTCCGATTTTTATGAAACTTATTAAAATTCTTGCTTCCTCCTATCTCCCAAAGCCTAATTTCTGCCTGGCTCTGTGCCTGGGGCCAGCCTCATTTGTATGAAAGGCCCAGTGGCCTGCATCTTCTCCCAATCCTTGTTTCCAAGAACATGCAAAGTGGCAGAATTTCAATCACCAGCCTCAGTGAGGCCAAGGACAGGACGCAGCCCACCCCCTCACCTCACCTCCTAAAGACACAATGGCTGTCCTCCACCCCCTCCCATCCCCTGACAGATTCTGATTCCCTTCTAGAATCTTCAGACCCCAGTACTGGCCACTGGCTTCTAACGCTCCAACTCATTCATTCAACTACCATTTATTAAGTACCCTCTATATGCAAAGCACTGGAGCAGCCACTGGGGGTACAGCTGTGAGTATGGCATGGCCATTTTCCCAAGGCTGATGAGAAGAAGGACATAAATAGTGAAGTAAAATCAATGATTCCAAATACGAAATAGAACTATCTATATACAGCCATGACCTAAAACTGGTCACCCATGGGCTGAATCCAACTCGCAGATGTTGGCTAGAACTGTACGAAATGATGAATTTTTTGGCCAACGTTTTAAAATCTGGAGGATTTCCACTAAAATATGGATATTTTGGCTTCTCTTGTAAACATCGGAAAATCTGGCAACACCAGTCCACAGTTCCCCTCGGTGACCCTCAGCAGGCATGAGAGCCCACCGGGGTGGTGCCTCACAGACCACGGGGCGCCCAGGGCCTCCCGTCGCTGCCTTTGCCGCTCCTGCAGGATTCCGGCTCACTGGCTCACCACATTTCCTTCCAGGCCACCGAAAACATTTGCCTGTTCGACCCTGAATGGGACCAGAGGGAGAGAAGAGGTCGGCTTCACCTGGGCTTGGGGAAGGCCTTGGAAGGAGAGACGAGAGGGACCTGGAAAGATCGGCCGTGATCACCGAGGGGAGGGGCGGCGGGGGCAGGTGGGAAGGAGTGAGGCAGCCCAGCGAGAGCTGGACTGACAAAGGCAGGGCGGAGGGATACAGCTCTGGGCCTCCCGGTCCTGCTGAGTTCAACATCACCTGCCGTGATGGGGCTCCTGACTCAAGACTGTCCCCCTTCTGCTTCTGATCTCCTGGGTCTTGCCACAGGTGAGTGCAGACCACAAGGTGCAGGGGACATAAAAAGGACAGGTTTCCAGCTAGATCATCTCTCAGTCACTCTCTAACTCTAACTGGAATTTTTTTTAAATTCTTATTCTGAAATAATTATAGATTCATAGGAGGTTGCAAAGAATGTACAAAGAAGTCTTGTGCACCTTCCCCTAATGTTAATACTCAACACGACACTCATGGTCCTAGGGTATGATCAAGGCCAAGAAATTGACATTGGTGCGATCCATACGGTTGACTCGGATTTCACAAGTTGCGCATGCGCCCGGGAGTGTGTGTGCTCGGATCTGTGGCCTTGGGTCCGGCACAGGCACGTTGAGTACTTGCACTGCTCTGTGAAGGCAGGTTTGATTGCACAGAATGACCAAGCGAGTCAGCAAAGACCACGGCCAGCAAGTCAGTTAGAGAGGAGGACTGATGCCAGCCCCCAGGTTCCCAGGGCCAGGGCTTACCTGGCCTCGAGGCAGTCTCTACGTGAAAATGTCAGCCTGAAAGGCCACTATCACCCAAGCACATGCCAAAAAATAAACAAGTAAATAATCTAACTATGTAAAAAGCACAGGTATATATAATGTACATAAGCAGATATACAGTATACCTAAGGAGTTAAAGTTTCACGAAGGGAGAGACAATTAGAAAAATAAAGTGGAGCCGTAAAACAAAAAAGGTTGATAAACTAATAAACTATCTTGGCAGCACACTTTGACAGGTCCTTTTGAAAAGGCACTCTGCCCACCTCACGTCCTTGATCTAGAACCATCGTTAGCTCCCTACTGCCTTCAGGAGAAGTCCGAACTGCCCAGCATGGCCGCCTCTCCAGTCACGTTTCTCTCCACAGCCCCCATACGCTCGGAGCTCACTCCCCAGCTGCAGGAAACTACAAATTCACCTGCACTCTCCAAACCCCGTCCTCCTCCTTGACTTTGTACCTGCTTTTCTTTCTGCCTGAAATGCCTCGCCCCCATTCTTTACCTGATCTTTGTTTGAAGAACAGTCAACGTGTCACCTCTATGAAGGTTCCTTCACCCCTCCAGGTGCTCCAGGTGCCTGCAGTTTTGTTTGGGAGCCTTTAACACATCATGTTGTCGCTAAGCTGCATCCTAGATGGTTTTTCCAACTAGACTCTGAGTTCCCTGGAGACAGGGGCTGCATCTTACTTACCTGCAGCATCTAACAGACACCTCAAGTTAGCATCTGAACCCCTGATCCCCTGAAATACTCCATCCACCCAGTCTGCCCACCTGAGTAAGGAGACTTCATCCTGCCGGTGGTTGAGGCTGCAAGTCCCAGAATTAACTGTGACTCCTCTCTTTCTCAATCTCTCTCCATCTCCATCTCTTTTACATCTGATCCATCGGCACATCCTGTTGGTTCTACATTTGGAACATATCTAGAAGTCAGCTACCTCTCACACTTCCACCGCTACCACCCTGGTCTAAGCCACCTGCATCTCTCACCTGGACCATTGTAACAGCCTCTTCACTGGTCTTCCTGCTTCTGCCCTTCTCAACATGGCAGCCACCGTGATCTCTTAAGACTAGGACAGATCGTGCTTCTCTGATCAGAGTGCTCCAGTGGCTCTCCATCTCCTAGGGTCAAAGCCGAAGTCCTCACCATGGCCAGCAAAGCCTCCACGACCTAATTCCCTCCTCCCCCAGGTCCCTCTTGACCTTCTAGCACTCTCCACCTCGTTCACCCCAACCCAAGCATCTGGCTTCTATTCCTTAAGAAACATCAGGTACACTCCAACCTCAGGGCCTCTGCACTTAGTGTTCCCTCTCATTGGAATGCTCTTCCCCAGATATTTACATGACTCCCTCACTTCCTCCCAGTCTCTACTAAAATACCACTCTGCCAAGGGGTCTTCCCTGAGTACCCTATCTAAAATAGTCCCTTCTTCCATTACTCTCTAGCCCCTTATTTTATTTCTTGTCAAAGCGTTTATTAACCACCTGACATTATTTCATCATGTTATCTTCGTTTATCTAATTATTTGTCCACTTCCCCCCACTAGATTGTACATTTCACAAGAACAGGAATGTTGTGTGTTTCGATCACCATGGTATCTCCCAGATCTAGAATAGGGGTTGACAAACTATAGCCCATGGCTAGATGTGGCCAGTAGCCTGTTTTTGTAACAAAGTTTCCATCCCACACAAGTTTTATAGAGATATAATTGACACATAACATTGTATTAGTTTTAGGTGATTAATGATTTGATATATCAAATCGCGTAATGATTTGATATTTGTATATCTTGCAAAATGATCACAATAATTTTAGTTAACATCCATCACCTCACATAGTTACAAATTTTTTTTTTTCTTGTAATAAGAACTTTTAAGATCTATTCTGGTAGCAGCTTTCAAATATGCAGTGCAGTACTATTAATGATCGTCACTATGCTATACATGACATCGCAGGACTGACTGACCTTAGAATTGGAAGTTCGTACCTTTTGACCACTTTCACCCATCCCCGCTTTTCCGGCAACACCAATCTGTTTTCTGTATCTGTCAGTTTGGTTTTTTTTAGATTCCACTTATAAATGAGATCGTACAGTACTTGCCTTTCTCTGTCTGAATTATTTCACTTAGCATAAGGTCCCCAAGGTCCATCCATATTGTCACAGATGGCAGAATTTCCTTCCTTTTTATGGCTGAATAGTATTCAGTCACGTACATACACCACATTTCTCTTGATTCATTCATCTGTCGATGGCCATTTATGTTGTCCATGTCTCGACTATTGTAAATAATGCTGTAACAAACACGGGGGTGCAGATGTCTCTTCAGATAGCGATTTCGTTTCCTTCAGATAAATATGCAAAAGTGGAATTGCTGGATCATATGGTAGTTCTATTCTTAATTTTTCAGGAATTGCCAGACTTAAACAAAGCTCTATTGGAACATGTCCATGCCTATCATTTTCATACTGTCTATGGTTTCTTTCAACAGCAGAGTTGAGTAATTGTGACAGAGACGGTAAGGCCTGCAAAGACTAAAGTATTTACTATCTGGCCCTTTTACAGAAAAAGTTTGCTGACCTTTGTCCTAGAACAATGTCATGCACACAGGAGCTCAATAAATATTGGTCGAATAAATGAATGAACTAATGATAGGTACAGCTATAGCTGTTCTGAGAATTCAACCACTGTAATTCATTAAGAGTACACACACTCAAACACACACAACTGTATTCCAGACTTTATCCAACAGTGGAGGGTCCCTCTGGGTCTAGGAGTTGGAGAGGGGGTCAGTCATAAAATTGACTTCGATAATGTGTCCGGTACACGGTGAGGGCTCAGTAAGTATTGGCATCTGTTTTGCTCCTGCAGAGGGAGGTGATGAACAGACCCACTGGGATGGAGGGACACACACACACACGGAAACAGGGAGGGAGGGAAGGAGAAATGAATGAAGAATGACGGCTGCGTGTCCCCTCTGACTCCGTACTTGTCCTCGTGCTCCCTCTCCTCCCATCCTTTAAGGCTTATTCCGATGCCGAGTCTTTCCTAAAGCCTCTGTTAGCCCCAAGGTGGGCGAACACTTACACCAGGGGAGGAGCTGGTTGTCAGAGCCCACTCACCCCCCGGCTCCCAAACTGTCCCAACTCAGCCTGGCCTCCGCTCCCTGCTGCCCACCCGAGACAATCACAAGGCAAAGCCCAGATGAAAGTCATCAATACACATTCAAAAAAAGTATATTTTTTAAAAAGTCCCATGGTTCCAGCAAGTGGAGAGAAACTAAAGAAAAATAAAGTAAGCGCTGGGCTCGGGAGAAAAGGAGCAACCTGAAGGAGGGCCGACAGCGGAGAGGGCGGCCATCGGGCCGTGCGAGTCTCTGTTAAGAAAGATGAGGGAAAGGTATGGACTCTTAAGAAACTAGGCCCGATTCGTGGAATCCGTCCATGCAAAAGGCCCATAAGCGGGCGAGCAGACAGCTTATCATTCGAACCTGGGCGCTTCTGAGAGTGAAAGGGACACTCTTAATAAGGATGCTGTGACTGTCCTGGGCAAACCAGGACGCATGGTCACCTACCCTTAAGTGCACTCAGTCCTCACACGGGTGTCACTGTTCTCCCCGAGAGCCGAACCCTGTTTGACAAGCAAGTAGTGCGAACACGGCATGTGTTCACTTGCTCCACTGGCTCTTCGTGTGGGTGAATTCATTTCACTGCTGAAACTCATCTTTGTGCTGCTTTTTCAGATGGGGACGCAGGGGTTCAGAAAATGTAAGTAACTTGCCAGGTCACACAGTTTAAATGTGACCCGGCTGAGGTTCTGTTCTCTCTGTCCAGTTCTGAAGTCCGTGCTTCAACTATGTCAAGGTGCAAACCCAAAAGCTCAAACACCAACAACCCATCGGGATCTAGTCCCTGCACTTCCCTCTACGGTGCATCATGTGTTTGATGAATATAGACCAAGGGCCAGGACCCGAGGATGCAGCAGTGACGAAGGAAGCCCAGGCCCCTGCTCTCATGGAGCCAACTGTCCAGGGCAGTGGCTCTCGACCAGGTGTGACTCTGCCTCCCGAGGGACACCTGGCAATGTCTGGAGACGTCTTTGGTTGTCAGGACGTGGCTGAGGGGTGCCCCTGGCATCTGGTGGGTAGAGGCCAAGGATGCTGCCGAGCATCCTCCGGTGCCCAGGACGTGCTCTCCTTCCACCACAAAGAATGATCAGGGGCCGGATGTCGTGGCAAGGTCGAGAAACCTGGCCTGGAAGGGAGAGGAAGGGAGGCAGATATCTAAACCGATTAGCATGAAGGTTCTTCTATCCACTCGACAGATATTTATTGCGTGCCCACCACGTTTTAGGCACTGCTCAGAAAGCAGTAAGTGCTATTACGAAGGGAAAGGAAGTAGGAAAGAATGGAAAGTGGCCAGGGTGGGGTGGGGGAAGAAGCCATCTAAGGAGATGACATTCGAGTGGAGACCTGAGCGAATGAAGAAGGGAGCCAGAAGGTGTGAGGAAGGCAGCTCCGCAGAAGGAGCCGAGGGCTCGGGCACGGACAGGCTCAGAGTATGGGGGCCAGAGAGAAGGGACTGAGTTGTAGGGGATGAAGTTCAAGAGCAAGGCAAGGCCACATTTTATAGTCATGGGAAAGAAAAAATTCTACAAATGTTAACCTTTGATAAATACCAACTAGAAATGACGAAAACAGACTTCATTAAAAAATCCATAAAATGGTCAAATTAGGCTAAGTGAGAAAAGACTTCTATGTATTTTTAAATGTCTAAAGCAGCTGGAACTTTATCAGTCAGAGAGCTGTACATTTGATGAATATCGACTTTAGGTTGAGGGGAAGAATAGTTTGCAACTCCAAAATATGCCTTCTTTGAAAGATATTGATTATATTAAGTTGGTTGTGTTTAAGAAACTAAAGACTCAAGAGAAACCTTGACCTTCCCCAAAACTGTCTAAAAGAATTTAGCTAGAGGACCCGCTCCAGGAAGGGAGCTAGCATCAGAGATAACAGTGTAATACAAACTAGATGTGATAGACAGGGAGGGACCCAGCAAGGCCCTGTGATCAAAGTCCTCTCTGTGTCCTGTTATTAAAGACGGCCCAGCAAACATTTATTTACCAAATATTTGCTTTTCTATCTCCATATGAATTGCCTTCCTGCCCTTTTAAGTCCCAGACTACAAACCCCTGCCCTCTTCTCTCAGCTCAAGATGGCATATGAGCCTCAACTGCCCAATTTGTCCTAGGGTCCCACAGAACCCCCATATGCACACACGTAATAAATTTGGTCATTTTATCCTGT
The DNA here is from genome assembly GCF_000325575.1 of Pteropus alecto. NCBI lineage: Eukaryota > Metazoa > Chordata > Mammalia > Chiroptera > Pteropodidae > Pteropus > Pteropus alecto. The sequence goes on from NW_006436812.1 coordinate 7,746,823, forward strand.
TAATCTGTCTCATGTTCATTTGATTATTAGTCAAGCCAGAAGAGCTTAGAAGGATAGAAGGAAAATTATTACTTTTTTCTCCCCACAAGGTCCATTGTGAGTATGCAAATTGATCAATAGTCAAGCAGTGTAGTCAATAATATTTTAAGATGTTAATTAATGTTCCCACCCCGCTTCCTTCCCTTCATTCAGTGGGTAAGAGGCTCTGGACTTCCTCATTGCAGAGGTTTTGTATGTGAGGAAGAAGTAAAACCCATCTGCAAACCCTTCCCTTCTGGCTTTCATCTTCAGAAGCCTAATTTACTAAGGAGATTAGGTCAGGGGCCTCTGAGTGGGGAGAGAAAGAGTGAGTTGTCTTCTAGCCCTCAGGACAAAAAAGGGTTGACTTTTTCTTGGCTGGGGCAGGAAAGAAGCTGAGGATCTGCAGTGATATTTTTTTGTGGGGGCTGGCATGATGGTTTAAAACATTTTGAATAAAAAGTTAATCATGGAGTTACCGTATGACCCAACAATTTCTCTCCTGGGAAAACACACATCAGCATAAACACTTGTACACAAATGTTCATAGCAGCATTGTTCACACTAGCCAAAAAGTAGAAGCAACAGATATGTCCATCAACTGATCAATGGAGAAAAAAATATGGTGTATCTGTGCGATGGAACACGATTCATCAATAAAAAGGAATGAAGTCCAGATACATGCTACAATATGGATGAACTCTGAAAACAGTTCGCTAAGTGGAAGAAGCAAGTCATAAAAGACCATGTACCATATGATTCCATCTATACAAAATATCCAGAATAGGCAAATCCATGGAGCTAGAAAGCAGATTAGTGGTCGCTTAGGACTGGGGTGTTGGTAGAAAATAGGAAGTGACTGCTAGTAGGTATAAGATTTCTTTTGGGGTGATGGAAATGTTTTAAAATTACATTATTGTGGTGGATAAAAACCACAGATTATGCACTTTAAATGGGTGAACTTTACAATATGTAAATTATATCTCAATAAAGCTGTTTAAAAAACATTTTTAATTAAAAATCAGGAGATTTTCCTAAAAACCCAGATTTGGGCTTTCTTTGAATGCCATGCATATTTCTCCATGGCAACAATACATTCTCAAGTTTGCCACCATCCTCACATTCACTACCATATGACATCTGGCCAGCTCTACTCTTTTATGGCACATCCATGGTCGCTGTGGGCATTACACTTGAGACCTTTGATCTAGAGTGATGAGGCCACAGGTACTGATGTTACTGGCTTCGTTCTCCCATCTCCCATCTGGCCCTAACAGCAAAGAGCCTGAGGACCAGATGGGACGCTGGGGATAGTGCGGTAGAAGCTCAGCAACAACCCACATGGACCTATGTTGTAGTAAAGCGCACGGAGTTTGAAGCCAGGACTGCCGCTTACCAGCTCTGTGTCTCAGTTTTCTCAACTGTAAAATGGGGATAATATAGCACCTACCATCATATGATTTGACAGCGGTGATATGTTTAAAATGGTGCCTAGCACATAGTAGGTGCTCAATCAATGGAAGCTATTGAACTCCTAATTTTTTATCTGTAATTTCAAATTCCTAGACGTCCTGAAATTTGAAAGCTTCTTCATAGCTCATTTTGGCCACAAAACCTGACTTGGTCTGAACTGATTTAGTAGAAGAGCCTGATCTGAATGGGTGTAAGGCTATTGTCTGTCTTTATTTATCCCCCTGGTATGAATATTCATGGGTTTTACTGCAGAAATATGAATGTGCTTGCTTACAGGGCGCCACCCAGCCCCTGCTGAGGCGTCATGTAATGGATGCTCTATGTATGATGTTACCTCCAGACTCTGAATTCTGGAACATCTCCAGCCCCTCAGTTTCAGATTAGAGACTGCAACCTGTATGATAAAGACAATGATAAGACTAAACCCCTACTCTCTCTCTGTCTGACATTGCATAAGACAATTGTCGCATGGCCCCAGGCAAAGGCAGCAGGCAGGAGCTCTCCAACGTTTTGAAGATAAATCGGCTACTAGGATGAAAGCATGGGATTAAAATTAAGTTCCCTTCCAAAAACAAAGTTGCTGCAGTGCTCCTCACACACCTGGGTGCAGGGGATAAGAATCACACCGGCCAGGTTAGCTTTAAAGGACAAAGTTTGGGGTGCTCAGGTGGTCCACTACCTCCAGCACAGGAGGGGTTGGAACAGAAAGCTGGAGGGGGCAAACCTGAGGTGTCCATAACCTGCCAGGGACTCCTGCTCAGGGCCAAGCAGGCCCAACCCTCTTGCAAATGCTTAAGGATTTTGTCCCAAGTCAAAGAACTGTCCAGCCTCCTCCTTCCCTCAAATGTCATCAATGGCTCCAGTCTGTTTGACAGAACACAAGCTGCAGGCAGCTGACAGCTCAGCTGCAGGTATGGCACCCATGTGCCCACCCAGATCCCAGTTGTATGATAGAGAATCGACTGGCCTTTTCCCTGGTTCTTGGGAGGGAGTCTCTAAATCCCTGGAATTTCCTGAGTAATAGGAGTATCTTTGTTGTTCATGAGCCCCTCAGACCACACCTGAGTGTCTGCTAATGAATGAGATGGCTCATCACCAGAAGGATCCACTACGTAATTAGAGGGTTAGGGCTTTGAGCCAGCCTGACCTCCCAGAGGGGCAGCTAGAGATTAAGTTCAAATGTAGCCGATGATCCAATCAATCATGCCTCCATGATGAACCTCCAGTAAAATCTCTGGACATTGGGCTCAAGGGAGATACTTGGTTAATGAGCACATCGATGTGCTGGGAGGCTGAGGCACCCTGACTCCATGGGGTGGGGGTGGGCATAGGAGCTCTGCATGTGAGACCCTCCCAGACCTAGTGTGTCTCCTTTGGCTGGTCCCCATTTGCCCTTTAGTAATGCTACAGCACTTTCTGCGTGGTTCTAGTGAATTATCAAACCTGAGGGGGTTATGGAATGCTGACTTTGTAGCCAGCTGGTCAGAAGTGAGGGTGACCGGGGGACCCCCTGAACTTACAGCTGGCATCTGCAGTGGGGTCGTCGTGTTGGGAACCGTGGCATCTGATACTAGCTCTGGGCGGAGAGCATCTGAATGGTATTGCAGTGCACCAGCTAGTGTCAGAACATCCCTATTTGCCCTTCTGTGGCAGACGATGTCAATTCCCCACCCGTGTCCCCTTGGTCCATGCCAGATGTCACCCGCGGCTTTGGTTAGGCAGTTCCCATGTACATTGGTGGCTTCCTTCCTCAAACACTTGCTTTCTCAGGATGGGGAGGGCTAGAAATTCTGGGGAATTACCATCTCAAGGGTGACCCTAAACCAGATAAGCAGGAGTGGGTGAATAAATACCACAGCTCTCTCACCTTCGGGTGGACAGTTCTGAGGGTGTTGTACACAGTCTCTCAGAGGGTCCACAGCGAATCTGAACCCCAGTTGCCCCACTCTCCTGCTCTACTTCTTGAGATCACTTCCCAATAAACTACTTGTACCTACATCCTCATCTTAGGGTCTGCTTTGAATGAACCCAAATGAAGACCTCTGCCATTCCTGGAGCTGACTTCCTGATACTCTCCCAAGCTGACAAGCCATGGGGACTTGTGGTCCACCAGTTCCTTTGTCCACCATTGCATAATAATCCTACTTGGTCCATGACTAAGCCCCCACCACAGGTGTTCCTAGGGACTCAGAACTGGCTAATTAGAGTAGTTTAGCCTCTGGCATGGTGATTGGTTCAAGAACGAGCCTATAAACCTAGTTAATCTAATCTTAGTCCTCCTCAGAGTTTTGTAAGAGCTCTGTCTATCGCTGGAATCTTATGTAAACCCGGAGCTGCTTGCGACCATCCTCTCTCCACGTGGACGGGCCTGACTGAGAATGATGCTAACATAGAAGAGTGTGGAGACAGACAGATTCCTGATGACATTATCACCTGGACGCAGCCATGCCGGAAGCCTAACCACCCCGTACTGGTCAATTACATGAACCAATAGATTTCTACCACCACCACCTTTGTTCCTTCAGCTGATTTGATTGGGTTTTAGTCCTTTGCCATTAAAAGAATCTTTAATAATGTAGAAATACTCATTTCTTTGACATAGACAAAATAAATAAATAACACACAAAAGTACTTGCTCTCTAAGCTATGGGCAAGAGACCCAGTCTGGCCAGGCCAGGGGAACCGAATAGAGGGGACTCTGGGTAGGGGTTCTTTCAGCACAGTCCTAACGTGGCAGGGTGGCTGGTGAAATGAAGGTCTCAGAAAACTCATCGTATAATGCTATGTGGCAGTTTACAGTAAGAAGTTACAAATCACTGCACCAAGACTGAGTGCCAAGAAAAAGCCAAGGAGTTAAGCGAAGGGTTGACAGGGAAAGAATTTAAGACCACAGCTTGGGGGAAGCTGCTGTGACAGAACAGAAAACTTAGATCCAAGCTTCCTGGCAGCCAGTGAAAAGGCACACAATGGGCTCCCCAGCTAACTTTCCCTCACAGACGACACCGTCAGACCAGGCTGTGAGGCAGGCGACTGCAAATGTGCCTTCCGGAAACTCACGTGCTTCATGCTTCATGGGGCTGGGGACCCGCCCAGGGGTGCAGCACTTTGCCTGCCTCACCGCTTGGTTCCAGAAGACTTTGGTAGCCCCATTGATATGTGCAGCACAGACAGAGATTTGTACACTTCGCCCCTCGGGCACCAGGCCTGCAGGTCCCCAAATTTCTGTCCAAAACACAGCAGTGGTGTCCACCTCACAGGCTTGCTCTCTGACTCACACCTCGCTCTGCAAACAGCTCCTGAAAAATTTTTAAGTGTTCCTAATGGTTAAGACCCTAATGCTTCTCAATCAAAATTCTCTGAATTCATTCTCGAATCGCAAGGTTAGAACTCCTTCAAAGAAAAACAGTACAATTCTAACTTTAATTCCTATTCAAAACGTCCACTGATCTTGTATTTTTGGTCACAAAAGCAGTAAAATGTTTACAGATCCATCATATTACATTCAATTGTCTTTCAAGTTTAGAATATTCTGCATTTTTAAAAAAGAAATTAAAACAAAAATCTCCAAATCACACATTACATATGTAAATGTAATAAAGTAGTATATAAAATATGATTGAAGTTTTAAAAATTAATTACAAAATTAATAGTGATGTACTGTACGGTTAAATATATGTTTTATTATGAAACCAAATATGCCAAGATTACATAAAAGATAAGGTTCTAGCTTCCTAGATTCCAACAAGCTACCTCATCCAGAGTCATTTTTTGTTTTATTGCAAAACTTCTATTTCTTGTTACTTAACAAAACAGACTCTTGCTGACTCCTCCACGAGGTCTGATTAGTCCCTGGAAATACACATGGAATTCTCCCTAGACTTTCTTTTTCTCCTAAGTAGATCAGCCTCATTTTTCAGAAGAACTCGGGAAGAGCAGACATCTTCCAGCCTGCCCTCACAGCCCTTCTGGGATATAGGACTCTGGTCTCCGGGGGAAGGGACTGTGATTCAGGGAGCACCTGTCCTCTCTAGCACCTCTTTGCTGAAGTCACAGGACTGGGGAGGGGTGGCGCTAGGCTGGACTTGTCTTACTCAGTCCTAAGAGATGGAAAAAATCTGTGGCTCCTAGCAAGGTCACATGATGACTTTCATGGTCCCCAGGTGCTTTTGCCTTCATGGGCTCAGTCCTCCATAAAAGAAATATTAACAATTTCATTTGATGACTGTGATGGTATAAAGACAAATATAATCCAGTCTAGATTCATTCTTATGTCTTCATTACGATTATATTCATTTTTTTCTTCTGATTTTAAAAGCAGTCAAAATTTAAGCATTTCGTGGATCCCTACAACTACTGTGAGTCCTTGATTCTGGACCAGTGGGCCAACAATGCCAGCCCCACCTCCAGCCCTTGGTCCTCGGGGGCCAACCCACTTCTCTGTACAGCCGCCCTTCTGCCAGAAACGTGTGACTGGGAAGACAGCCCTCCTGGCCCAGCCCTGCCGCCCCTGCCACCCCTCCTCCATCACTGAAGTGTCTGAACCCCTGGGCCCCAGGCTCACTGGGACAGGACTGGTCCCTGGGGCCATGGTCTGCCCTCAGTTTACTGAAGGACAGCTAGAAAGAGTAATAACACAGATGACAACCTGAAGTCCCCATGCTAAGCCCTGCTCAAAGCCCTTTATGTGGCAGGCTCTGGGGATCAACAACTCACTGGCTATGTGACTGCGAGAGCTGGTTTTCTCATCCACAGAAGGGGTATAATGTTTATAATGTTAGTCCCTCCCTCACAAGGATATTAACACGCGTGGCAAGCTTAGCCCAGTGCTGGCACGTGGTGGCACCTCAGTCAGTGTTGGGTATTATGATCAATCATAATCAATTGGTTCGTTATAATAATAATTGCAATAATTGGTTTGAGTAGAGGCTCCCCCGCCTCTGCTTTCTCCTTACCCTAGAAGGTGCTGGCCTTAGTTAGACTGAGGACCCTTCACTGTAAGCTGGTCCCCACACAGACTCAGTCAGAGGGGCTACCCCAGCCCTACTCGCCCATTCCCTCCCCTCCAACAGGAGCAAATCAGAAGCTCATCTACCTTCTCCAATCCCCTCGGCCCCTTTGCCCTGTTCTCAAGGGGCTCCCCAAACGCCAGCTTCCCAGTTCCTCGGCCCAGGCACATCAGAGGCTTGGCTCTC
>NW_006436812.1:7753530-7754695 GCF_000325575.1 Pteropus alecto
CGCGAATACAAAATTCTTTCTCTCCGCCACCTGCTACTTCGGTCTTATTACATCATCTGACTGCTACGTACTTCTCAGTTTCTTTTTCTAAGAACTTAAAAGTCTTCTCTCTCCCGCCCAGTCATTCCTGCAGCTTGATCCTGTGAAAAGAGCACAGGGCTCTGAAGGCAGCAGGAACCGGGTTTAATCCCAGCTCCACAATTGACCAGCTGGGTGACCTTGGGCAAGTCAATTAACCTCCCTGAGCCCTGCACTTTTTATCTGCCTGAAATTAGAGACGATCTTATTTTCCTTAGCAGTGGGGCTCCCTATTAGAAGGAAAACCACAGGGTTTTTTTTTTTTTTTTTTTTGGAGGGGTGAAAACTTTGATAAGCCCTTTGAGGCAGGGGAAAGAGCCTCATGCCCATCCCTACCCCGCAAGAGGCCTGCTTGCAGAACTGAAGACTGCTGCCTGGGGCTGACCACGGGCTTTTGTTTCCTGACTGGAGTAAGCTGGTTGAAGGGTGAGGGCTGGATGCCGGGGATAATGGAGGGGGTTCTTGGTGGGAGAAAAGAAAAGGAGAGATGAAGCCCCCCGAAGACCATTGCAAAGCATCGAGACCCTCACCCAGCTCTCCAGTCTCATCTCCCAGCACGCCTGCTCCCCCCGCTCTCTGCCTTCCCACCATTCTGAACTACTTGAAGTTTCCAGGCTCTGCCACCTCATTAGGTCCTTGTCCCTGCTGTTCCCTCCACCTAGACTGCCCTCCCAAAGTTGTCCATCAAGCAAACACATTTTTTCCAAGTCTCAGCTCAGACTGGTGCCTTTCCTATGTCTGCCCCACCTGTCCCCACCCACCGGGTGAACATGGGTGCCCCTCCCACAAGACTCACTACACCGGGACACAGAGGTCAACTTGCTGTGTCATCGTTATCAGATGAGTCTGTCTCACTACCAAACTGCAAACTTCGGGAAGGCAAGGGCGGAGCTGTTTGTTTTTCCTTGGACTCCCCCAAACCTAGCACAGTGCCTGGTGCCCAGCACACCTTCAACGAATGTTGGTTGAGTAAATAAATAAAAGATAAGAAAGAAAGAAAGAAAGAAAGAAAGAAAGAAAGAAAGAAAGAAAGAAAGAAAGAAAGAAAGAAAGAAAGAAAGAAAGAAAGAAAGAGAAAGAAAGAAAC
>NW_006436812.1:7754773-7772504 GCF_000325575.1 Pteropus alecto
AGAAAGAAAGAAAGAAAGAAAGAAAGAAAGAAAGAAAGAAAGAAAGAAAGAAAGAAAGAAAGAAAGAAAGAAAGAAAGGAAGAAAGAAGATAAACAGGCTCTCTCTGTCATAGCTGGGAGTGGGGAGAGCTGAAGCCATGACTGACGTCGTGCCGTGGAGATCACTGTATTTTTCTTTCCTTTCCTTTCCTTTTTTTTTTACTATCATGGTTAGATTCCCCGCATTCTGGGAATAACGAGTCACGCATGTTTTGATGTGTGAAATGTGCTGTAATTTCTTGAATTCGGCTCTCTTGTCTTTGAGGGTTCCCTCTGTTATATACACAGACCTCGATTAGGGGGCGATTACTTCCCTTACGAAAAGGCTCAGCGTTTTGGTTTCATTAGAGAGTTCTTCCAATGCATGGAGAACAGGATTAGATTTATAGAAATTCAATTTGCATTTGGCTTTTTAGGAACAGATGTCTTACACAGCCAAGCCACCACTCTGTCTGTCAGGCCGCCTAAAGTTATAGTTTATAGGCTCCTTTTATTCCCTTCTGGCACACTCCTGCTTAACCCCTTACGAACTGAATCTGTTGAAATTACTCTGGGCACCTGAACACCTAATCCAATGGCTTAGGAGTCCTCTTAATGCTTCTTGGAGTCCTCCATCTGCACCTCCCTGAAACCCTCAAAATCCTTGGTTTGGTGGCCTTTGACACAATCTCTGCCCACCTCACACTCACTGCTGAGCTTCCAGATGAGCTGGTTGATCCAGCTTCCTGCTGCGCATCTCCATGTAGATGTCTCAAAGGCAAATACACTAAAGCAGAGGAGCGCCCTCCATCCCACACAGGCTCTCCTCTCATATCCCCGTGAAAGACACTACCGCCTGCCCATTCTCACAGCTACCTCCCTCTCCCTCGTGCCACAGATCCAATCCATCACCAAGCCGTCGGGCATGCATCTCCTGAATACAGTCAAGATAATCCACCTCTCTCTGCCACACCTGTTAAGCTCCACGAGCACTGGAACTGTCTGCTTCTGTTCACTACTCCAATACAGCAGAGTGCCTGGCACATGATAGACACTTGATAAACACGTGCTGAACGAGTGAGTAAGTGAGAGGACAAATCCCATTCTACAAATTGTAACACTGAGGCTCAGAGAAAAGGAGTGATTGGCCCAAGGTTATCAGGATGGAACGACCAGGATTTAGCCCAAGGGTGGCTCCAGTGCCCACTTTCCCCCTGCTCTAAGCACAGGGTTAGTTATGGCATGTTCTTGCTCCTGCCTGGGGTCTCTGCCTTACCTGAGAGCACCGTGAAGACAGCTGCGAAGGCATTGAGCTTGAGCCCGTCGATGACATTGCTGGAGTGGAAGAGCTCGAGACACATGAGGCTGAAGCCGACCACCAGCAGAAGGATGTAGAGCACCTCGGAGACCACCGACAGCCACAGGACCCCTGCATAACAGAGGCAGAGGCTGTGAGACGAGGGACACACAGAGTGGATGCTCCTGCGTACATTCCACCCCACGCCCTTTTGTCAGGGGATCAAGTCGTTTTAGAATAGACCTCAGTTGTAGGGTGGGTCCCAATTAGGGTAAGGCCATCATGGCCACCCACACTCCTCACCAGACTAGCTCAGAAATCCAAGCCTAAGTCAGTCGGACTGTGGCACTAAGTCACTTGGGGTGGTGGTTACTGGTCCAGGAGGGCACGTGACCAGTAAGGGGCCCCATTCAGATCAGAGGGAAGAACTTCTATCCTGTGGCTATGTGAGAACCTCTCTTTCTCTTCCAATCTTAGATGACTGCCACTGGGAGCCACCTAATGGCCAGGAGGGCATCTCCCTTAGGATGGAGCTGACACTGTAGTTACTGAGAAGAGCGATGGAAAGGTGACCTCACTGGACCACACGATCACCAGCCCTGAAGGCTTCCCTGTGGTTAAGCTGGTCAGTGTGATGTCTTCTGTTATCTGCAGCTATAAGCATCCCAACTCATATATCCATCATGCTTGCCCCCAAAGGACACCTACGTTTCTATCAGTCCTCTACCCTACTCCACTTTTTATTAAAACTACCACTGCTACTTTCACAGTTTCAACATGTTCTGCTGTGGTCCCACCCTTCTGGGCACAGCTGATTGGTCCAGTGTGATCATGTGACCTAGAATCAAAGGGCCAATCAAAGCCCTACTCTGGGCATCTGAGCCTGGAAACACTGAAGCAGACGGGAAGAGAGGCTCAGATGAGAGAGTCCAAACATCCTGACAGTGTGAGCGCCCGGTTCCAGCCATTCCTGAAGGCCAGATGCACCCCTGGCCTCCTAGTGGTTTGGTTGTTCAAACCTTCTTTGTAACCCCTAAGACACAACAGCTCTTTTTTCTCCCAAATTGGGTTACCATCAGTTGCTACCTAGTTTTGGGAGCATCTTCTGTTTCTCCTACCCCACATTACTCCCCCTTCTCCCTGTATGCTTTTTATTTGGAGAGCCCCTTTCCTCTGTCAGTCTATGCCATTCAGTTGCAGCTGATCCACATCCTGGCTCTATGTTTGGGCACATGACTCATACCTGGCCAATCAGAGCTCCATGTCCCCCTTCACTCTAGTCATTGGTTCTGGGAAGAACCTCTTTATGCCTCCGTTTATTCACCTATAAAATGGGGATCATAATAACATCCATTTCATAGTATTGTGTTGTGAGGATTCAATGACACAGCAATGTAAAGAGCTCGTGCTTAGCATATAGTGAGAGCTCAATTATTGTGCATTATTACAGTTGTTTATGGGAGGAACGTGGTGGGGACTGGAAATGGAGCCCAGGGGCTCTTGAGTGAGGTCAAAGTTAGAGACCCAGTCAAAAGGGAGGAATGAAATTGTTGGGGCAGATAAGATTTCTGAGAGTCGAGAGAAGAAGATGGAACACAACCATGTGACTTACCTCCAAGCCACACTAATCATATGGTTTGAGCAAGGCCCATACTTTAGAGAAAGGACTATGGACCAGGCTTACTCAGCCGGAGATGGGCACATGACCCAAAAAGAGTCAGCCACAGGACTTTTACTGAAAGTATTGAGAAAGAAAATTCCTTTCTTTCCACTAGTTTTGAGGCTGGGAAGATGTGAAGATGGAGCTGGCTGAGTCATCAAGTGGCAAGGGCCTTCTCGAGGGCAGAGCCACTGTCAAGGAAGGCAGAGCCAAGAGGCGAAGGAAGATTGTGTCCGATGACTCTGTTTGAGCCCCTAGATCCAGCCATGCCTAAAGCTGCCAGTCATTTGTTCTTTCAATCACATGAACCAGTTCATACCTTGTCTTTGCCTAATCCAGTTTCAGGTAGAATTTCTGTCACTTAAAACTAAGAGTCCTGATCTTCAGCTTTTCTGTTCTCTGAAACTGTCACACATGTTCTTTCCTACCTCTCTGCCTGCGCACAAGTTGTTCCTGCCACCTGGACTGTCCTCGGGACATCCAACATATACTATTTAGTGAAGAAAGCAAACAAACAGCAATTTCGGAGTCTCTATCTGCTCCCTGAGGAAGAATGCAGGCTCTCAAACGCCCGCTATCATCCCTAGCACAACAAGGCTTTTAGGGCTTTGGAGAACTTCTCTTTTTCTCTTTTCCGTTTCTTATTTATTTGTTTGTTTGTTTGTTTATTGCTACAAAAATGCCACAGCTCCTGGGCAATCCCTTGGATTTCTGTAAGAGAATAATACGCACTTGGCAGCCTGGATGTTGTTAAAACACCCCCTGGCACCGCACTCTCGCAGCCTCCCGGGCCCTTCATTGGCCCAAGGCCCACCAGGCAGCAGGGAGGGAGGCAGGAGACACAGGGCAAGCCAGGCCACCTCTCCCTCCTAACAGCCTTCACCTCCAGCTGCTGTTGCCCCCGCTGGTGGGTGGAAGACACCCCTCACCATGGTGGCTCTGACTCAGCTGCCTCCCCTGCACCACCCCCACACCCCTAGGGGGTACTCTCATCCTGTCTGCGTGGGCCCTGAGCCAAGCCTCTGCCTCCACACCTCCCCTGGCAGCAGGGCCCAGCTCAGCTCTCTCAGATGGGATGGGAGATGAGATGGGCGTAGGGGTTGGGATGCTCAGGAAGTAAGTTAACCACGGAGAAACAGGCACCAGATTCTCAGATGCCTGGCTGGGGTTATGTTTCTTTTTCACATCAGATTTATTTCTCTGTCTGCCCACTGGGCTTGGAGCATCTGTCTGAAAGTTTCAGCCCACTCAAGCCAAGAAAATTAATAACAATATTAATAACAGTGTTGTTGTTATGCTAATAGTAGCAACCATAGTCACAAAAAGGAGCAACAGTTAGTTACTAGGCATATATCATATGCCAAGTCACGCCGGACGATGGTGCTCCACCCAACCCTCTTGTACCTCTTCTTTTAAAGTGTTTCTCTCCTTGGAGGATTGTCCCTGGGCAGCTTGTCTCTGTTGTGCCATCTTCATTCAGAAAATGCCTGGAAACTTACATTTCCCTCTGTGCTGTAGTTAACCAGCAGCTGACCAGTGGCCCTGCCCTAGGGGTCCAACTCAGACAACCCTTGATGTGATCCAGCTGCAGAGCTCCCAACGCCTACCTCAACCCCCACCCCGGGGTCAAGACCGCAGCTGCCTCCCTGGGCCCTGGCCTGACATTGCCCCCTTACTTGCCTCCCTCCTTCTCTGTCCTGCTTCCCAGTTCCCTTACCACTCTCCCCTGGGGCCTTTCCTTGATAAATGACCTACATGTGGACGCTCATCCCAGGTTCTGCTTCCAGGGGATCAGACCTCAGACACTAGTATTCACAGGTATTATCTCCCAGGCCTCCTAACAACCTTGTAAGGTAGTGAGGTAGCCCCCATTTTACAGATGAGCAAACTGCTTCAGAGGGATCAAGCAACTGGTCTACACTGCTAGATAGTAGTATCATCTGGATTGAAACCCAGCCCTCTCTGACTGTAGGACTATCACGGGTAGGGAGTTTGTAAGTTGGCAGGATGGAGTGGCCACTTTGAAATTCTCTATGGTTGGGCTGGTCACAGGGGCCGGTCCGGGTGTGGGGTGTAGGGTTCCTGGCCACGGCTCTTATCTACTTGCTCTCCAGCATCCCAAACATCTCCTGAACCAAGATTCCTGCAAAAGGTTGGCCACTGAGTGGGAATGGGGTTGGGTGCCTTAGGTTCCTGGTGATCCCAGGGGAAGAGCAGGTGGGTCTTGACGCTGAAAGCCAGGCCCAGGAGGTGGGCTTGACCCATGCTGCAGAGGCAGGTATAGTCCTGAAGGTCTCAGCAAGGGACAGAACTGGGACCCGCTCTGGAAGGGTGTGTGGGCAGGGAGACCAGCTGAAGGCTTTCACCAAACTCCATGTGAGAGATGATGGTGGCCTGGGTCAGGAGTGAGGACAAGTGGGGAACTTGATAACTTTCAAGGAGGGGGCTCACTGGAACGCTGACCCATGGACATGGTGACAAAGGAGAGGGAGGACTCCAGCGTGGGGCCATGTTTCCAGACTGGACAACTGAGCAGGTGGTTACGTCCTTCGCTGAGAATGAGGCGATGCTAAGGCACGAGGGTGATGAGGCCACTTCTGGACGTGCAGAGTCCACATCAGCTGCGGGACGTCCAGCAGCGATGTCCAGGAGGCAGCGGGAGCTCAGACAGAGATGTGGGGTCACTGGCAAGCCCAGGCACTCCCTGAATCTCTGCTGTAATTGTCTAATAGATGGTAGCCGCCTGTGAAAGGCGCGTGGAGCAAAAGCAAAAAGGGTGGGGGACGGAATCCACGAAACATCAATCATCCGGGGGAGGGGGCTGTGAAGGTGTAGGGACACCCCGGTGTGCCACCCACCCCTGCCGACAGCACCTTGGTGCGCATCGCCACCTGCCAGCACCTGCGCCCCTCTGCTCGGAGGCTTTCCCTGGTCTCCAGGGCCCAGCCTCCGCCTCCACCTGCCTCTGCGGCAGGCTGGAGGTGGACACCTCCCTGCCCTCCATCCCCAGCGGCAGCCCTCCACCAATGCTGCGGTGAGCCGGTGAGTCCCCCCAGGTGGGCAACACCGGGGTGAGGGGTGCTATCTACGTGTCTGTTTCCCGCGGGGAGAGAGGCGGTGTTAAGTGTGTGTTGAACCACAACATTAAATTCCCTGAATCGTAAAGCGAAAAGCGAAAAAGCTATTTGCTTTTTCATTAATTTTTAAATTCCTAACACCTCAATCAAGAGTCTCTATTTGGTGTTAATATGTCCTAACACCTTTCCAACGCTTGCTAACTGTTTCAAACTACGAGAGGGCTCAGAATCTTCGACAGTTCCTGGGCAGACTTGAAGAACGTTGGACAGTTACCTTCCGTGCTGGTGATTCTCGCTGCCCTCTCCCCGCTTCCCTGCCGCTGCTCTCTGCCCTGCTCTGCCCTGCTCTGCCCTGCTCTGCCGCCCTCTCCCCGCTTCGCTGCCGCTGCTCTGCCCTGCTCTGCCCTGCTCTGTGCCCCAGGGGACTGACTCCCAGAACTACATCACCAGGTCCCCTGCCCCCGGGGACTGACTCCCAGAACTACATCACCAGGTCCCCTGGCCCTGGGTCAGCATGAGGGACACCAGCTGAAAATTGGAAGATAGAGGCCAGCGTGTTTCCACCTTGCTCCCTCTCTGTCCTGAGCCACGTTTCTGGCAGTGACTTCATCATCCCACCCGTGACTACAGCTCTGAGGTTCACAGCCGCAGCTGCAGCTCTGACAAGCTCCTGAGCACAGTTCCTGCCCTTCTCCCTTTCAAGCCTAAGGTTAGTAGCAGCTCCTCTCTGTAGCCAGCCTTTGGGGCGGGGGGTGGGGGGGTGGTCTCAGTCTCTTAGCCCTTTCCCACCCTTCTGTAAGGAGTTCTTTCATGAAAGCACCTTCATTTGAACCATTTAGGAGATTCTGTTCACTTTAGGGACCCTCCCTGACACATCATTTTTAGGGCAAAGGATCTAATCAGAGTAACGCTCTAAGCCAGTGGTCTCAAAGTGGCCACTCTGCTGGCAGCAGCAGCACTTGGGAACTTTGGATGCGAATTCTTGGGCCTCGCCCAGGCTTACTGAATCAGAAATCCCGAGAGGAAGACTGCTCTGTGTTCTAAGGGGCCCTCCGGAGGATGCCGATGTGCTCTCAGACACAAGCACCGCCCGTCTGAAGTCCTCTTTTACATGTATGTATAAAAGAGTGAGTCGACTTCAGGAAAAATCGAGTTGATGCCAGACGGTAGATGTTGGCATCTGGCAAATAGAAAGCAGGTGGAATGGGAATAATGAAGCAGTTGCGCATTGCCTGGCTACAATTAGTGCTCACTTTTATTATTAGTGCTACGGAACGCACACACGTGTGAATAAAGGAAGTCAGAAACACCATGGGGCTGGCAGCCTCTGGGTGGGAACCTCAGGGCCTTGCCTTGGTGGCACCAGGAAAGGCTCACTAATCATGGAGATGATTGTTTCAAGTCTCTGAAACTTGCTGCTAATGGTTTGATTTGCAGCAGAGAACAGGTGACCTCTAGGAGCAGAAGAAATGAAATGATTTCTCATCAGCACCGAGGCCTGTGGGGTGACAGCTAATCCTGTTAGCTGCACTTTTTGCCTTTTTAAAAAACAGCTTTGTAACGCCAACTCTGACCCTCCATTGATGGAATTGATAGGTTTGCAAGAACGATTTCCCTTTCTCCCGGATCCCTCCCGTGCTAAGACAGTTTCCAGAGCCAGCTCCTTGGCTGAGCGGAAAACATGGGTGGGAAGCATATCTGGGATATGTGACCTCAGCTGGGGGCTTTACCCCTCTGATTCTTGGGCTCCTCATTTGAAAAATGAGCGTAATAGACTTGCCATGAGCATTAAATGAGAAAATATCTATAAATCACACAAGCCTGACACTTGGAAAGTATTCGAGAAAGCTAAGCATTACTATTACTTTCTAATAAGTATAATTATTAGCAATTATAATAATTACAAGAGGCTGCGAGGTGCAGGGGTAAGGAGTACAGACCGGGGCAGGCCACCTAGGCTGACGCCTATCTCCGCCAGTTACTCACTGGGAGGCTGGGCAAGTGACATGCTCCCGCTGAACCTGTTTTCTGGCTTGTAAATTGGGAATAGATATAGTACCCACTTCATGGACTCTGGAGAGAATAAATCGAGTTAACTGGTGAATCAAGTGCTTATGGCAGTGCCTGACACAGTAAATGTTACATGAGCATTAGCGAGTACTATTACTGTTGTCGTTGTTATTCCCATGGGATGTAGCCAAGGAGTGGGCAGCTTGGAACAATTGTGTCTCAGCCACTGGACAAATAAAAAATAAAACCCTTACAAGGAGCAGAAGGAATTGTTGCAAGATCATATGAAATCCCAAGACACAACGGCATTTCAAGAGAAAACATTTTTCCCCCAAAACTCATCAGTTTAATATGTCAAATCAATAAGTCATAGCAAATGGCCGCTGGCTGTGGGCTCGGTGACACGCTCCCTGAAACCCAGCATGTTAAATCATGTAAATGACGTGGGCCGGGACCTCTGAGGCTGGAAATGGCTCTAGCTTCATGACAGCTGCTGTTTGCGAAATGTCAATACTAGAAGCTCAGAGTTAGGGATGCGCGGGGGCCGGGAGGAAAAGGCCAGAGGCCTCGGAGCCATAGGGAGGAACTTTGGGGGTCACTGAGCCCTCAGCCCTCCACCTTCAGATGAGAAGTTAGCCCAGAGAGGAGTTAGGACGTGCCCATGTCATGAAGCGGGTTGGGGAAAGGGCAGGGAGAGGGTCTCCTACGTCCCAGACTGCTTGATGCAGCATGACTGGGGGGTGGGGTGACTCTATCAAAGGCACAAGAACTGAGGATTGGGAGAAGAGGGGTCGCCTCAAAGAGGGGCTACAGTGAGACCAATGAATGGTGGCTATACCACATACCAGCAGGCCTGGGTTCCAGCCCTGTTACTGTAGGACCTCTGGAAGGCCCCTGTGCCTCAGTTTCCCTCTTGGTAGAGCAAGTGGTTTCTTAAACGAGCTGCCAACAGGCCAAATCCAGCCCGCAAAAATGTCTTGTTTGGCCCACACAGCATTTTAAAAATATCTGAATTCATTATCAACATTTAAAAATAGGAGACTTCACATAAAAATACAGATTTCTGGATTCATTTGCAAAATGGTTGGATGTGGCAATATTGAACCCACAGCCTCACATGATGACAACTGTGGGGCTGAGCTGGGGCTGCCCTGCTCAAACAGGGCACATGCTTCTGGGTCAGCACAGACCCCACCTCACACCCTTCGCGCCTTCATGGTTCCTGCCTAGGTCTCATGAGCATTAGTTTATAGCCCCCATAGGATGACATCTAAAGTCATTTCTATCCCTGCCACTCTGCAGTGATGCCACATCTGAAGACCCTGTAGAGTCCTCCCTGATAGCTACACGTAGAAGTGAACTATCCAGCAAACTCTCAGTTACCCAGCTTGCTCAGTAACAGGGGGCTCTAGCAAATACCACGTCACCCCACACGAGGGTGCCAATTTTAAAAGAGTTAGATAAAAGGGAAAGACATTCGGCTCTAAAAATATGCCCAGATTGATTTAACTAAGCCAAGAGCAGGGATGCGAGAATTTTTCCCAGGAGTCATCGTGTCCATCCCATCCCCGTATCCTTTCCATGAAGGCCTGAGAGGTCCCGTGAGGTGTCTAAGGTCACGACACTGGGAGTCTTCCTATAATGAGTCAGACAGAACATTTTAGACTTTAATTGAAGGTCATGTAGAGACTCTCAGTGGCTACTCTTGTGGGATGTACAAAAATATTGGGAATGGAACACCATTCAAATGCCAATCAGCGTGATGATTGTGCTAATTTGTCACAGCAGCAACAAGAAACTAAAATATCTTCTTTCTCCACTCAAGATCACCTCCTCCAAGAAGCCTCTCCTGACCACCCCGGTCCCTGCTGTGGCCCCCAGACAGACCTCAGCAAAGAAGAAAGCTTCTCTACCACTTTCAGGTAGATGCCTAACCGAGGTGGGGAGAGCCTGGACTTGGGGTCAAGCAGTTCTGGATTTGACCTTTGACCCTCCCCTAACGATTTGAGCCTCAGACTCTTTGGCTATAAAATGGAGTCCGCATTACTAACCTCACGTGTTTTCTGGGCACGTTAAATGAGCATGCAGCAAACCTTCTCAGTCCGGCTCCTGGCACACCATAAGTCCTGCGTAAACATTGGTGTGGCCTGCTGGCAAGCCGGGCCCAGAAAACCAGGTCCTTCTCCTGCCCTCGCAAAGGGACAGATCAGTTTATCATTGGAACAGTTTTTGACAATGCCTTATTGCCCCCAGAGTTCAAAAAGGCTCCAGTCCCTATCAATTTAGAAATGACTCTGTGGAATCCAGGAAATCACTGAGCATTTGAGGTGTGTCATGGTGACCTTGGCCTTCAGCATCAATGATCTTTCTTTCTCGTTAGGATCCAGAAGGTGGCCTTGAAAATAAACTCTGGCTACACAGGCTGGTGGGAGGAATGTGGTGGGAAGAACATAGACGTCCAAGGTTGACCTCTGACCCTATCCCCCGCCCCGACCCCCATCAGCTTGGGCAAGGCCTCTCACTTCTCTGGGCCTCCCCTTTTCTATCTCTAAAATGGGGCGGCTGTGCAGGCAAAGGAAATAGGACAGGGCAGGTCAGAAGTTGCAAACTGTCCCGAAGACAGGTTTTGAGATTTTTGTTCTCTTTTCTTCTTTGTTTGCTCTCTTTCTCTGCCTCCCTCTTTCTCCTTTGGTATATTTAGTACTTTTTTTTTTTTAATTTTGAATTATATATCAACATTTGAAAGTGGGAAAATCACATGAAAATCTAGATTCTTTTGAAATCTGGCAGACCAGGGCCACATTCCCATAGGAAGCCCAAGGCTAGAGCTGAGTGGTGCTGCCCCCTGCAGGCAGGTAGGTGCTCTCCTTTCCATAGTCCCCGCCCTTCCCTATAGCTTCTGCCCAGGAGGCTGAAGGCCACAGCCCAGGGAATCACCCCAGAGCACAGCAGGATCCTTCACAATGAGAGCTGGAGGAAAGCAGTGAGAGGGAGAGAGAGCCAGACAGTGTAAAGTCAGGAGCAGAGTTGAGCGGGGCTCAGGGAGGAGGCCGGCATGGGATGCCCATAATGGCACTGTACCTCCCAGACACTCATTGCTTCCTCTCCAGCTGCCAGGCAGGAAGAGTGGTCCCCTCAAAAATATGCCCGTGAACATAAAATGGGGCTGGTCACTGTGGAGGGGAGAAAAGAAGGAAATGCTTACCCAGTGATTAAGGGCATGGCCTGGCGAGCCAGACCACCCACGGGCAGATCCCAGCTCTGCAAATCCCAGCTCGGCCACTGACTTGCTGTGTGGCCTTGGGCAAGTAACTTCACCTCTCTAGCCTCGGTTTCCTCATCTGCCTCAGAGGGTGGTTGAAAGAATTAAATAAGACGTGTAAAAAGGCAAAATCCAGGTTTAGCTCATGATAGGCTTCAAATACATGCCAGCTGTCCCAATTTAATAGTTGAGAACATTAAGGCTTGGATGGAGGACAAGGGCTCCTCTGTCTCAAGTCCAGCAGAGCCAGGCTAAATGGGGAGACACTGTACAACCTGATGACCTGGATTCACTATTCGCCCAGGATCCCAAGACCAGGCACGCTCTAGCCCACTGCCCTTTGCCTCCCTGACCCCCTCGCTGAATCCGGGGTCCCCTGCGGCCCTGATGTCATTCTGACTTGCCGTCCCCAATCCTGACCTCTAAAGTAAGTGTCTTCTTCTCTTAAACCTGAAAAATAGCAGTCACTGCATCAAACGAGTCCCTAACCCAGACTCTATGTCAGCTACTATAGGGGGTACTCAGGGTAGCAGGACTTGGGTCCAGCCTTCCAAGGACCCCAGATTCAGCCTGAGGAGTGAGACACACACCCAATAACGACGACCATGTTTTATGTCAACCAAGCAATGCCAAGCATGGTGCTGGGCCCTTGTAATAAACTCCTTTCATCCCCACAGAAATCCTATGACTTGAGAGCTATCGTTACCTCCAAGTTATAGAAGGGAGGAAATTGAGGCACAGAGAGGTTTCGTACCCAGTCCAGGATCTCAGCCAGTAAGTGGCAGAGCTGGGATTCAAACCTGGCCAGGCCAGCGCCCCCCGCATGACAAGGCTGGCTAGCCTCAAGACCCTGAGTGCCGGTGGGAGAAAGTGCGCCTCCTGATGCCCCCTGGGTGGCCTGGCTGGTTCCTCCCATTAAATGTCCGAGTCAGGCATTACCAGACCTATCTTATAAGTGAGACTATTGAGGCATGGAGGAGGAAAGTGATTTGCCTGAGGTCCCACAGTATTGACAAGGGGAGTCGGGAGGGGTACCCAGCTCTGTCTGAGTCTCCTCCAGCCCTCTGCAGGGGATCTGCACCTCCCTAGGCCATGGATCCCTATGGCATCTGATGATGCCTAAATGCTTTCTCTGAATAAGGTTTTAAATGGATAAAATAAACATACAGAGGATTGCAAAGGAAACCGATTATATTGAAATAATCAAGACATCTTTAAAAAATCAGATTATAATATTAACCCACATGCTTCTTTACTAATGCATGAAATAACAAGATCTAGTGCAAGACTAATAACTTCCACAACTTGGAAGCAGCGAGGAAGGAAGTGCTATGACAAGACCTTCGCAAACCCGGTAACGTGACATGAAACTCTGAGACTCCCTTTGGCGACGAAGTGCCAGGTGGGGCTAGGACTCCGCACATCACAGAGGGAAATATTAACTGCCAATTAGTGGCTAGTGAGAGTAAAGATGTAATAATTTGCCCGCCAAGTACTTGAATCCCCTGAATTCTGTGCACTGACCTCTTGGGAATTTCCAGGTTAAAAATCTCTGCCTGAAGCAGTGGTTCTCAAATTTATGAGTGCTCGTTAAATGCATATTCCCGGGCTGGTCCCAGGGATTCTGAGGCTGCAGGTGAGGAAGAGACTGGTATCTGCATTTTGAACAAGTGTTCCAGGTGGTTCTGATTCCTGCCTGGGCCGTGTTCTAAGACAGAGTCTTTTAAAAATGTGAATATCATCAAGTCTCTCCCGTGTTGCAACCTTCTGGAGAGTTCCCGTTGCACATGCAATAAACTCCAGCTCCTGCTTTGGCCTTCAAAGCCCCACCAGGTTGTCAAGCCACTGCCCACCCTTTGATGTCCCCTCACCCACCACACTCCAGCCACCTCAGGGCCTTTGCACTTGCTGTGCCCTCTGTCCAGAATGCTCTTCCCCAGCATTGCTTGGTTGACTGCTTCCCAGCTCAGATGTCACTGACCACTCCATCTAAAGTGGCCACCACCCCAACACACACTGTCACCTTCTAACCTTTATTCTGTTTTATTTTTCATTATCTGACATGGTGTTATCTTTTAGTTGAGTTCTGTGTGGTCTCCTCCCCCACCGTCATGAGAGTTCCATGTGACCAGGGATTCTGTCTGGCTTGTTCGTTACTGTCTCCCAGAATAGCGTTGGGCACTGGCACAGAGGCGCTCAGTAAATATTTTTTAAATGAATGAATGAAGAAATGACACAACCAAGAGAAAAGGCGGAGACGGCCAGACTCCTTCAGCAGCCAACAAGCCAAGGGAAGGAGCTGCTACAAGGAGGGTGGAGTTGCTGCTGTGAATGCCACCGAAAGGTCAAGGGTAATGAGGCCCAAGAGATGAGAAAAGGCCATGGCTTTGGAGGTTCTGCCGCCCGGGGTGACATCTGGGGGCAGGGAGGCAGATCCTTCAGAGTGGCCAATGCCAGGGACTCTGACGTCTGGGGGCTGGAGGAGGGGCGGGAGGGGAGCCAGGCAGTGCAGACCCACGGGTGGGTGATGAGAACCGCAGGCCTGCAGGCCCGGAGGGCTGGCTCAAGCTTCACTGCAGAGGCAGCCAGTTTGGGGGTTCGGTGACCTGGATTTGTTCGGTGATTCACTCATTAATTCGATTTCAGTGGGGAGGAATAAGGGGGTCAAAGGCAGGGGGGCTGGAGCCAGACAGAGTGGGTTCAACCCTCACCTCTTCCACCTACCAGTTGCGTGATTTGGGGCAAGTTATATAAATCCTGCTAGGCTCGATGTCCTCATCCGTAAAATGGAAATCCGGCAATGCCCACCTCAGGATTGTAGTGAGGATGCAACGACCCAAGTGGAAACGGCCTGGGGCACAGAGAGTGCCTACAGGTGTAACTTGTTATTTCCTAACTGTGCCGCTTAGCACTGGAGCCGAGATGCCGAGATGAAGAGCCACTCAGCACGCACAGGGAGACAAGGAGACACGCCAGCAGCGCAGTGATGGCCCATGCAGGAGCAAGAGTTTCTCAAGGAGGTGCTGCCTCTTGGGTATCTTAAAAGTCAAGAGGGGTCCAAGAGTTAGGACCACAGGCGTGGCTGGACCACAGCCTAAGGGCCGGAACTGGGCAAAGGAGGCCACTTTATCTTGGGAGCAGCAGGGAGCCATGGGAGCCTTCTGCCAGGAGAGTGGTCAGATCTGGGGGTCCACGAGTTCACGGTGGCTGCCACGCAGACAGAGGAGGGAGGAGGGAGCCTGGAGTCAATGCTGACCCATGGGGAGACCACCGTGGGGATTTCTGAAGACAATGGTGGACACTGTGACCAAGGCAGCAGCAGAGGGCTCACCCCTCAGGACACTGGATCGCATCTGACACGTGTCTCACTAGGACGAGTACCTAAGGTGGCCGCCACACTCCCACCCAACTCTGTCAACCCTTATTTCTATCACTCCATCATGGCCAGCCAGTGGTCACAGATGAAGCCTATTATTCATATTCTCCCTGGGGGCTGCAGAGGGCATGCAGCCTCAAAGCTGGAGTGAGCCACCAGGGCAGAGCGGGCCTGGATTCTGGGCTCGGAGGTTACACACTGCAGCATCCACCCTCCTCTCCATACTCCCGTATTTGGAAATTCAGGCCCCAGGAAGGCCCAGCCAAGACGGAGACCCTCTGAAGTCCTCCAGGGAGCCACTCTACCGGTGCATTCCAACTGGCTCAGCATTCACTCACCTGTCAGGGTCAGCAGCTACCTGTACAATGGCCTTTAACTCTGTCCCCCCCCCACACACACACAGCTGAGTTCATCTCCCACCCTCCTCCCCTCGCTCACTTCCTTCTAGTCACACTGGACTCCTTGCTGCTCCACGCCATTCCCTCCGCCTGAAATGCTCTTCCCTGATCTCCCTTCCCTCCTCTAAGTCTTACCCAATGTCATTTCTTAGTGGTGTCTTCCCTGATCCCAATATTTAAAGTCCCGCACCCCTCCTCATTACTCCCTACTCCCCTACCCTTTATATTTTTCTTCCTAGCATTTATTATTATTTATAGCCAAAGAGATCTTTCTAGAATGTACATCGAACCTCCCTCCTTTAAGCCCGCCAATGCTCCAATGGTTTCCCATCACACTCAAAATAAAACCCAAGCTCCTCCCGGGACCCTAAATGACCTGGCCCCCACCCACCCGTCCAGCCTTATCTCCCTTCCTCCCTGAGCCTCTTTTTTGTGCATGAATGCACAAAACTCATTCCTACCTCAGGGCCTTTGTGTGTGCTTTTCCCACCTTGGAGAGAAACATGGATTCAAGAAATCTCTTACTTTCTTACTTAAGTAAAGGCACAAGCGCAATAATAAATGGGAAGTGACACTCTGCTTCTGTGTCAGGAGGACGATAGGACAATGGCCATCTGGAGGGTCCATAGCCAGGGCAAAGGGGGAGATGGCAGCTTGGCTCCAGCCAACTGGAGGGAGTGCGTAAGCCAGGGTTGCCGAATCTTCCAACTTTTCAAAAGAAGCCAGAAATCCCGATTTTTATGTGAAAACTCCTCATTTTGAATCAGCAATGAATTCTAATGTTTTCAAACACCACGTGAGTCAATTAAACACAGCTGAGCAGTAGTGGGGCCCTGGGATACCAGTGTACAACCGCAGACTTCGAAATCCAAGCATCACTGTGTCCGTGCCACTTCATTCTCAGATGGTAGAAATTCACTCCAGAGAGTGAACAAGAATGAAGCAAGGTCACAGAGCGTCGAGCGGCACATTGGGCTCCAACCTGGGACTTCTTTAACTCTTACTATGCACTAGGCTACACCACACAAGCGGGGGAATGCATCTTCAAGGCATGGACAGAATTTTTTTTAAATGTGGACTAAAATCTTTTAGGGCTTATCTGCAGGGGTATGTGAAGGGCTATTGTAGCACAAATGCTGGACTTCTGAGCAGGACATTCACGGGTGGGGTACTGCCCGATTCTGCCTGAGTCGCTCTTGCACGCCCTTCCTTCCTTCCTTCCTTCCTTCCTTCCTTCCTTCCTTCCTTCCTTCCTTCCCTTCCTTCCCTCCCTCTCTCCATCCCTCCCTCCTTCCTTTCTTCCTTCTTTCTTTCTTTTTAGGCGAGGCAACTTCTGGTTGACCTCACAGATTGCAAGGACCTTGTCAGCTTACAATTCTTTGATTTTTTTTTTATTTTTTATACCTGCAGCACCTGGTCTTCCTAGGTGGTCTCCCATTCAAGTACTAACCAGGCCCAACCCTGCTTAGCTTCCGAGATCAGACAGGATCGGGCTTGTTCAGGGTGGCATGGCCATAGACCAATCTTTATTTTATTACCCTGGAACCAGACAGCGTCTTTGCTCTTGCTACTCCACACTGCCCCCCCCCCCCGCCGCCCCCACCTCCTTATGCAAAAGGATCCTGGTTTTATCACTCTAGCAGAAGATTCTAAAAATATCTAGACTCACCAACTTCAGGGGTTTATTCTCTCATCTGGGAGGCACCCACAAAGCCTTTGCCAATATAAATGGCATTTCCTTTGGTATTTTTAAAGATCAGAGGATCCGAGAGAATACGGCAAGCTAGATGGGGCCTTTGAATTCATAGCTACCAAATGCCTCATGTTTGAGGTTTAAAAAAATGCTAAGGAGACCCAAAAGGTTAGGTTTCGAGATAAGGCACCAAACGAGAAATGAACATAGTTAAAATCATCTGGAAAAGTAGATTCCAATTTACTAGTAATAAAATTTAAATTAAAACATCCATGAGATAGCACTTCTAGCCGGTATGTTGGGCAAAGGTTTTTCAAATAAGAGTTTCTGGTGGAAGATGATGAAGGAAAAGTGGGTTTCCCCTGCAGGAACATTTACTTCTCACCGAATAGACATATGATCTCCCACATTCCCCAGGGTCCCCTACAAGTAGGAAGGGCTGTGTGACTAGTCCTGGCCACTAGGGTCTGAACAAAAATATGAATCACTTTTGAGTAAATGCAGAGAAAAGATGGTGTGTGACCTCTCCAGCTCTCACCTATGCTTATGGGGAGTCCGGGAGCCACATGTTGACATGTCGGTGTGTCCATCAGCCCGGGTCCCTAAGAAACCAAGTTAGCACCAGCCTCAGGCCCTTTGCACCTAGTCGTTCCTTCTGGAATGTTCTTTCTTCTTATCCTTACATAGCTGGCTCCTTTTCTCCATTCAGGTCCCAGACAGGATCCAGAAAGGGCCCAATCTCTCCACCAATCCAACCTTCCCTTCCCCAAGCCCTCGCACTGTGACATCCTGTTTAATTGTCTTCCTAGCCACTTTCACATTTTAAAATGATTATATTCTTGGCTCAGTCTCCTCATCTGTGAAATGGACAGTCAGACTCAACAGTTCCTAAGGGTCCTTCCTCTCCAACGGGACCCCCGGGGCTCTGGTAGGTACCAAG
>NW_006436812.1:7772701-7782678 GCF_000325575.1 Pteropus alecto
TGGGCCAGCCCAGCATCCCTTTTGGGAACAGAACCTGCTTTTCCTTCCAAGGACCACAACTCCCCCACTCTCAGCCCTTGTGCTGTAGTGTGGTAGCGTGGTAGGCAGACCCCTCCAAATTCCAGCTGGAGCTGGACCCAGGCCATAGTGACCGGTTCGAAGACGGGCACGTGACTCAAGCCGGGCCACTCAGAGCCAGTCCTGACTTTGGGAAAGAGGTGTTCCCTTGCCATTGGGGGTTGCTAAACTGGGGAAGATGGAAGCCTAGAGCTGTTGGGGGTATCTCTGTCACTCCACAGCCCCCTGAGAATGAAGCTGGCACAGGAACGCCATGCTGAGAGAGGAGCTGCCTCCTGTCAGCACGGTGGACCCAGCTTGCATGACCGAGATCTACCCCTAAGTTATCTGAGCCGGCAAGTGCCTCCTTCGGCTCAAGCCCGCTGGAATGAGTTTTCTGTTTCTTGCAGCCAAAACAGCCTTTAGCCTCCACTGTCCCTGTAAGGCTGTCATAGCCCCCAGAATGTTTGTTTATTGGTTAGTCCCTCCTGGGCTGTGAGCTCCCCGCGGCTCTGGTGGGGCCTCTGGCCTCTCTGCCCCTCCATAGCCCTGGCCGAGTGACCGGAGGAGACAGCAGCTCCGGGTCCTTAATTGGGGAGCTGCTCTGTCAATTCTAGAAGCTTCAGACTGTGTGATCTGAGCAATTAACCTTTCTTTAGAGGCCAAGGCCAATTATATCCCGGGGGCCATCTGTGACATCTGTGTAACAGACCAAGTGCCTCAGCCCGATGCCTTGGTTTTTACAGGACAAATGTGGTACAATCAATCTCTCCACCCCTTCTGCTGCTGCCTTGGTCAGGCTGCTGTCCTTTCTCGTGGTCACAGCAGTCTCCCACCTCCTCCACACTTCTCGTTGGCCCCTCAAGTCCATTCTCCCCAAATTTGTCCACTGTGACCTCTGCTACCTCATCTGCAGTTTGCCCAGACCCAAGCCCTTCGGCCCCCATGAACTCCCTGTGCGGTAGCTTGTAGACGTGGCCCCAAATCTTCACCCTTTCTTGCGTCTGTGGCCTCTGCAATAGCCCCCTATCCAGCCTATGGGCTCAGCCATGTGACTTGCTGTAGCCACTGGGGCAATAGCAGGTGAGACATAGCATATTGCAGAACCGGAGGTGCCCTCTCGCTTGCACCTCTGTTATCACCACAAGGTCATGCTGGGCCTAGCCTGCTGAAGGATGGGGGACCCCCAGAGATGGCCCAAGGTCTAATCATCCCAGCCGAGGCCAGCCTCAGTCAGCGACACTCGAACTTCACCTAGGCATGTGAACAATCTAGCTGAGGTCAGCAGGACACCTAGCCAGCTCCCACACCCCCGGAGGGCTGTGGTTCAGATGTGGCATTACTGTGGCAAGAGATAACTGATATATCTTCAATTCCTCAAATACCTTGAGACTTTGAAGTGCTCTCCCATCTCCCTTGAGGCTCTCCCTGTCCTCATTCTGGTCTGTCTGGCCAGCTACACATCCTTCAGTACTCGGCTCAGTGTCTCATCCAATAGAAAGCTTCAGTCACTTCCTCTTCCAGCCCCTGTGTGCCTGTGGCCTGGCCCAGAGAGGGCAATTCTAATGGAATGATGGGGAAGGTAAAGGAGCTGACACAACACCCACCACGACCCCACACTCCACCCAGCTCTGGATAAGCCAGCGCTGCTAATTCTCTGAAGAGGCATTAATGGTCCCATTTTATTGCTAAGAAAACCAAGGTTCATTGAAGCTGTGTAACTTGCCCATGATCACAGAGCAGTTAAGTGATATATACCCTTCCATACTGGACTGGTCCACATTTGGGACAAAGATAAATTTTGTGATATCCAAAAGAAGCAAATGCTTCTGTTCAGTAGAAATAATAATAATAGCTAATATTATAAAGCATTTACTATATTACTGGTGCTGTTCTAATCAATTGACCTATTTCAACTGATTTAATCTTCACAAAGAACTCTGTGAAGCATGTACTATGGTTATCCCCACTTTATAGTCAAGGAAACTGTGGCACAGAGGTTCACTGACCTGCTTAAGGTCACACAGCTAGTAAATGTCAGAACCGGGATTTGAATAAGCTGCATGGTGCCATGGAGCTTTCTAGGCCCTGAGGCTAAAGGGTTCTTGCAGTGGACTGGATCCAAGGGGTTGAGAAGGCATCCTAGCACCACTTCAGCCTGTAGCTAGTGCCCTGTTCTGGGCTCAACCTGGCTGCCCCAGCACCCCTCAAGTCAGTTTTTTGTTTTGTTTTGTTTTGTTTTAAAGAAAAGCAATAATTGGGGTAGGCTAGAACAGGGGTTGGCAAATTATGGCCCAAGGATCAAGTCTGGCTCACCTCTTGTTTTTTTTTAAATAAAGTTTTTTTGGAACACAGCCACATCCATTCGTTTATGTGTTGTCGATGGCTGCTTTCATACTATGGTGGCAGAGATTGCAACTGAGACCATACGGCCTAGAAAGCCAATATTTACTAACCAGATATTTGCTATCTGGCCCTTTTTAGAAAAGGTTTGCTAAACCCTAGGCTAGAGCAATGAACTAAGCTCACAGACTAAACTTAATTATTTTAGTTTTGTAAAAATTTAAAAGTAATACGTACTCATCGTGCAGAATTTGGAAAATATAGAAAAAGGAAAAAGGAAAAACTTCTGTATAAGGTCACCAGCCAGCAATAATCATCCATAGTTCCTTCCTTTTCTTCTTGTATTGCATCTGTAAGTTTCCCCCATCCTGTAACCAGGAGCACGCTGATTATGCAATTCTGTACCCTGCTGCTGTCACTTAATATCATCTCAGGAGCATTTTTCTGTGTGTTTTAATTACATTCAATTTTCGCTATTATAAGTAATGATGCGATTAGTGTCCTGGTACACACATTTTTGTTGACAATATGAAATATTATATAGTTGTCCAAAATGAATTCTTGAAGGAATTTTAATGATATAGAGACGGTCATGCTGCATTACTTACACCAGCAAAAAGACTAGAAACAATACGAACGGCCCGGCAGTAGGAGAATCGTTCTATGAACTTGGTACATCATTGGACGCGATATTCCGTAGCACTTAAATGTGATGATCACAAAGAAGGGAAAAATGGCTATCTTACCAAGCCTCAGTTTCCTTACCTGCAAAGTGGGGATAATGCCTTGCAGAGGTATTTCATGAGGATTAAAGGAGATGATGCTTCTAAAGCACAAATTAAGCCTGGCTGTAGGTTGTATCCTCTATGTTAGAGCTATTACTATTTAAAGTAATAATATATAAATGCGGGAGGCAGGGGAAAGGGTACAACCAGGCTCATAGGTCAGCCCTGCATCCTACCAGCTTCCTATCAGCTGTTAATATTTTGATGATCACCCCTTGGCTACACCCACACAAGTGGCTGGAAGGGGCCCTGGTTAAGTGGCAGGCGGTATTCTTCCAGCCCTGTGATTACTGTTCTCATATAATTTGTGTGATAATCGAAGGGCCAAGATCTCAAATGGGCTCTGATGAGAACCTACCTGCAACCAAGAAAGGAGCAAATGGCTCCTGATTGCAGACATAATTAAGCCACTACCACACCAGTATTGATGAGCTCTGAGGCAAGCCCAAGCTGAGTGCTGGGGCAACTGCTAGTGGAGACAGAGAAGCATCTCTGCCTCAAAGCATCTCTACCTCACGTGCACCTGCGCACGCGTGCACACACACACACACACACACACACACAGTTGGTTTCAAAAACAGGAAGTAGACGGGGGCAGGGTGGGGTCTGAACGTGTGGCAAGCTGCCAAGAAAGTCTGGTGATTTAGGAGGAGTTTACCAGACTTCTATTTCAGATAGAAAAGAAATATTTGAAAGCAAAGAAACCCATGAACAGCAGAGGCCTCGTGGGGCCATAAATAAAGATTGGGCATACAGAGCAGGGTAGTGAGCAAACAAACCCCAGCGCGGAGTCAACCTGGCTTCGAGGCCATGTGGGCCCAAGCAGTCCTCATTCACTCCACAAATGCTAACTGAGCACCATTGCCAGGCACAAGGCACAGTTCAAGGTGCTGGGGACATCTCGTGAATGAAACGATGAGCCTGCTCCCTAGCAGAGACTGAAAATAAACAAGCTAAGAAGTAAATCAGATCCTTTCAGACAGTGAAGCCATCGCAGAGTGATTGACGGTGTAGATTCTGGAGCCCGGTGACATGGGTTCACATCAGGCTCTGCCCCTTCCTCGGTGGGATCTTGGTCAAAACGTTTAACCCCTCCACAGTGAATGCTACTGGCGCCCTGCCAGATTCCCTTGCAGTGGGAGCAACAACGCCTAGCTGCTGCGATTTTAGGTCACTAAAGGTTTACATTGCCGTTTTCTGCAGAAAATTGACCCTGGCCAAATTGGATCCACCACACATGGAGGGTTATATCCATTCCCTCTAACCCCTCAGGCAGCCAGTGAAGAGGAAAGAGCCCCTCCCCTCTGCTCTGGCTGGAGGTGGGACCAGCTCTGTGGTGCTATTTACTCTCCAGAGCTTCCCCCAGGGGCAGGCTGCAGCCTCTCTCAGGGACCACAGCCTCGATTAGACCTTCCCAGCCACGTCTTGCTTCCTTCACTCGCTTCTCCCGAAAGCATCACCCAAATCATGGGCACTTGGACCCCTATCCTAAGGCTCTGTTCCTAGGGAACCCACATTAAGACATTCATTCTTCATTGGTAAAATGGGGACAACAATAGCACCTCTCTCGCGAGATTATTGTTGAAAATTAAATAAGTTAATATATTTCCTTCCCCCTCCCCCCACCGGCTTTATTGAGATATAATTGACATATAACACTGAATAAGTTTAAGGTGTATGACATGATGATTTGATATACATATACATTGTGAAATGATAACTGCAAAAAGGTTAGTGTATTCCTATATATGCTTAGACCAGTCCACTATAAGTGCTATTTAAGCATTAATAATTATTAGTGAAAAAATTAAATGGTTTCGTGCACAAAAGTGTCAAGGGGCTACATCAGTTAAGAGTGTCCAAGAAAGGTGTCTATGAGGAGGTCACATCTGAGCTAAATTCCGAGTAATAAGAAGAAGTCAGCTAAGCGAAGAGCTGGATGAAGAGAAATCCACGTATCACAAGTGCAAAGGCCCCGAGGTGGAAACAGTCTTGCTTTGTGTTTTGTTCTTGCAATAGAGAGGCCAGTGTGGCTAGGAGTTCCGAGGGTTTTAAGGGTGTCGACTAATTTGATTTACATTTGCAGATCACTCTGATTGGTTGAAAATGCAATTATTGACTTAAAAAGTATTTCCCGGCGGCCTGTTTTGTGCAAGACGTGTAAGAAGCACAATATTTTGAAGTATTCAAAGATGGACCTGACCTCAAGGGGCTCAAACCCGGGTGAGGCGGTGAACCTGGCATCGATGCTCTACAGTCTAGTAAGTACTGTGGGCTAATACAGAGGGGCCGGTGAAAGCTGGGGAAGTTGGGGTGGGGTGGGGCTGCTAGACCTTACACAAGGACAGGAAAGCAGACGAGAGAGAGAAGTATTACAGGTAGAGGAAATGGAATGTTCAAATGCCCAGAGATGGGGAAGGAGGAGACTGCTGAAGGCGATTTAAAAGTCCAGTCAACCTGGAGCACAGGATGCCTTAATCTGAGACCAGAGAGAGAAAGTGGAGACAGACCGTGGGAAATCTTGGGTGCCAGGTGAGAATCTGAACATTCTTCCAAAAGCACTGGAGAACTATCCACAAAGTTTTGAAGAGATGAGTTTAAACCATCTGTTTGTCGCATATCGACTATAAAATTTGTATCAGTCATCTTTTAGTTGTGAGGGATAGAAAGTACGACCCAAACGCCTTAAACAGAAGAATAATTTTTCTCAGCTAGAAAGTGTAAAGGCAGGTCTAGCTTCAGGAAGAGCTGGATCTGGGACCTGGTCCTCTGTCTTTTGGCTCCGCTTTCCACATTGTGGTTTGGGTCTCAGGCTTCGTGCAGTAGCAGACCCCAGGCCAGTGGAGTGCTGCTGGCAAGCTGGATGTCAGGAGGACAATAACTGGTTTGAGGCAAATACTTACACTGCGGTTGATTTTGAGCTACTAATGTGACGTCACTGGATGCCAAGTTGAGGAGACAGGGAAAATCAGCTCTTGAGGCCACCGGAAGCAGCCCCAGCACATGTAGGCCTGTATCCGACCACCTTCCTAGGGGTTGCAGCAAACATTTCATCACATCTCAGTCTCTGTGTGGTCATGGATTCATCTCTCAACCCATCACTATGGCCAGGGGTCTATGATGGCATAGGCCTGGGTCTCAAGTCCTCAGCCCAAAGCACGTGGCCTGAGCATAGGCAGGAATTGGTGACCCCTCAAAAATACTGGACGTGGTTACCAGAAGAAGGGATGCTGAATGGGAGGCAAATACAACAGATTGTGAGAATCGAATGAGAAAATGGCCACGAGGAACTCTTTGTAAAGTGGGAAGCCCTATATAAGCTCCCTAACTCGCTGGAAATTTTTATTCTTGGTCTGGTGCACCAAGCTGCTGATACATCTGACTTAAAGTCCCATAAAACGCTATGGCAGATACCTCCGGGAGCATGTGGTTGTGAGATGAATGCTTCAAAACTCCCTTTTCTTTACCCAGGGCAGACATTGCTAATTGATCACGGCACTCTCCCACAGAGCCTGGGCAATGCTCACAATCCTTCTCCACAAAGCTGTCCAGGCAGGCACTACCAAGTGAACGGAGAAGGGATGAAAGATGAAATCTTTCTGTTATCCTTGAACTAGTCCAATTCCATCACGAACCAGAGTAGAAACAGGCCCAGAGAGGGGAGCAACTGGACCATTTCGCTGAGCAAGTTATTAGCAAAGCTTCCGACTCTTAATCAAACCTGGTCACATCCAAGGTGACTCATACAGAGGGATGAGTCAGGGGCAAAGAAGGTTGGAGGATGTGGGGACACTCCAAGTGGTGATGGCGTCCCACTGCTATTAGAATAAACTCCAGATTCCCTACTGTGGCCTTCAAGGCTTTCCATAATCTGGCCCCTGCCTTCCTCTTGGCTTCATCTCCAACCACTCATTCCTCCCACTCCATGCCCCAGACATTCTGTCTTTCTATTCCTCAAAACATGCCAAGCTCAACTCC
This sequence comes from Pteropus alecto, assembly GCF_000325575.1. Lineage (NCBI taxonomy): Eukaryota > Metazoa > Chordata > Mammalia > Chiroptera > Pteropodidae > Pteropus > Pteropus alecto. The sequence goes on from NW_006436812.1 coordinate 7,779,865, forward strand.
AATCAGTGTTTTTGCAGGATCTCCCCAAGGGGAGACAAAGACATTCACCAGCAGCTCCAGGCTAACATCCCACCAGAAGCCCAGCAGAAGGAGAGCTCCACTTTCCCAGTAAGCACAGCGAGTCCTCCAGGCCTGAGCCTCATTAGCCTACTAGAATCCAGCACCTATCATGGCAGCTAAGAAGATGGAAAACTGGCCATGCCCATCCATGAAGAGTGGAGTCAGGCTCATCCTGACCACACGGAGTGAAGAAGTAACAGTGAGGGACAAAGGAAGGGGAAACGGGCTCCGCGTTACACTTTAGTTAATAATGGAGAGTCCATATCATGTGGTTTTCACCTGGAAGGAGGAACATGGGAAACAGGACGTTTAAATCCTTACCTATTACCCAGGACCAAGAACAAAGGGTGCAGAGGTGAGTGGATTCATCTTATCTCTCCCAATGAGGGTCCATCCTACCCTGTGACAAATGGCATGTTCAGACGGGGCTGAATTGGGCAAATATTGAGGAATCTTGACTGGGGGGAAGGGACCTCTTGTGATATGGTCAAAATGTCCCCCTTTTAGGCATACTCGAGTGCCTAAGTTGTCGGTGTAGTTCCAGAGGACAAAAAAAAATCTCCGTTTGTCATATTTTAAGCTATACCCGAGTCCTGGATAACCGGCATTCACATCCAGGCTCCTACAACATTCAGGCTCAGTGGCACCATGATCGATTAGCGATGTCTGCCATGGGTGGAGGAATGGGGAACAGTGGTGTGCCCGCTGTGTATTTGCTGACCCTAATCTGTGGACTTTCTTGGATTCTACCATGGTTGCCTGAGGTCAAAAAAATCCCCACCTGGACCTGAGCTGTCAGCCCACCAAGCCAACTTAGTTAACGTGAACAGAATTACTAAGTCATTATTTAATGGATGTAAAGCGCTTCCAAGGGTCTTCAGAAGCAGGCACCATGTCCAAGGGAACCGCTGTGCTCTCTGTCTTCCACCCAGCTGCATGGCCCTCTCCCTTTCATCATCTCTCCTGCTGCAAATGTTTTCCCCATTTGCTATCTGATCTTGCAAAATGGGAACAAGACATGTTTTGCTCAGGAAAATGCAGAGCAGCCCAAGGAGCGTGGGCCGGCCACTAGGTATAGCCACCATGCCAGGAAGCCACTGTTCATCACCACATGCTCCTGTCACCCTCCCAGCGGCAGCCCTGTGATGGGCTGAAAGGCCCTGGGGGAACCTGTAATTAAATCCCAGAAGATTGCCAATTCTCCTGCTCACAAGAGGAGAAAAGAGCAAGGCACAGCAGGAGTGTCCAGACAGGGCTGAGCAGAGACACGCAGCCAAGGACAGAGGCAGCTTGGGCTGCAGTGGCCAACAGCAGACAACGTGGTGAGCTGGGGATATGTTTAGTCACAAGGAATAGGGACCAGATGGAAGCAGGTGATTTCTGGTCAGGCCCAGGATGAGAAGGACTGGAAACTTTTACGTTCTGTCAGTTGGAAAGAAATCAGCCCGAGTTCCTATCCATACTAAATTCTATTACCCATCATCCACCTGGTAAGCAAACATTTGCTGTGACCAGAGCCATTTTTCAAAGCACAAATCCAATTGTAGCATTCCCCTGCTCCCAATTCAGGCCTGATGGTCACCTGATATGCACCAGTGTAGCCATTCTGATGGTTCAGATACCGAAAGACTTTCATATGAATTCACACCAAAAAATAGTTGCTATCTGGAGCACCACCTCCCCCAACTCAGGTGTCCCCCCAACACACCGCTCCCATCTCTCTCCAAGAGCTTAGGTTTCTCTTCCAAGACTTGCCGCAGCACCATGGCCAGCATCTATTCTTAAGGTTGGTGCATGTGGGTTGTTAAAGATTTTAAGTATCATTCTTTCCACTATTTAAAGTCCATAGCCTTTCTTCTGGCATATCCATTTTAACTCGCACCCTTACTAACTTTTCCAGCCTCATCTTCCACAACACAACTACTGTGAACTCCAGCTACATGAATACAAGGCACATTCTCTCTACCTCTTTCTTCAAAAACTCCCACCTGCCCTTCAAAAGCCTTTTCAATTATGCCCCAGTCATATAACTGAGTTTCCTGCCCAATCAGGGAACTGGCTTGATAGCTTGGATGTATGTATAACAAGATTTCTGTCTTAGTTCCTTGTCCAGTTCCTGTTTTAGTGATGCGTCTTAGACTAGAGCCCTCTCCTAAGATGAGTACTCTGCCTTGACCATACCTGTCACCCATCATTTTTAGAAGCAGCAAGAGACAAGGAGGGAGATCAGGGCATCAGGATGTCTGGTAACTCAAGCCAGTCCCCAAAGACTACCGGGAAAGTATCTCCTGCCTTCCCCCAGCCCAGTGTGTCCTCTAACCAACTGTACTGATGAACAGAACATAATAAATTTGTCAGCGTTTCACTATTTACCCTGTTGTGACCATGCCCATACACACCTTTATCCATCACCCTGAACATGGCTTATTTCTCTCTCCTCTGTGCTACGATAGTTCCTCCACCTCTCTTGTGGCCACAAGAATGTCAAAACTGCAATTTCCACCTCTTTATCATGCCTATGTCTCCAAGTACCTTGCTGTGCAAGATATTTGTCTAATTCCATTGATCCAATATATTCTATTTCTCTCAACAAAACATAATTATGAAATATTTCTCAACATGTATGGCCTTACGGTGATACTTTTTCCGTCACATACTTATAACCAAATACATCTTATATACTTATTATTTAACCTAACAAGTTTCCCTACTCAATTACAATAGACTGGCCCCAATCGATATTATCAATCACCT
>NW_006436812.1:7782709-7784942 GCF_000325575.1 Pteropus alecto
TGCAGATGCTGACCTGGATTCCCTGTGACTTCGACCCCATCTCCTTTCCCTTTGTTCATTCTGCGTTTTGTTTTCTCTCATGATCCCAGATTTCAGCACTACCTGCTGGACAGCTCACCAGCACTATTGGCCACAGGGTTCAAGTCCAGTGGTGGATGGCACCCAATGCTTTACACCAGCCTTCTCTCCAAACTCAGACAATTAGAGGCATCCCGTGTTGATGCTTATGAACCTCCTCAAAACCCCTCATCCTCCACAACTGCTTCAACATAGCATTTGAACATACTATTTGTACAGACAGATTTAACAAATTGAACCAGTATTTACTGGCGGGGTAAAGCCTGGTGTTGGGAGATGGACTAAACATGATCATCAAGCTTTTCTCTGCTGCCTCTAGCCAGGGTCCAGCCTCTATGCGGCAGTCAGCACACCTCAGCCACCTGAGCAACTGTCATTGAGTCAACGCCTCTGTCCTGTGCCACAAGGGACAGGATGAGGATGCTCTCATCCTCGAGTCCCTGACACACTTTGTCAATGCCCTACCCTACTGCAAAGGGGGAGATTGCACCAGAAATCCATGGTAAGTGGTGTGCCCCAGAAAGTGCTCAAAGACCAACTACAAATAGAATTGTGAGAGCCATTTTTAGGGACACTCGGAGGGAGTGTACCATGGTGATTAAGAGCACAAACACTAAAGCCAGGCTTTGTGTGTTCAAATCCTGGCTTCCCCACATACTAGCTCTGTGACCTTGCACAGATTACCTAAACTCTGGGCCTCAGTCTCTGCAAATAGAGATAATAGAACCTTCCTCAGAGGGTTTGTGAGGGTTAACTCAGTTCAATATATATAAAGTACTTAATACTTAATATTTATAAAAGTAATATTTATAATTATAAAGTGCTTAATTCAGTAAGAGCAAAATTGCACATCTATAAATATACATAAATGTATATACACTATATATATCTATATAAGTATATCATTATAGGTTATATTTAATAAATACTATATACACTTATTGAACTACATAGTAAATATTACATAGCATTACAGTACACTACATACTATACTGCATAGAGTATATTGAGTGTAATGTACATGTATGTATGTGTATGTATGTATTACTAAAGGTTGCAAGAAGTGAGTGAGAAATTAATTTTTTACTACCCTAACACAGCTATCATCATTTTAAAAATATTTTCTCAAATTTTTTTCATTTGCTTATATTTTTACACCATGCTGGACCTACAATTATGTCTTAAGTTTTTTGCATATATGTTATAAATGTTGCTTCATGTGACAACATGGCCTTAGAGTTTCTTTTTAATGGCTCATAATATCCCAATGAGCAAACAGACCTAAATCAACTTAGCTATTGTATCTGCTAGGATGCTTTTGGCTGCAAGTTTCAGGATGTCCTGATTCAACTGCCTTAACCAAGGGATTTTCTTGTCTCACATAAAAGAAACCTTGGAAAGAAAGCATCTCTGGGGCTGATTAATTTAGCTGCACAACAATATCGTCACAAAGTCCTTTTTATTTGTGCTCTGCCATCCTGCTGCTGATGGACAATGGATCGTCCTGATTGTAACCCTTATGGTCCTATGACTGCAGCAATCCAGGCTGAAGTGGAAGAGACTGATTCTTACATCTCTTCTTAAGAGTAAGAAAAGCTTTCCACAGACTCCCAGCAGAACTGGGTCACACACCTACTTCTAAGCCAATCACTGCCAAGGGAATAAGATAACTTTGTTGATTTAGACCAATGAGGATTCACTCCTGGGCTGGGGATAGAGAGTCACATTCCCCAAGAGTGGACATGGGTGGATAACTGAACAAAACCATATTCCTTTCAGTAGGAGGAGAGTAGGGTGGACAGATATTAGGGAGAGTTAACAGTATCTGTCTTGTTCCTTGTTTGGACATTTCACTCACATCCAACTGAGAAGAGCAATTAAGTGTGAGTAAAGGGATTAAAATTCTTAAAGGAAGTGGCATTTGAGTTTGGCTTTAAAGGATGAATAATGTCAACAGTGGGAGGGGCCAGCATTTTAGCCTAAAGTTCCAGCATGAGTAAAGTCAGAGGGGCATTCAATTGTGCAGCATTTTCCAGGAAGAATGAGTGTCCCTGAGAAGTTGGGGTTTGGGTGGTAGAATGTAAGGCTAGATTGAGGCAACATTGGAGCTGATTGAAGGATGCTAAACTCAGAATTTAGGGTCCATGGGAAGCCA
>NW_006436812.1:7785001-7791089 GCF_000325575.1 Pteropus alecto
AAATTGGGTGTGGATACAGAATACACAGCAAGGAGAGGTGGGTGAAGGGAGACCAGTCAGACAGGCCATGATCGACCAACGGCAGTGCCACAGGCTCATCCCATGGCACACTCAAGGCAAGGAGCTGAGAGAGTCCACTGTCCAGGGCCAGGGGTGCTTTCATGTTATGACAGGGGCCCAGGGGCAGTGGGGGATGAAATGAATGATGGCATCATTAACCAAGCCAGCAGAGAAGCAAAGACAAAGGATCTACCAAGAATATGGCCCCACCTCGAGTGTGCATAGGATCCTAGATTTCAAGGCAAGGCGCCAGCACCATGAATGGTGACAGCCAAGAGGCCCAAACTAAAATGCATTTGTGCCAGCATCAGAGGGGAAGGGGGAAATGAGCTGAATGAAATGGGATGCAGTGTTTTAAAGTCTGGGAGGCATGCTCCATGAAAGTTTTTGTATATTAACTGAAGTGGGACCTCTAATTGGATTTCAATAAAACAGGCTTCGCAAATAGAAGACAAAGAAGTGACAAAGCCTCATCTACCGTTCTTGTCTCATCTTCTCCAAGGAAAGATTGTAGTATGGAATGCCATCACTGAAGTGTTCCGCCACCTGACCACAAGTCAGTCTGGGCTCAATCCTGGTTCTATAACATGTGAGAGGAGTTATCCATTTATTTGTACCTTCATGTTCATTGATTTATCCACAAACATTTATTACCTGCTATTGTGCTAAGCACTGGGCTAGAAACAGAGCCATGATCAAAGTAGTTAAGGTCCCCCCCGCTTTGCAGAGCCCATGATCAGCCTAGTGGGGTGCAGATAAATACAACGCGATTGGTAAAATGCTTTGACAAGGAATCCCAGTGGAGAAGCAATGAGCCGGAAGAGGTGACATCTGGGGCAAGGACCGAGGAGTAAGAGGGAGTTACCTAAGTAGAAGTAGCACAGGTTGACATCAGTGAAGTGCCTACTGGGACGCAGGCAGTTAGCTATCTCCCCTTCGATTATCACAACTCTATGACGTGGCTGTTACCACTATCCTCGTTTTTCAGTTGAGAAAACTGAGGTTCAGAAGGTTCAAGAACATATTCAGAGACTGATGCCAAACTCAAGCCTTTGACCTCTACACTGGTCAGCCCCCTTACCAGCCCTCTGTCTTGGATCATCCAGGTGATTTCAGTGTCTCTCAGGCCCAGCGTCCTCAGATCCCCCTACAATCTACTCTCCACAAAGCAGCCAGAGGAATCTTTTGAAAATGCAAATCTGACCTTGTCACCTCCTACTACAATCATATAACAACTTCACTCACTCTTCAGATGGTGGAAAGACCCCTCCCCTGCACTGTGGACTTCAAAGCCCTGTGCGGTCTGGCCCCTCCCTTGTCTCCACACTCACCCTCAAAACCCCTCTTCAGTGCCATCTTCATTCACACCACAGGCCCTTTGCACATGCTGTTCCTGCCTGGACTACTCTTCCACACCTTCCCCCCACCAAGCTCCTACCTGAGTTGGCTCACACTCACCTCTCAGTTTTCAGCCCAAGTGTCACCTCCTCTGGGACACCCTCTGTGACTTCTTAGTCTAGGCAAATTTCCTTCATCGTATACAGAAATCATCCTTTCATTAGTCCCACGATTCTCAACTCTGGCCACACACCAGGATCACCGAGGGAGTTTGAAGAGCACTGAGGCGCAGACCGCAGCCCAGGTCCTAAGTGGATGGGGGGCTGGGACAGGTACCCACATTTCTTAAAATCTCCCCAGGTGCAGCCTGCCTGGTCTTCTGTAGGGAACCAACCCTCCCTCCACCCACCCATCCCCAGTCCTATGGTTTGGGATGTCTCACTCCTAGCCCCAAATGACAGTGATTGATTGGAGCAGGATATGTAGCCCAAGTCATCCCAGTGAGACTCAGCCTGGGGCTTTCGTGGCTGCTGCTGAGGAAGAAAAGCTCTCTTCCTTCTGAGATTGCTATGTATGGACCCTTCAGCAGCCATTTGGCACCTCTTGGAAAAGGCAGGCCTGAGAATGAAGCTATAACAGAGGAACTACAAAGCCAATGGCTGAAAAGAGAGATTCCAGTCATGGAGTTTGAGTCCTGGATCTAGCCATACCTGAAGGTCGCTCTTCAGTGACTTGGTCCCCCAAATGCCCTTTTCCCTGTCAGCCTGTCTGAGTCATGTGGTTTTAAAAACCTTCGACTGTTATTGGTATGCCTGCTTCCCGTGAGCTTGATGAGGTGAGGCCGAGGGCCAGGTCCCATTTCACATGCCCCAGGGCACCCAGCACAGAGTGGGAGCATGAGGAATGGGAGGGCAGGGTCCCAGCTCTCCGCCCTCCTCCACTGCATCCTCTTTCTTTCCTGCTCTTTAGGTCTCTTTACAGCCCAGATTACACCCCAGAAAAGAGCCTGTGCAAAGAAGCAACAGCCAAGCCATTGCATAGCTGGCCGCCACTGTGCATGCGGCACCTACCCGGTGCCTCACCCTGTACCTTAAAGTCAGAGACCTGGGGTGGAGCCCAGCTCTGCCTCTTCGCCGGGGACAGGACTTGCACATACCTCTCTGAGAGTGAGGGTGTCCCTAAATCTCAGTCCCAAACACTAAAGCCAAGCTTTGTGTGTTCAAAGCTTCTCCTGTGGCTTTGGGCAGGTACGTGACCCCTCTGAGCCTCCACTTCCTCACGTATAAACTAGCAGTTTTACGGAGTGCCTAATAGTTGTCAGGAGCTGCTCTAATTGTGTTTCTGTAATGTCCCACTGATCCCACATGGCTGGCCCCCTCCCCTCCTTTGGGTCTTTACTCAAGTGACGCCTCCCCCGGGAGGCCCACTTGCATTGCAACCACCCTGCTCCATCTTCCTCCTCAGCACTTCATGCCGTCTAAGCACTCTGCGTGTTACATATTTGTTCTCTGAGTCCCCCACATTGCAATGGGAGCTCCAGGAAGATGGGATTGCTTTTTTATTTTTCATTTGCTGCTATCCTAAGGCCTAGCATGTGCCTGGCACATAGTAGTGCTTAGTCAATGTTTGTTGAATGGATTCAGTCCTCACAAACATCCAGTGAGGTAGGTTCTGGAATCAGCCCTGATGTGATATAATTATCCTTGAAAATTCCATGTGTAGGAGGCCCCCAGCACATAGTAGGTTTTCGAATGACGTGATTCAGAAATGCTCTTTTCTGTTCTAATTCCAGAGCCACCTGAGAAAGAAGAGCGTTGGGGAGCCTTGTCGACTGTCTCCCAGGTCACTTATAATACAGCAAATAATTTGACATCTGCTTCTTCATTCAGGTTCTTTGTGGGGCCAATCAAGGGACAACAAATTTCCCATCTCAGAGCTGCTAGTGAAGGTTAAATAATAAATGCCAAGGCAAAGCAGATGACCTGGATGGCTTTCCAGCTAACCCCCGCTGAAGGTCCAGCCACATGGACGCCCTGCTCTGGCCTCAGCCCCACACATCCACACGGACAGCCTCCACTTTGCTGCCCTCAGCCCAGCCCCGAGCCCAGCCCCCAGCCCAGCCCTGAAGCCTTTCTTCTTGCGGAAAGCACACGGTGGGGAGGACGTGAAGAGGCATTTTCCAGGAGAGGAAACCCAAATCCAAGAAGCATATGAAGAGACATTCAGATGCACTACTAATCAGAGAAATGTAAATTAAGGCAAGAGACATCACTGTATGCTCTCTACTGATTAGACAGGCAAACATTAGAAAGGGGGATCATGCCCGGTCCAGATGTGGGGGTGTGAAACTCTCAGGTGGGGCTGTTGTTCACTTTGCAAATTAAGTACATCCTACCCTCTGACCCCGCAGTTCTGCTTTTAGATATGTGAACACCCCAAGGACATACCCACACAGGCAGGCCCGTAGGAGGACAGGCCTGAGGATGTTTCTCGCAGCATCATTTGTGGTGGCAGGGAATGGGAAACACCCTTGGGGTCCATCTCCAGGTGACCGAACAGCACATGGAGGAAACAGCATAACCCTCAGCCACGTGGATGGATCTTAAACACGTAAAGCGTAATGGAAATTTAAGAATCAGAGTGAGAGCTTTAACGCATCCTGCAGTCGAATGAATTACTGTCGAGCAAACATTCACACTCCTCCCTTGGGGCAGAATATAAGGGACACTCTACTAACTTTGAGCCTGGCTATGTGACTTGCTTTGTCCACTGAAATGAGAGCAAAAGTGATCATGTACCATTCCCCAGCCAAGGCTTAAGAGACATCTCGGGTTTCTCTCACCCCTCTTGCATGTCTGCCATTGTCATGAGAATATTCTCTGGGTAGATGCTAGCCCCAGGATGACAGGGCAGACCTGATCCCAACCCACAGCCTGGAATCAAGCCCAGGCAGCCCACAGCCCATAGCAGTCACTTCACCCATCCCACAGACTCATGAGCAAGAAAAATAATGCTTGTTTTGTAAGCCATTGAGTTTTAGAGTGATTGTTACACAGTAGTCCCCTCTTACCTGTGGGGGATTCGTGAGACCCCTCAGTCAATGGCTAAAATCATAGATAGTACTCGACCCTATATATACTATGTTTTTTTCCCTATGCATACATGCCTTTGCACTTAAAGCAAGCACTTTCTGGCCTCTTTTGGTATATCCCAATTGCCAGCACCACTACCCTTGCACTTTGAGGCCATTATCAAGCAAACTAAGGGTTACTTGAATACAAGCCCTGCAACGCCTCACAGTTGATCTGATAACTGAGCCTTTTTGTGTGGATACGCTGGACAAAGGGATGACTTACGTCCCAGGCGGCACAGAGCAGGACAGCACAAGATTTCACCATGCTACTCAGTACGGTGTGCAATTTAAAACTTATGAATTGCATATATCTCTGGAATTTTCCATTTAACATTTCCAGATAACAACCAACCACAGGTAACTGAAACCGCAGAAAAATTGCAGATGAGGAAGGGGAAGGGGGGGCGGGGGCAACTGTATAGCCTTATTGCAAAAACAGCTAATACACTTACTATTTATATAAATTTAAAGTATGCAAAAAGTGACACTTTCGTAAGAACATATAAAAACATGAATACTTTAAACAGAATTGAGAGGTGCCGGGATGAGAGGAGACAATGGGAGATAAAGAGAAACCGATCAATCAGTTGGAAACTTGCACGATCACTGTCTTGATCTGAGCGGCAACATCAGCTCACTCTGTCCCTGAGTTTCTGCCTCACCGAAAACGAGTCCACGAAGGCAGGGCCAGAACAGTCCTCGGGAGGGCTACAGCTGGTGCTCAATGAACACTTGTTGAAACAAAGGCTAAGATCAAAAATCCGAAGACTTCTCTGACTCTTGGAACCCCGGAACCTTCCTTCTAGAAGGGAGTTAGTTTTACACTATTTTGTCAGAATGCACAAAGCGAGCAACCGGAGGAGAGTGTCTGTCACCCTTACCGCACAGATCTCAGTGGTTCAGAAACAGGTCCAAGGTCTCCTAGGTCCCCTGCTGGATCCCAGATCCCCTGGAGGTGAAGTCCCTCTTTTGAACTTGGCCCTCGGTGCTCCTTCCACTGTCGTGAGAGCAGGGAGGATGAAAGGCATGGAGTTGAACTAAATTAAATCTTCCTCACCACCGTAGCCAGTTTATTTGTCAGCTTCAGTCCTAATGGACGTTGATGAGAACTCCACGGGGCAAAAATGAGGGGAAGCGGAGCGGAAGGTGCCGGCACCACCACAGAGCCCTGGCTCCGAAGTCCAGCCAGCCCTGGGTCGTATCCTGATGCCGTCACTTCACTGCTGTGCAAGTGTGAGCCATGCGTTTAGCCTCTCTGAACCTCAGTTTTCCCATGTGTATAATGGGGACAAAGACAGCCCCCGTCTCATGGGGCTGTTGGGAGAATTCAGTGAGATGGTCTACGCACAGCACCTGGCTCAGAGCAGAGGCTCGTAATGTAGCTCAGATGTTTGCTGAGCACCTGCCAGGTGCCAAGCGCTGTGCATAGACTGAAGCTGGCCAGGCAGAGGCCCGTGTGAGAGTTCAAGGGCAAACAAGTAAATGCATACAACAAGATCGGTTCAGAGGTTTGCAGAAGTGGCAAAGCAGGTGATAGAGGTGTCTATTTTAGAAAGG
>NW_006436812.1:7791122-7791910 GCF_000325575.1 Pteropus alecto
GAGACCTGAAGCTGAGCAGATGCCCATTATGGGAAGTGTTGGTACAAGCAGAAAGTGTTGGCACAGGAGGAGACCCCACTCGCATCAGCAAACAGCGCCCCCTACCTTCCGCCCAGCCCTGGGAGGAACAGCAAGAGCCAGATTGACAAAGGTCCCACCTCCAGGTCTCCAGGCCTCTGGAAGCAGCCTCATTCCTACCTTCCAGCTGTCACGCCCTGATGAGGGGAAGGACCGCTTCAGAGGTGACAGTGAGAGCTATACCAGAGTCTTTATTTCCGATCCAACTGGAGTGTCTGACACAGGTACTGAATTTAGGTTTGTTCCACCCTGAGTCTGTAGGACATGATGTCAAAATCTCAGCTGAGCTCTTCTTGCTCAGTTCCAGGCTCTTAGCCACACCCCAGACACAGCTAAGAAGACCTGCCTCTCAGGCCTTCCACAAGCATCTCCCAGAGTTCAGATTGTTGCTGCTCCGAACCGATGCCACCCCCCTGCCCAGGGACTGCTGTGAATCACAGTTCTCAGAGTTGAGATTGGATCATACCACTGCTGATTTCATTGCTTATCCCCCAGTGGCCTCTAGGATGCAGTCCAAGGTCTTTGATGTGACATTTGAGCCTTGTTGCAACCTAGCCTTGTTGGAGCAGTCACTCCAGCCTGGGTCCTCACTGCTGCTACCTGCCCCTAAGTGTCCAGCTAGAACCATTACCTGCTTCAGACAGGACAAGACAGGGGCATCCGTTCTCGAATTTGCACACGCTGATCGTCCCACTTAAGAATGCCTTTCC
>NW_006436812.1:7791935-7799001 GCF_000325575.1 Pteropus alecto
ATGGTGCCACTCAGAGACTCCTGCCTGGTAACCTGGGTATCCCAGGCAAGGTGAGGTCTCGCTCTGGGACCCACACAGCAAGTACACCATAACCTAAGACTCCTTGATCCCAGAACCTAGGAAATCAACCCTACTCCTTTAAGACCCTGCCTGACCTTCACCCAGCCTGCCCGAGACACTAACAACGTCACATGCCCATTCCAGTCTCAATCCAGGCAAGGCAAGAAGAGATGCTAATATTCACAGAACACTTCCTGGGGGATGAGCCTGACTAGTTTGCAAATAAGGGAACAGAAGCTCAGAGTGGGAAAGATCACCCAGCTTTCTAATCAGAGCCGGGATTTGAACCCAGATCTTGGCTTCCTCTGGCTTGAAGTCATCCTTTTTCTACTAAACCAAACAGGGGTTCACTCCCTATCCCCCAGCCCCACCAATCGTTGCCTCCCTGACCACAGCCCTGGAGCTGTACTATGTGATCCCTCCCCCTGCCTCAGCTTATTAGACCCAAGTTGCTCCCAGCTCCAAGCTGGACCAATCAGATTCTTTCTCTTTGGGTTTTTGAAAATGGGATCTAGAGACTCGATTAACTCCTGGAGGGCTGGTAGACTACCATGGGGCTATGGTCATCATGTAGAGGTCACCACAAGAAGGAAAGAAGCAGAAGTGCTGAGGAATAGATCTAAGACCCCTGAAGGTCAGTCCCCTCCCAGCGTGCGGGGTTCTGGTCTTCTAACACTCTCATCTGGGCCCTGCGGGGTTGTCCTCTCACAGCCCCTTAGTTATCGTAGTCCGAGTGGGCTTCTAGCCCTTGTGCCCAATCTTTCTTCTTCCAACGATGGTGCCAAGGATTCAGGACGCACCCTCCGAGTCACTGCCTGGTGTGCCTCACTAGGACGACGAGCTCGGGGTGAAAGGTGGGCCTGTTGCAGACTCCACCAAACAAAAAAGGACATGGTCTCACGAAAGGACAGCGGGTCACACAGGATGACCACTGACCTCCCAACAGTCCAAAACTCCGCTCTCCCCAAAGGCTACCTCGAGGCGAGGATGCCTCGACACGCTGGCTGGAGTCTTGGCGGGGGTGGGAGCAGACACCGGACAGGGAAGGAGATGCGGAAGGCTGTGCAGGCCGGATGTCGGAGTGGGCGCTGGAGAGTGGCAAAGGCCATCAGGATCCCGTGAGGGTGCCAGCGCCCGCCACCAGGGCCTGAGATGGAGAACACGGCTGGGGAGAGCAGAAAAGGGCTGTTCAGAACAGAGCGACAAGGTGGGGACGGATGGGCCACTCAGAGCCAAAGGTACAAGGTCAAAGGCATGACAGCAAGTGAGCAGAACTCCCCAAATTCTGCTTTGTTCCTGACTTCTCTGGCAAGAAAGAGGGTCATTTAAAGTGAAATGGGCAGAGTGAGCACCAGCAAGGCGGAGCCAAACTCCACATGGAAGCCAGGTTCTGTGCTTTCTGGATCTGTTCCAGCCTCGGGGCACAAACGAACAGCCTAGATCGCTGGGCCCCTCCACCTGGGATCGGCGGGCCCTTAGCTGGTGTGCCATGGGGAATCCTGGGGACCCGCTGAGGAATCAAGCCCCAGAGAACAGGTGACGGCGTTCTGATTTCAAAAAGAACAAGAAACTAGAATCTGCAGACTAAAAGGTAACAGACGCCCAGCCAGATTCTTGTGTTAACTGTAGCTGGCTAGTATTTTGAGACCTTGGTTCAGCCTTCCTGAACCCCTTGTCCCTTAACATCTGTATGCTTTGTTGCAGGGGAGGGGTGACACAGTGGAAAGTGGGGCCAGCTCTCGGCCACAAAAACAAGGCTTTCAAGTTGCATAGGTCTGGACTTTTAAGTTCAAACTCCACAGTTTTCTGTAAATAATATATTTAGAGGAGAAGAAAGTCTGCGCTACCTTCCCTCTCCGGCCTTCTCTCCCCCACGTGCATGCTGAATAAGGCTGTGGGACAGAGGAAGGGAAGTCAAAGGGCGTGGCAGGGACATCCCCGTGTTACCAAAGCCCATTTCCTTTTCCTCATGGGCACACAGGTAAATTACACTTCCCCGTGCAGCCACATGACTGAGTTCTGGCCACAGGAAGTGAAGCGAGCCTGGCCCATAGGGACCTCCCACATCATCCTCTACTCTCCTTCCCCAACTGCTGGCTGACCGGAGAAGACTCGGACGTCCTGCAAGAGAAGGAGCCTGAACCTCCGATGACCACGTGGAAGGGGCTGCATTGGACCTCACGTGAGCAGACCAGCTTTTGTCACGGAAAGCCACTGAGATTTGGGGGTTTCTGTTATAGCAGCTAGTGTGACTGACACAGGGGAAGCAAAGAAAGCACAGATGCTGTAGTGGATCACTGAAGTGGGCCCATGTGCCCTCCCCAGCAGACAGGCAGACTCTCACAGGCGTGTACACACACACGCGCGCGCGCGCACACACACACACGCCGCACGCACACGCACACACACGCACACACACTACACGCTGTCCTGTAAGGTAGAGAGTAACAGGCCAGGAAATTACACACTGTCCTGTAAGGTAGAGAGTAACAGGCCAGGAAATGTTAAAGCAGAGAGGAGAATCCCCTTATCTACCAAGGAGAGACAAGGAGAGAGACAAAATGCAGGAGTTATCCTGCACTCAGCACAGTGCAGGAGCAAATGAACGTGTCCACATCAACCTCAAACAAATGGGCCCGAATGGAAATAAACAAACTGCTGCTACTGATTGTTACAGACTGAATGTTTGTGCCCGCCCCACTCCCCACCCCCCCACACTCCTGCCACCAATTCATATGTTGCAATTCTAACTCCCGATATGTTGGTATTGGGAGTGGGCATTGGCGGGTGATTAGGTCATGGAGATGGAGCCCTCATGAATGAGATTAGTGACCTGATGAAAGAGATCCCAGGGGGCTTCCTCACTCCTTCTGCCCTGGAAGGACACAGTGAGAAGACAGCCAGTGGCCTCTGACACCAAATCTGCCAGCTCCTTGACCTCAGACTTCCCAGCTTCCAGGACTGCGAGAAATAAATTCCCGTTGTTTATAAGCCACCCCGTCTGTGGTGTTCTGTTATAGCAGTGCACCGTATGATCACATTTATGCAGAGCTCAAAATCAAGGACATCTATGGGGTGTAGGTTTACATACGTGGTGATAGACTAGGAAGCAGAGTCAGCCAACCTTTTCTGTAAAAAGTCACGGAAGAAATGTCTTACTTTTTGTGGGTTGTACAGTCTCTGTTACAACCACTCAACTCTGCCATTGGAGCAGGAAAGCAGCCAATGATGTACATAAGGAAATGGGGTGGGGCTGTGTTCCAATAAAACTTTATTTACAAAAAGAGGCAAAGGGCCTTGCCGTACACGTAAGCAAGGCAGTGATTGCTCTCCCTTGGGAACAGCAGTTGGTAACTCTCAGGAAGGGGTACACAGGAGGCCAGCAACAATGCCTTTCTTGATCTCAGTGGTGGTAGTTTTTGCTTTACAATAACTCGTTAAGCTGTATATTTATATTTTATGCACTTTGCTGAATTGTCTGATATTTCTTAATTTTAAAAGGTTTAATGTGGTACATCCACACAGTGAAATATTATTCGGCAATAAAAAGCAATGAAGTACTGATAAATGCTGCAATAAGGAGGAACCTTGAAAACATTGTGCTAAGTGAAAGGAGCCAATAACAAAAGTCCTTATATTATATGATTCCATTTACACGTGTCCAGAATTGGCAAATCTACGGAGACAGAAAGGAGACTGGTGGTTGTTTAGGTCTGTGGGGTGTAGAAGATTGAGGGATGATGGCTAAAGGAAACAGGGTTTCTCTTTGGGGTGACAAAAAATGTTCCATGATTGGTAGTGGTTATGGTTGCATAACTATGAATATTCTAGAAACCGCTGAACTGTACATGTTAAGTGGGCAAATTGTGTGTAAGTGAATTATATCTCAATAAAGCTGTTACCAAAAAAAAGAATTTTTTTAATGAAAATTAATGAATAAAACCAGTGGCCTCTGCCCTCTCCACCGGTGACACACCAGGGAAGGGAACATGTGATGAGACAAAGCAGACAGACATCAGCTTTGGAAAAACCACTTGTCTCCAGAAGCATCACCACCACCCTCCAGGTCGGGCCTTTCTCTGCCTTTTTTGTAAAACACGTGCTGAAAATCAGAAGCCCAAAAGCCCAAGAGCCCAGAGATTCTGACGACAAGCAGAGGCCAAGGCATCCCTGCCTAGAGACACAGGTTTTAAACTCAAAATGAAATGCCAGGCAAAAGCCTAAGCGAAGCCAAGTCCTGTGGGAGTCAGGCTGGCTCCAGGGACCGGTGCCAAGCCTACAGGAGCCAGTGCCTGGGCGGCAAATTGGGGTGGGGGGCTTCAGCCCTCCAGGAGCAGTGTTTTGAAAGGGCCTCTCTCTCCAGTTTGTAGCTCCTGGTCGTTTCTAGGCATGGGATGATCTTGGGCTCAATCGGGGGATTGAGTCCCTCTGCTCTTCACGCAGGCTGGAGGCAGCGTGTCTGGGGGGTTCTGTGTTCTATCCCAGACTTCGCAGAGCCTCCAGCGAGCCCGGCAGATGGCTGCAAGTAATGAGGCTGCAGGAGCTGGCAGATGGGACGCGTGAGGAGCAGAGGGTGCAGGGAGCAGGAGCAGCCGCAGGAAACCTCAGCTGCCGCCTCCCTCTGCTCAGCCCCGGCAGCTGTGAGCCAATGGGGCTGCCTGGCCGGGTCAGAACACACCGCAAAGCGAAGCCAAGAACTTCTTGGGCCTGAGAAGCAGAAGAGGGGCGAGGAGGCACCAGGCAGGATGGAAAGACCCGTGAGGTGTGGCAGAAGTAGCGTGGGACTTTGCTGTGTGACCACAGGCAAGTAGCCCAACTTCTCTAAGTCTGTTTCCTTTGGTGTCAACCAGAGATAACAGCATCTACTCCAAAGAGCCGTCAAAAAAAATTAAGCGAACAAGGGATGTGACGGTATCTAGCAGTGAATGGCATGCTATGCATTAGTCGATAAAGGTTAGTTGACCGTTAGTCGAGTAGAAACAAACACTAATTGAGTTATTTTCCAAGTTAGCTTTCTAGGTGGCTGGGCCAGACTGAGGAGATGGGAAATACAAGGGAACATTCAAGCTGGAGTTGACCGAGCCGGACCTCTGGCCGCTGAGCAAACCCTACTCCCCCACCACTGCTGAAAAAAAAAGATCATTTCATGATTCAGAAGAATCCATAAGTGGATGTTATGATCCCCTTCCACAGATGATGAAAGCGAGCCTTAAAGAGGGCAGGCCGCATGCGCCAGGTCCCCCAGCTGGGAAGGCAGAGCCGGGCTGTGCGTTAACTGCGCTCAGAATGCTGTGTTTAATCCCAGCTCTGCCACCACTGGGACCTGGAGGACGTTTCTTAGTCTGTCTGAGCCTCAGCCTCCTGACCTAAAAAAAAGGGGGATGATAATAATAATACCGGCTTTGCAGGCTTTTGGAAGGTAAGTGGGATAATGTGCCTGAAAGGGACCGGTATGCAGCCGGTGCTCCACGAGTGCTCCCTGGATTGCTGGAGCTGGGCTGAGGGAGGCTGCCTCCTAGGGGGGCCATTTCTTAGAGACTGGTATACAGTAGGCATGTTCACTACGCTCAGTCCATGGCAGTCATGAATGGTATTTTCTTGGGGCCTCAGTTTTCTTATCTGTAAAATGGAGCAAATGAGGGTTCCAACCTCACAGGCTGGGCATGAGGGTTCGACTCTGATCTTGGAACCGGAAGTGTAACAGGAAGGAAGCAGAGGAAGGTGCGTGAGGTTGCGAGGGCCTCGGAGACCCACCAGGGCCATCCCGCCGGGCGTGACAGCCCTTTCTTCCGCCTAACCCTGCCAGGCCAGCACTTACCTCTCCCTTCCTTCCACTAGATCTCATTCCTTCCCCAGGTGCAGCTCACTTTGGGATTCTTTTCTATTTTAATAGCTATTTCGAGGCAGTAAGCGGACTGGTAAAGCACAAGGACCCTGCACCTCACCTGCCCAGGTTCCAAACCAGCTCTGTCTTTCACAGCCCACATGGTCTTGAGCAAGTTGACTCAACCTCCCTGGGCCTCGGTTTCCCCATCTACAACATGGCGTCGCAACAGCACAAACCCCATCAAGTTGTTGGAGGGATCAGCTGGCTCTAGCACGTTGGCAAAACAGAATTAAGTTTGGGATATTGTTATCGTTATTGTTATTTATTTAGTAATAATTAAATAATATTAATTTAGAGTAATAATAATAGAAAAATAACCTGGCACACTAAAACTATGAGTTGACAGATATCACTGCTCAGAATGAGGCTAAAATAATTAGACTTTCTAAGTGAATCAGTGTAAGGAGAAACAGTAAGTGAATACAACACGGACAAGGGGTGTGAGCAGGGCACGGCCGGAACCGGGAAGGCAGGGTACGATGAGGACGCAGGGCCCTTCCATGCATGGGGCCCAGTGTGGCATGCCCATGAAGCTGGCCCTGGTTCTATATCTTGACGGGAGTACCAGTTACATGGATGGATACATTTCCTGAAACTCGCTGAACTGTACATTTAAAACCTGTGCGTTTCACCGTTTGTAAATTATACCAATGAAATGATATCGATTAAAACAAAGAAACACGACAAAATAGGGTTACAAATCCCCAGCTCATCTCAGGCACGTGGTTCTACAACGAGGCGTAGGCGTAGGCTGGTATGATGGCTGGTGTCCTCTTTTAACCCCATCCGTACACCCCTGGGTGCAGGATGTACACGGCCTGACCCTATGCCGTTCTCAGAGGCCACAGTGTGATTGTGATCTCGAGCCACCTGCATAATCACGCGGTGGCCCTGATCTGCAGCTGTACATCTGACTTCACTTGAAGGAATCGTCACGTGTCTGAAGTGAAGGCTCTTTGTGAATGCAGGGCCTGGGCCGTGGAAGAGTCCTGCTGTAAACTCCACTCCGGGAAGAGACCCAGGAGGAACCAGCCTATGGAAAGACTTTCTCAGGATGTAGAAAGAAGCCATCTTCGAATTCCTCAGAGCCAGAGCAGCTGAGCAAACCCTACTCCCCCA
>NW_006436812.1:7799229-7810376 GCF_000325575.1 Pteropus alecto
GGTAACTTCTCACACCAAAGTATGATAAGACCGTAGTTATTTAGAAATTTAAATTACCACTATTTATACTTAGCAGCCTCCTCGCCATAGAGAAACTGTTTCCAATTATGAAACCCGAAAGCTGGTCACCATTTGGGGTTGATACGACGCTCGCAGAGTAAGCAGGTGAGAGTACCCAGACACCTAATTGCTTGGAAAGATAATCTTGAATAATTGGAATTAGAGCGACTAAAGCAATTATTAGACGTTGTGATCTCCAGGAACAGTCTTCCACCACACAGAGGGGTTTAATCACCTTTAGTAAGAGCACATAATTAGAGAAATCCAGAATTTCAGAACAGAAAGTGGCAGAACCAGCACTTCAGAATGAGAGAGGTGGGAGGACCACGTGCGATGCTAGGGAAGATGAGGCTGGAGGGAGAGTGGGAAGGAAGCGTGGGATGCGACAGGACAGGTGGAATTGGCAGGGTGGGTGGGTGCTGCTTAAAAGACTTTAGGAGCCTGGAGCCTGATCGAACCTAAACTTGCCATGTGACCTTGAGCAAGGCACTGAACCTCTCTGGGCTCTACCTTCTACTCTTCGGTCATTCAGCAAATGTCTATTGCACATCTGCCCTGTGCTCGGCACGGAGGACACCGGGTCTCACTCTTTGTACATGCCATTCATGCTCCAGAAATGATCTCCCCAGGAGTCCCTCATGCACAAGAAGGAGTGCCACGCCTCCTTCAGGACCCTCCCCACACGGCACACCTCTGCACAGCCTTGCCAGGTCGTTATCATTCCTTCCACAGCCCTCTGTCCACCTCGTCTGGGCTCCTGATTCACAGAGGCAACTCTCTTGCTCCTTGTCTGTCCCCGCCACTAGAAGGCTCCACAAGAGGAAGAGCTGTGGGTGCTTCTCCTCATTGTCCCAGCTCCTGGCACACAGCCTGGAACGAAGATGCTGACCACTGGCCTGAAGCGAGGTGGCCAGAGGTCACTGCAGCCCATTCCTGAAAGCAAGGCTGTTGTCTACCCTGCCTCCAAGAATTAAATGGCACCAGGTGAGGCGGCCTGTGTTGTGAGTGTGTTGAGACTGGCCAAGGAAATGATCTCCTTCGTACAAGGATCCCAGAGCTCTGCCACCTCCACACATGGGCCGGGGCCATTTGAATTATGGATACTGCCCACCCTCGGCCAGAGGGCTGCAAGAATCATCTCAGTTTTGTCTGAGAATGGCAGGTGAGCGGGAACAATGATATATGAACCATTTTGGCCAGTCCTCCTGCCTCTTCGTGTCCTGAAATGTCCACCTCATTGGGATGAAGAAATCAGAGCTCCCATTTTGTCAGACCTTAGACCACAGATATGTACTTGGAGACTTGGGAGCACAGAGCAGGAGTAACTGACTCAGTCTGCAAGGCGATGGAGGACTTTGCAGAGGCAAGACCTTTGGATTGGCTCGTGAAGGCTGACAGAGGGTTCCCCAGGCAGCCAGGGGTGGAAAGATCACCCAGGATAATGCACACGCACAAGGATGCACCAGCCACCTGGCACATGCAGGTTGCAGAGAGCAGGCAGACCGATCCGTAGTTCCCATGTCGGAGTCTGGGCAGCTGTGGAAGTCAGTTCCCTTCTCCCTGCCCTGCTCAGCATGTTCTGATCTATGTATATTTCAGTTCGGTGACATAAATCAATAAAATGCACTAAATAAATTAAGTGAGTAGCAGAATTGTAAATCGATTTCAGACGAAGAACAGAGAGGTTGAGGGAACCAACAAGAGACTATTATAGGAACTGAAGTGAGAAATGACTCAGGCAAGACCCAGGATTGTGGCCACGGAGCCACCACATTGTTATACATCCCTGAAATATTAAACAGATGAAACCTACAAGCTTTGGAGATTGTTTCACAAAAATTGCCAGCTGGTGGCTGCCAGAAATCCCAGCTCGCTGGGAAGCAGGGCCAGGGAGCAGAGATGACTTAAAACACAGCTCAGCCCAGGTGTGCCAGAGGAGACCATGGCTTCTGGAGGCAGGATCCAGGTTTCCAAGCCCAGCTAGGCCGCCCAGTGTCTGTAACATGGCCCCCGTTCCTTCCTTCGTTACTTCATTCATTCAACAAACCTTTACAAAATTCTTTTTGTGTCACCAACCCCAACTGGGGCAAGGGAGCCATAGGCAGGACCAGATCCAGTGCCTGTCCTCAGGGAGTATCCAGTCTGGTGGCGGAGATGCAGTGTGAGATGGGTGCTAGTAGGACCAGTCACTGTGGGTACCCCTGGGGTTCAGGATGGCGCTTCAGAAGAGGGCATGTGGAAATTGGGTTTTGAAGGATAAATAGAAGTTTGAAAGGCAAACAGGTGGTAAAGGCACTTCAGACAGAGGAAACAGCTTATGCAGAGGCACAGAAGCATGAAGGATAATGAAGAGTGTGGGGGAACTGTACGCAAGTAGGGAGACAGGGCTGGTGCTCAAGGTCCAGGTCACAGATTGTAGAAGGTAGAGTGAAAAAGGCAATCAGTAGACTGTGGAGGGCCTTGACTGCCACGTTAAAATGTCCTCTGTGAGTTGGGAGCCATGAAAAGGTACTGAGCAGGATGTAGTTGGATTTTCATTTTAGAAAGATGATTTAGAATTCAGCGTGGGAAATTTTCGTTTTACTTTTTATTGAAGTATCTCTTATATTTAGAGAAGCGCGTGCATCGCAAGTGTGCAGCCTGATGAACTTGCATAAACTGAGCACAGCCGTGTAACCAGCACCCAGATTAAGGAACAGATCGTCACCAACTGCCAGAGTCCTCTGCACGCTCCCCATTCTGTCACACCTGCTCTTCAAGGGCAGATTCTCCCTGACTCCTAACAGTAGAGATTCGTTTTGCCTATTTTCCAGTTTTATAGAAATGGAATCATACAGCACATATTCTTTTGAATCCAGCTTCTTCTGCTCAACACCCTTGCTGCTGGGAGCAGTTGTACATGGTTCATTCCCGGAGCCATATGGTCTCTGCTGTGCGTGTCGATGGGCACTGAAGACTTGCAAGTAGGAGGTCTGACAGCAAATCCGAATCACAAGAGGCTCGGTTCTTTCATTTGTTCATTCATTCATTCATTCATTCATTCACTCACTCACAGTGAAGGCCCATCTACCTGAGAGGGTACATCCCACATGCGGCTTGTGAACTGGAAACTTTCCTCACCTCACACCTTGACAAATGACTTGGTACAAATCTTTATTGGGAAGTCCTGTTAATGTAATGAATAGAGGAAACCCAAACACGTTCATGGATCCTGCACAGGGGTCTGAGGTATGGTCATCTTACCTCAATCCCTGTCCAGTGGAGGGCGCATCCTTTACTCATAGCTAGAGTTCTTCCGCCACGTTGGACCCTGTTTATCTAACTCTCTCCCGCTCCTGTAGGGCAGGCCTTTCACCTTGCTCCCCAGTGCTCAGCCCTGAGCTTGCCACATAGTAGATGCTCATGAAATATTTGTGGAATCGAAAGGTATGTGTAAAATGGCTGGCACTCAGACAGTGCTCAACTGGGGTCTGACAAGGTAATGAATGTTTGTTACCTTACTCAAATAGTTTGGTCACTATTAGAGAAATAAATAGGTCACTTTTGGATGACAATGACCCATGACCAGGGGAGACTTTGACAAACAAATTGGTGAGTCTCACACACACATGCACACACACACACACACACACACACATCCCTGGCTTCAGCTGGACCAGTTCCCGCACAACCAGCTGCTCATCATCCTTGAGGCCTGTGGTCAGGCCTAGGTGTGGTAGTGCGCTCTCTTTGCCTTAGTTTCCTTGTCTGTAAGATGGGGATTAAGTGAGCCAGTGTGTACAGAGTTCTCAGAATGGTAGTTGGCACATGGGCAGCATTGCACGAAGCCAGTTCGTGTTTTGTGCCATGACTATCACGTTTTGCAGACAAGGAGGGAAGTGACGGAGGGAGCCGGCTCAGGGGTGAGGATGTGGGGGAAGAACGTTCTTTGGGGGAGAGCACACCCGGGCTCCCTGTGGGGGCCGGAACAAGTCACTCGTCGCTGCAGCTCGGCTTCCTCGCCCGGGAACTAGTCAGTGTGGTGAAGGCGCGGTGAGCAAACGGAGGGATCCGTGAGCGCCACACTCGTGCGGGTACCCCTAGGAGAGCCAGGCCAGGAGGTCTGGGGAGAGGCCAGGGGGCTGCCATGAGCAAACCCCACAGACCCCGAAGCGGGGATAAAATGCTTGAGAGGCAGCAACTGCATCAAAATCATTCTGCAACTTGGCCGCAAAGCCAGCCCACTCAGTCTCCTTGTAAACATTTTTATAGACACAGCCACAAGGTCCTTGGCGTGGCCACCAAGCCCTGAAAGTAAAATAATGAGGCCAAAGACAAAGATGCAGCCTCTCTGGAGCCTTTGGTCCTCATCAAAGAAGCAGGTAAAACGGTCTGATGCTTCTGGGAGGCACAGCGACCCACCCGTCTCTGTACGTGGACACACACGTGTGTACACACATCCACACACACTCACACGTGCATACACACATTCACGCACGCTCACACCTGGATGCACACACCTCCCCGCATCCACACACACTCACGTGCACACGTGTACATGCCCGCATGCTTACACATGCTCACCCGCCGCATGAATGCATTCACACACACGAGACACATATGCACACATTCTTACAGAAGCATCTGCTTGTGCATGCATACACTCACCCTCAACTGGACACACGCACGCACATACGTGTACATGTGTGCGCACACAGGCCCTGCTTCCTGGAAGCCAGGCTTGGAGCGGCGCTGACCGTGGAACTCCAGGCATCCGAAAGGGCTGCCTCCAGGTATCAGCGTCTAAGATGCAGTACCATGGAGGGGCATGGAGTGCGAGCTCTGTCCCCGGTGAGACGTAAAACTCAAGAGGCTTAATGCCTTTATGCTTCAGTTTCCTCCTCTGTCTCGTGGAGTGAGAGGCTGTAAGGTTTCTCAGTTAAAACATGTAAAGTGCCTGGTACATAGCAACTACTCAACAAATACCAGCCATTCATTAGCATTCATAGTCACAGTGTTTTCTAGAGACCTGAGTCTGGAAGCTGGGCACCCGAGTCCCTTAGCCCAAGACTTTAGGGGTGGCCGCATGGAGTAACTAAAGAAGACACAGCCCTGGAGAAGCCGAGGAAACAGAGGAGGCTGTCCCCGCTGCCCAGAGCTGGGGGCCCTGTGGGTTCCCTGTCATGTGTCCCTGTGCTCACCTGCTGGTACTTGGCTGGAGCTCTCCAAAGAGAGGGTGTCCACGAGTCAGAAATGTCACCAGCCTCCATGACACATGAGAGGGGTCAGAGATGCAGCCCTCCAGGTACCTGAACCTCCTGACACTGCAGCGGCCCCGCCGTCAGGCACATGGGTGGCCACATATCCTAGATTTAAGAATTCCCCCCACACGCAATGTTGGGACAGTTCGTATGACTTCTGCCTCAGTTGCCCCACCCCGACTCCCAGGACCAGAGCCCGCTCCTTATCTCCAGACTGTTTAAAGAGACCTGCATACTATTCCCTCGTGGCAGCCGTTCCCTTTGGTGGCAGAGGGGAGGCGGGTCGGGAGGCAGCCACAGCCCTGCGGTCCTGTAGCAGCACATCCTCCAGTATCCATTGTCCTGTTCTTCCTTAATAACAAAATCCCTGGCTTTTAGCTGAGCACACAGTTGCCCAGGATAAAGACCTCATTTCCCAGCCTCCCTTGCAGCTGAGTGGTCAAGTTCTGGCTAAGGAGACATGGTAAAGTGTTGTGGGGGACACGCAGGCTCTGTCCTTCCTCCTGTGCCCTGCCTCTATCCTGCTGCCTAGAATGCAGATGTGACAGCTGGAACTCTTGCTGCCATCTTATACCATGAAGACAAAGGCCATAGGGATGACACAGAGGGGCAGTAGGGGCCTGAATCCCTGAGAATTTCTTTGGAGCAGAGATGCCCTGGATTCCCTACTTTCAAACTTTCATAAAAGGAGATAAATTTCTCTGTTGAAGCCAGTCACTTTGAGTCACTATTACTTACATCTAAATCTAATCCTGACTGCTTAGCCCCTGCACAAGCTGCGGCCTGCTCCTGATCGTCCTACTACTGCCTCGCGTGGCTCTGAGCATCACCGTGGGCTCAGAATCTGCTGTTAGGCCCTGCACACCAGTGAGAGCTCTCTGCGCAGCAGTGTCCAGTCAGGCAGGACCTCCCCACACCTGTGAGACAACAGAGAAGGGACATCTGGCTTCCTTCCCCGGAGGTCAAATCCAACAGCTAGAGCAATGCCCCTAACATTGGTCTTACCTGGCCCAGCTCCTTCACACATCTTGCTTCCCACAAAGTCCCAGTATGCCCCGGAAATGACAGTAATGACTGTCAGGAATGTCCCACTGGACAAGGAGGGCAAGATGACCTTCCTCTGCCACTTCACTAAGAGACTTGGACCTTTGCAACAGGGTTCCAGCTACCGGGCGCCATGGACAGGTTTGCTGAAGGAGAAGCTCTCACAGGGCTGCGGGTGGCCACCTGGGCATGGAAGTACGTAAAGACGGGAGGACAGCATCCCTGAGCAGGGCTACGCTTACCTTTCTCCGATGCTGGGGCCAGGTCAATGAAGCTGCGACATTTTTCACCTTTGAAAAAAAAAGAAGGGTTTTCAGAATATGAGAGGAAATGAGCACGTCAGGCTTTCACCTCTTCCTGTCCCATGAGCCCTGTGGCCGAACAGGGAGCAGGGCCTGAGAATCTCCAATCCTTTTTCCTGGAAAGACAGTGTCCCCGCAGAACTTGGACGGGTGAATGGCACCCTGTGATGCCGCCCCCTCTCACCCCCAGTCCAATCCGGTCCTGTCACTCTCACCTCCCGAAAGCCCTCGGGCCCTGTCCATGGCCTCCACCCCGCCCAGGCCCACAGCCCCTCGCCAGGCTCCCCTGGCCTCCCCTCTGGCCTCTAATCCATCCTCCACATGGAAAACAAAGGGATATTTTCAAAACACACAGCTCTGACCACAGCAAACACACATGTACAAGCACGCACAGCCACGCACGCACAGCCACGCACGCACAGCCACACACGCACAGCCACGCACGCACAGCCACACACGCACAGACACGCACACACACAAGCACACTCCTGCTCAAAACCCGCCGATGCCCTTCCAAGGGGTAACGCCCAAATCCTTCACGTGGACCCAGGACTGGCCTCTGCCATCTCTTCACCACAGCCCCTTCCTCTCAGCTTCTGGGTCCCCGTACTCCCCCACTCCCAGCAAGAATTTCACACATGCTGCCCCCTCCTGCCAGAACACACGTCCCCTATTGCAAGCTCTCACGGCACCTTGGCCCTCTCCTATAGGGCACCCTTACTCTTTCTGTGTGTGTGCTTTTGGGGTGGATGGCCCACATGCGAGCCCCGCCCCATGAGGGCAGGCGCCACGTCCTCGGTGCACCCCCAGCCCAAGAAATGGCAACTCCATCCCCCAGGGCACAGGCCGAAGCCTTCATTTCCCTCCTCCTCTCACACCTCCACATCTGACCTGCGGCTCCGGATTTGCAGTGTATCTAGAATCCGACCATTCTTCATCGCCTCCACTGGTCCAGCCACCACTATCTCCCATCTGGATTGTTGCGGTGGCCTCCGCACGGGTCTCCCTGTTTCTGCCCTTATCCGTACAGTGGCCTAAAGGATCCTGTTATCACCTAAGATCATGTCATTTCTCTACTCAGAACCTATGTCCTCAGTGTGGCCTACAAGGCCCTGTATTATCTGTTCCCCCAACATCTCCCTGACCTCATCCCCTAGTATCTTCCCCCTGGCTCTCTCCATTTCAGCCACATTAGCCTCCTTGCTGATCCTTAAATATGCCAGGCGCATCCCTGCCTCAGGGCCTTTGCACACGCTGCTACTTCCACCTAGAACATCCTTCCCCCAGAGAGCTGAATGGCTTATCCCGCCTCTTCTTTATCACTTCCCTCAAATGTTGCCTTCTCAGGGAGGTCTTGCCTAAATTTTTTACTATTCCAAACATCCCTCCCCTGACATTCCCCATCTCTCTTCCCGCTGGATCCTCGCACCTAGAACGGTGCCTGCTACACAGTGAGTGCTCAGTAAATATTTGTTGAAGGAGTATATAAATAAATGAATAGTGAATGAATGAATGAATGAATGAGTGAGTGAGTGAGTGAATGCCTTCTACCCAAGCTTTATGCCTATAAAAAACTTCCACTCTTCGGTCGTTCCTCCCTAATGCTGAGCACTCTTCAGTGTGAGTCTCGTCACTTAGATCACTGAGCTCAGCACGTCGCCTTCCATGAAACTTGATGGCCGGGAAGGACCCTAAAGGCCATCCAAGTTAAGCGGTTCTCAGACCTGGGCAGCCCGGGCCCCGTCCAGATGGACCCCAGTTTCGTTGGTCATTGTGGGACCTGCACATCAGTAGGATTTTAAAAGCTCCCCAGGTGATTCCAACATGCAGTTAGGGTGATAGTCTCACTCCAATCTGGTCATTTAAATGACAGCTCAGGCCATCATGGCACTGGACACTCCATCAAGCAAGAGCATTTGTGGGGCAGGATAGCAGAGCGGCCACGAAATCAGCAGAGCTGGGTTCGAATCCTGGCTCTGTCACTTGCTGCACGTGACTCTCCAGTCTTTCTGTGCCTTGATTTCCTTGCCTGTGAAATGGGCACAGAACCTGTCGGGGTGTTGTAAACACTCAACATGGGCAGCCCTCGCCTGGAAGAGTGAGAGGGCGTATTCATACCCACCACGACCTCTAAGGGAAACCTCTCTGCAGGGTCCTCACTGGTGCGCCTTGCCCTGATGCTGAGGGCAGACAGATGGGAACGCAACCCCAACACGAGGGTGACCAACTCGAGAGCTCTCAACAGCAAGTAAGGACTAAGGCAAGCCTCCGGGGATGAGGCAGCCTGGAGAGGGTGTGTAGCCTGTCTAAAGGAGTGTGGACTGACATCAGGCCATCTGCACCAGTCAGGGTCCTGGCAGGAAACAGATGGCACTTGGAAGCAGCTCAGTGAAGACTGCTGAGTGAAGGAGCTATTCACAGACGTGTGGACGGGGTGCGAGGCCGGCAACATAGTACCCTGTACCTGCCCCAGACCCAGCCAAGGACACAGGGCTCCCCAAGTGCCCCTCCCTCTTGCTGCCTGTCTTCCTGCTGCCAACCAGACAGGTTGAAATGTCTCCTTGCTCTGAAATTCCAGTGGGGTTTTTTTGCAATGTATCTCACTATATTGTCACATTCTATCTTGGGCACAGCTTGGCCCCTCTGGCTTGTCCCCATTGGGGCTATAAATGACTGGTCACCCCACCAGTAGGTAGAAGCTAAAACCTGTCATGTTGCCTAAGATCCAGGATCTGATAACCCAAGGAGAGTCCATGGCAAGCACCATGCTGAGAACTTGGCACGTATCACATTGTATGAGGTCAGTATCCTTTCCCATTGTATAGACGAGGAAACTGAGGTTTGCATAGGCAAAGTGACCCACCCAAGGTTACACAGCCCAGAAGAAGCAGAATGAGGATCTGGACCCAGGTCTGTGTTTCTCCAAAGCTCTTCTCATCATTCAAGGGACTGACCTGCCCGGAAGTGGAGCAGAGACCCGGGATGGTCCACAGCCGGACCAGCTTGTTTAGACTCAGGCAAACAAACAGTGTCTCCGAAATATCTTTTTTAAACATTTTATTATGGGAAGTTTCCATCTTTTGCCAAAGCAGAGAGACTAGTATGAAGAACCCCATGTCCCCACTCTCAGTCTCCATAACTGTCACCCCAAAGCCAGCCTTGTCTCATCTATGCTCCTGCTCCCACCACCATGGGGTTATTTTGAAACAAATCCCAGAAGCTGTATCTAAATGTCTTTCTAGAGGGTTTGCTCCCTGCTCAAAAAGACAAATGCAAGGTCGTTTATTCCTAGACCCTGTAAGCATCACCTTTGGGGTTGTTGTTGGCTTTTTGCAGCATGGGAATAAAACACAGAACCCAAGAGGCCCTGCCCCACCCCTGACCCCTCCGACCCACTGTCTTTGGGGAAGGGGGAGGGAGGTGGCCAAGCTAAAGGGGGCAGGGGGGAAGGCGGGGAGAGGTGGCTCAGAAATTGCCCTCGACACAGCAGCTTGAGCCTGCCAGCAGGCATATGGATATCACCACCAAAGGAGCACCTGGCACAGGCCCTCACAGAGACAAGGCTTCCAGGAACCCAACCCGGGTACAACCAGCAGGTCACAGTTGCCTCCGCTCTGGCTCACCGCTCATGGCTGATTCCAGGAATCTCGCCCTGAGCTTCCTCCTCCAGGCCCGGCTACTTGAGAAAGAAGCCCATGTGTGTAGAGGTGGCAAGGGGAGGATGGTGCACCAGGGTCAACAGTGGGCCAGGCAGGGTGGGGCTCTGGCTGCACACAGACCTGAGTTCAAATCCCCGCTCTGCCATCGCCGTGGGCGAACAATGGTTTCTGTTTGGTTGGGGGGTTTTGCCAGTAAAGGATGATCATTCCAGCCTCATGGGGCTGCTTGAAGGCTAAATGAGGTGATGAGTACGAAACAAGATGTCTTCAGTCAGGATTTATGTCAAGCAACATCTGCAAGGGATCAGCTTGATATTCTGACACCCACACTCCCACTGTCATTCATCACAGCTCTCAGACGTCCTTCTTGAAAGGGGATGCTCTTAAGGCCAGTGGAGGTGTCTAGGTTCCACAGCCACAAGACATGAGTTCAAATCCCTCTTCTGCCTCCTCCTAGCCACATGACCTCTGAGAGTGGCATCACCTCTCGGAGCCTTTTCCTCGCCTGCTAAGTGGAAGTCATTGGGTATCTGGCTGTCCAGGCTTGCAAAAAGGATGAAACAGAAGCAAGTATATGGAAATGCTCCCCCTGTGCTTGGATCCAGAAATAAGAGCTATTTTTGATCCCTTCCCTGGATCCTGGGTTAGAGACGCGTTGCCCTCCTCCCAAGGAAAGCCTGGACGTCTTCCCAAGCCAGGAGCAGGAAGCTGTACCTGTGCTCCCTCAGGCTGAGCAGCTGGAGGGAACCGGGCAGGACCATGGGCAGTATCAGGGAGGTGGCCAGAAGCAGATGGCCAGAAGCAGATGCCCATGGCTGGTAGAATGTGTGGAGCGCCAAAGG
>NW_006436812.1:7810419-7848212 GCF_000325575.1 Pteropus alecto
CCAAGCAGAAGGGGGCAGGTGGGAAGGCGGGGAGAGGTGGCTCAGAAATTGCCCTCGACACAGCAGCTTGAGCCTGCCAGCAGGCATACGGATATCGCCACCAAAGGAGCACCTGGCACAGGCCCTCACAGAGACAAGGCTTCCAGGAACCCAACCCGGGTACAACCAGCAGGTCACAGTTGCCTCCGCTCTGGCTCACCGCTCATGGCTGATTCCAGGAATCTCGCCCCGAGCTTCCTCCTCCCGGCCCGGCTACTTGAGAAAGAAGCCCATGTGTGTAGAGGTGGCAAGGGGAGGATGGTGCACCAGGGTCAACAGTGGGCCAGGCAGGGTGGGGCTCTGGCTGCACACAGACCTGAGTTCAAATCCCCGCTCTGCCATCGCCGTGGGCGAACAATGGTTTCTGTTTGGTTGGGGGGTTTTGCCAGTAAAGGATGATCATTCCAGCCTCATGGGGCTGCTTGAAGGCTAAATGAGGTGATGAGTACGAAACAAGATGTCTTCAGTCAGGATTTATGTCAAGCAACATCTGCAAGGGATCAGCTTGATATTCTGACACCCACACTCCCACTGTCATTCATCACAGCTCTCAGACGTCCTTCTTGAAAGGGGATGCTCTTAAGGCCAGTGGAGGTGTCTAGGTTCCAAAGCCACAAGACATGAGTTCAAATCCCTCTTCTGCCTCCTCTAGCCACATGACCTCTGAGAGTGGCATCACCTCTCAGAGCCTTTTCCTCGCCTGCTAAGTGGAAGTCATTGGGTATCTGGCTGTCCAGGCTTGCAAAAAGGATGAAACAGAAGCAAGTATATGGAAATGCTCCCCCTGTGCTTGGATCCAGAAATAAGAGCTATTTTTGATCCCTTCTCTGGATCCTGGGTTAGAGACGCGTTGCCCTCCTCCCAAGGAAAGCCTGGACGTCTTCCCAAGCCAGGAGCAGGAAGCTGTACCTGTGCTCCCTCAGGCTGAGCAGCTGGAGGGAACCGGGCAGGACCATGGGCAGTATCAGGGAGGTGGCCAGAATCAGGTGGCCAGAAGCAGATGCCCATGGCTGGTAGAATGTGTGGAGCGCCAAAGGGCCGCCAAGTTACCCTTGGCATAAACACGCAGGAGCCCAGGTCTGGATGTCAGCGGAAAGACGGCCAGCAGGGGAGAAGGGCACTAGGGAGCCCAGTGTCCTTGGCGAGGCCCCCAGATCCTGGGTCTAAAGATCGTGACTTAATTTCATGCCCACCAGATGGTGTTGTCGAGGTTTCTGTGGAGTATAGGGTGGGGAGAGAACATCGGGAGACCCATGGTGAGGGACTGGGGGACACAGGGACAACAGAGAGAGGTAGTAACACTGGCCTCACAAAGCCAGCCAGTGAATAATATTTGCTAATGTATATTCGCATGTATTTGTGCCAGGCCAAAAGTGCTTTAAAAACTATCACCCCCACTTCACAGATGAGAAAATCGAGGCCTGGAAAGACTGAGTAACCTGTCTAAGGTCACACGGCCAGTGGCGAATCCAGGATTCAAACTGAAACAGCCTACCACAGAGCCTGGGCATTTGGCCACTACTCCATACCGCCTCTTAGCAAAGTAAGCAAGTTCTAGAAAAATCCATGCTTCCTAAAGCAAATCTCAGATGACCTCGAAAGAGGACTCCACATGTGGCAGGAGGAATTAGCAGCCATCAGGAAGTGACTGCACTTCGAGATGCTCCGATGACGGGACCCAGCAAGGCTAGCTCTGAGTTTGACTCTGCTTCCGAGACCCAGATTCCACAGAGCCCAACGTGTCTAGTTTTCTCTGTAGTCATTGCTTTCGACTTGCTAGGAGGGCAGAGAAAAACCGGTCTTGGCCCCCAACAAATGTGGCCCATGAGAAATGACTTGTACTGTTTGGCGAGGGCGAAAGCTCACCCACCTTCGCTGGCTGGATTCAAGGAATTCAGCACTAGGAGGAAGGAGCAAAGAAATTGCCAGCAGGTCTTGCGTGAAGCTTCTCCTCTCACTATCCAGGCTGGCGAGGGGTGTGTGTGTGGGGGCGGGGGGGTCCTTGGCAAGTGCTTCCTTGGAATTCTCCAGAGGCCTCTGCCAGTTCAACTGACAGGGCAGCAGATGGCACACACTTATCTGCTGATGATATTTTGATTTATTTATCTCTTACAGATGGTACCATGCCTTGATTTCTGGCAGGAGTCCAAAGTGTGGGTTAACTTTCTGGGGATAATCGTTTGTCCAAGTGGATGAAACACCAAAAACTGCCTGGCATCGTGACAGTCACCGGAGCCTCCAAACGTACCTTGCTTGGGCATTTGGGGTACTGTGGGTAAACCAAAGGGAAGAATTTGTTCTGCAAAATTTTACAGCTGGAAGAATTTAAATGCCTATTTAAAATTAACACCAGAGTGCTTAAATGTAAGAGCTCTGAACTCACAGTCTTGAGTTCAAGCCCCAGCTGCACCACTTACGAGCTCTGCAACCCAGGCCAGTCTCTCTGGGTCTTAGTTTCCTCATCTGTAAAGTGCGTAGAATCGTCATCTCCACCACATAAGATGTGGCAGAAACAGCCAGCTTCCCACCAGAAAAAATGCTCTACTCCTGCTGCAGTGTGGAGTTAATGGCTAGGAAGTGGCTGCCCAGCGAGGCACGATATTTCCCAGCATCCCCTGCATCCCAGCACGGTCATGTGACTGGTTCTTGCCTCTAAATTGTGAGTGTGAGTGACGTGTGCCACTTCCTGGGGAGGGCTTTTACACAGTGCGTGTGCCTTCTTTTTCCTCTTTCACCCAGATGCAGAGGATTCTGAGGTGCTAAGAAATGGCGGAGGCACAATATGGGCTTTGCCTGGTGCCTGAATCACTGCATGGAGAACTGTCACCCCACCCCCCACCCCCTGCCGCCAGGACTGTCTGCACTCAGGTATTACACGAGCAAGAAATAAATGGTCACTGTTGATCCACTGATATCTCATGGTTTATTTGTTTCAGCAGCTGGTGTTGCTTTATACATAGTTGAGGATCAAATGAAATCCTCCATGTGAGGTAGCTGGTGCATGACGGGACTCAGTAAAAGTTCACAATTACTATCATCATCATCCTTCGAGGGATCTTGCTAAAGAAGATATTGTGGGCTCTTTAAATGCCATCCGTACGTTGGATTGTTAAAGCAAAGCCAATCGGGTTTTCCCCACCACCTCAGCCTCGTTTCCACCCTTTTTGGATACTATTAAAAATCCTTCATGTGTTGTCCTATCTCAATCCCCCAAAAGCACATTTTAAAGGAAAAATTGAAGGGAGAAGGAGCTCTGGGCAGTCTTCTCATGGCACACTGTGGCTGACGCGGGGAGATTACGGCACACAAGCACTTGTGTCCTGGTGTTCCCTCTCTCCCACCTGGGCACAGAGTCATCCACCTTGACTAGAGATGGGATGAGAAACTTGGGGCCTACGGAGCCTGCCACTCTCAGTCTCCAGATGTGAAAAACAAGACCCGGGGAGGGCTTTGGGGTAGGCCTTAGGCTCTTGTCATGAGTCAGATAATTGAGCCGAAGATGGAACCTGAGTCCTCTGCCTTCTAATGCAGAATTAGGGATGAAAAACAAGGGCCCCACAGTCCTGGCTACACAAAACAATAACATCCAACACGTACCGAGCATTTACTACGTGCCAGGCACATTCTAAATCTCCATACACACTAACCTGTCTAATCCCCATAACGACCCTATGAAAGAGGCACTGTTACTGCTCCCATTTATCAGATGAAGAAACTGAGGCCCAAGGAGCCTAAGTACCTTA
Source organism: Pteropus alecto (assembly GCF_000325575.1). Taxonomy (NCBI): domain Eukaryota; kingdom Metazoa; phylum Chordata; class Mammalia; order Chiroptera; family Pteropodidae; genus Pteropus; species Pteropus alecto. Next base: position 7,814,202 of record NW_006436812.1, read on the forward strand.
CCCAAAAGCACAGAGATAGTAAGTGGTGGATGCAGGATTCCACTCAGGACGCTCTAAGTCCAGAACCCCTATTTTTGTCATGTTCGGAGGAATGGAACTTGTAGGAAGACACTGATTCACTCCGCTTGACTCCAGGGCACAGAACTAACCCCAGTGGGCCCCAGGAGTAAGACCCTGTCTGATACAACCAAAGGAGAGTTCAACTGTGGAAAAGGGCCTCCAAGGTGGCATTAAACTTGCCAGCGGTGAAAGACTGTAAGAAAGGCTTGGGGCACCACACGGAGGTGGTGCCAAGAGATTCTGATACCCCAATGGGGTATCAGACTGGGCCGGTCTTTCCTCACATGTCCTACAGGTGGTTTGTGATGGGGGCTGTGGTGCTAAATTACACTGAATCACATCATGGGGAATGAGTCTCCTTTCCCAATTCCCTTCCAATCCTTCAGATTACTTCCAGGAGAAAATTTCAGTTTAGTGATAGCCTGTCCTTGACATTGCTCTAAGACTTGCAAATCTTCTATTTAAAGAAAGAGGAGAGAGAGAGAGAGAAAAAGGGAGGGAGGGAGGGAGAGAGAGAAAGAAAGAGACAGAGAGAGAGAGAAGGCAAGTGTCCAGCTAGAATTGATGACATTGGTTTGTTTAATGCACACACACACACACACACACACACACACACACGTATATATATTTCTTCTATTTCTGGCAAGTTGTGCTGGTTTTCTATTGCCAATTGTAATAAAACACTTCCTTTTAAATTCATTTATGTAAGGAAAATGTGAGCCAATATAGAGCAAAAAAAAAAAAATCCTAGTAGAACAGGGGTATGTGGGTAAGAACAAATTTATGAAGGCGATGTGAGAATGACTGAAGGCTGGGACACTGGGATAAAGGAATCCTAGGCATCGAGGCCCACTCCAGGCCAAGAGCTTACAGGGCCCCCTCCCTGCACAACGCTCAGAGCACCATTCACATCATGGGTTATACGAATGACATTCCCGGGAGTTGTGTGGCTGTACACAGCAGCCATGGATATTTTTAGAGTAACAAATATCCCAAACTTAGGAGGGGAGAGGGATTATCTTCTGTTCAGCTGCCCTAAAATTGGCAGCCAAAGTTTCTCGCTCTGAATTATGGCACTCTCTGATCCTTCTACAATGTCCCCATGCTCGGGGGGCCACCAGGCTGCCCAAGCAGTGCTGGCACCCAACCCATCCTCAGGAAGAAGGATGGAAGGAACGCAGGCACAGCGTTCTTCTTGGGGAAAGCTGCGGGGAGATAAAATGGCAAATGAGCTGTGCATTCAACTCCAAAGGCAACAAGCAGGCATTCTCAGACACGAAAGCACTTGGAGAATATAGTATTCACGAGCCATTCTCGAAAAAGCTAGTTGACACTGAAATCCAGTTCACCTGGTGAAGAATCAAAATAAACTCGAGTGGAGAATTCCTAGTAAAAGCATCAAGTACTTTTAAGTACGTAAATACTCAAAATATTGGAGATGTTATGGTTGCAACACCCTGACTTTATAAAAATCATATGAACATCAAAAATCAGGAGGTCAGAGGCAGTATGAACACTAGTGTTCTCATCTTTCTCAGGCGGGGTCTATTACTGGACACACTTTGCTTACAGGATGCAATGACGTAGTTCTCTTCCCCCTCCCCTGCAAATCACAAAGGTAGTTATCTCCCCAGGATCAAAACAACCAGGCACAAGAGAATGGAGATTAGAATTCAGGCCTGACATGCGAACACATGGGCCTCACTCATCCTCAGGGAGCCCTACCCCAACATGACTGTCTGACCCCACACTACTGAGAAAGAGCCTCTCATGTCTTAGGAGTTTACCAAGCTGATAAAAACAAACAAACAAACAAACCACTTTTTTAATTTAAAAAAAGAAAGAAAATCAACTTACACTCACCATGCCATCCTAAACATCTCTCTATCCCTCCCCACCACACACACACACACACACACACACACACACACACACACACACTCATCTCTCTCTGGAGGTCCATTGCCTCAGCCTCTCCCCTGGCCTCCCTGCCTCCCCACACTGTCAGACAAGGGATGTTTACAGAGCCTAGATCTGAACTCTGTTGGGGGAACCTCTACTTAATTTCAGTTCTCACCAGAATCACCATGCCTTCAGACATTTATTTAAATCACTGAGATGCATATTCTCTGTGACCCAACAATTTCATTTCTTAGAATTTATCTTATAGACATACTCACGTGTGTACAAAGTAACACAAGGTCAAGATAATTCACCGCAGCGTTATTTTAATAGCAAAAGACTAGAAATAACCTAAATTTCCACTAATTAAATAATAAATAAACATTCAATTTATGCAAAACTCATACCCATTAAAACAAATAAGGCAGCTCTCAGAAAACTAACACAGAATATTAACATTAACTAACATTAATACAGAAGGCAGAATATCAATATTCTGTGAAAAAGTGGGTACCCCACCGAAGCTTAAGACCCATGGCTCATACAGAATAAATCTAAATGACTCCACCCACTCCTTCTTCTGTTCACTGTGGCTTCTTGACATTCTCCATCAGACACTGTATTTATTTCCAATTGCTGCTATAACAAATTACCCTAAGCTTAATGGTTTACACGTTACAAAATTTTTATCTTATAGTTCTGTAGGTCAGAATTTCAACATGTGTTCAGTGGGCTGAAATTGAGGTGTCGGCAGGACTGGATTCCCTTGTGGAGGCTCCAGGGAAGATCCAATCTCCCTGCCTTTTCTAGCTTCTCGTGGCCGCCCGCACTCCTTGACTTGCAGTCCCTTCTTCCACCTGCACAGTCAGCTGTGCTGAATCTCTCTTCTCCACAGGCACAGCACCCGCTCTGACTCCAACTGGGAAAGGATCTCCACTGTTAAGGACTCATGCGATTAGATGGGGCTCATTGGGAGAATCGAATAATCTCCCCAACTCAAAATCCTTAATGTAATCACATCTGAAAAAGTCCCTTTCGCCATTTAAGGTGGCATGTTCATGGGTTACAGGGATTGTGATGTGGACATATTGGAGTGGGGACATATTCTGCCTACCACAGACACCCTGGACTCCGGCCACCAAAGTACTCACCCATCATATCTCGTCAAACACAAGACCTCATGATGAGGTAATGGTTCTTCTGCCTGAAATGCTCTTCCTCACCTGCCCGATTCCTACGCAGACCTTCAAGGCTAACCTCAAAAGCCCCCTCCTCTGTGAAGCCTTCCCTGATTCCCCCAGGCAGAATTAGCGACAATGCTAGCACTTTGAAAAGATCCCTCTGTACGGCATTCGTCACTTAGCGGTTGAACTATTTGCCTACATGTGCATGTCTCAGCAGCATTCAAGCAACTTAAGAGTGAAAGTGACTTATTCCACCACACAGACCCCATTCAGCATGATAGTTGGTGGGATAAGCAAACACTGAAGGAATGAAGGACTGATCTTTTCTATTTTACTGTGGAGTACACCATACAATTTGAAATCAAAAATATGATTTTATATAACTGTTACAGGATGCAATGATAAAATGGCAAATGAGCTGTGCATTTAATGCACATGTCCGGCTCATAATAGGAGCTCAATAAATATTTGCTGAGTGAATAAATTAATACGCACACCTAATATTTATTGAAAATTTTCTATAGACCAGGCACTATTCTCAGTTCTGTCTCCCTCATTTAATTTTTCACAATAACTCTCAAAGGAGGAGTACTATAATCGTTTGGGTAGTTAACATTAGCTCCTGTTACAAACACCTCAGAACTTTAAAGGCTTATTTCTCAGCTCTTTCCCAAATGACTCCCACCCATGTGGTGACCCAGGAACCCAGGCTCCTTCCATGATGTAGCTGCATCACAGACAAGAGAGAGAAAGTATGGGGAAGGCACGCTGTATCCTCACGCGCCTCAGCCATACATCGCTTCCGCTCGTATCCCATTGGCCACACCAGTTACATGGCCAATCTAATGATAAAGGAAGCTGGGAAATGCAGGGAGCTCATGGACATTGAGTGATCAAGCAGAGTGGTCACTACCACAATTATTATCTTCCTCATCCTACAGTTGAAGAAACAGTGGTTCAGAAGAATAGAAACATCGCCCAAGATCTGCCAGCTAGTGTACGTAGCAGACAAATTCAACCAAGGGTCTGTCTGCCAGCACAGACCATACTCTTAACCATTGCTTGCTCACATTTGCACACCTGTGTGCTCAAAATTTAAGCCACCTCAGAAAACGGAAGTCCTGGGACCTTGGTGAGTGGCAGGAAGGACCCCGTCCTGGGATGGGGTGTTTCCTCTTCAAAATCCCACAGCGGATAATCCACACAGAGATCACTGGGAGTTCCCACCCATTCGCTTATTCCTGCCACTGTCAGTTTACTCATAAACGTCTAAATGATGACGCGAGGCAGAATGTTACGTGCTTGATTTTCCCCTCCGGACCGTTGCGGGAGGGGAAACAAAATCTATTTTTCTAAGCGAGCATCAGATGAAGCTTGAACAAAACCCATAACTCTTTCGGGACAAGCATCTCCCCGGGCTTCCCACAGACGCTCCCGGAGTGTCGTTTCTGGGGTTTATTTGGCAGTTGTTTACTGTCTGGACAGAAATATTGCTCCTTCCTGGATACATGTCTCCTCCCCTCCTGCCTTCTCTTATGTTGTTAGCCCTCTGCCCTGGTGCTTTAAAACTGTAGTAAAAAAAAAAAAAATTCCCTTAATCCCCAAGTTGCTTGGCCAGACATCAGTCTCAGATCCTGAGCCCTCTTTCCAGACCCTACAGTTCTCATCTGCCTGTTCTTCCAGCGTCAGCATCTCCTGGCTCAGCCAACTGCAATTACAAGTCAATTCTCAAGTATTCAGGGCTGATTATTCATGGAGTGGATTATTCGGGCTTCTTGTTTCCCCCTCTCTGTGGGTTGGCACTCATTAGCACCTCCACCAGCAGACAAGAAAGGAAAAGAAAGTTTGCAGAGCTCCCACCCACCAGGACCAGTTGCTGGCCAGCCTCTTCTGTTTGGGAGGAAGGCAACTAGGACCCTGGACTCATCTGCTCGTGCTGCCTCTTCCCCATTCGCATAGATAATTTGGTGTTTACAATCATTTTTCCAGAAAGGAGAGGGGAGCTACAGCCAGCGACAGCCTGGATCTTCCATCCCCAGGGCTGCTCCCACCAGCCTGTGACGTCTGTGCACTTGACAACAGTGAGCGTGCTTGTGGGAGCGGTGAGCATGTGCGTGTGCACGCGAGACACCCAGTGTTGTCAGCTGCGGCGTTCAGCTTGATGGCAGGGGCTGTCTCTTTACAGCATGAAATATGTCGAGGGATATTGTATAACGGCATAGCTAATAAATACAATGAATTTTTAAAAAACAAAGCATAGAGGGACAGACGGAAGCAGGTCACCCTCACGTGAAATAGTGTCCTTTACCAGCTTATTGAAGAAGGGGGTTGTTTTCAGACACAAGACCCTTCCCCAGCCCAAAGCCCCCATCTTGGGGAATCTAAACCATAATCTCTTCCTGAAGGTCTATAATAAAATAGGGGACCCTCCTGGGGGGATCATCCCCACGGCACGTAGTAGAAAGAACAGATACTGTCTCAGAGGACAGAGTGCACGTCAACTCAGAGGGGAGCTAAGGTCAGCCCAGGAGGAACTGAGCCATCTCAGCTGCACCCGCCACCTCCACGTAGCCTGGTCTGCACCCGCCACCTGGGAACCTTTAGAACTATCATCTGCTGGGTCAGAGCCGCTAATGGGTAAGAGGAAGGTCCTGGGTGGAGAGAATGAGAGGAGGTTTCCAGGTGATCTAACATGCAACACTTTCACCATTTTTTGCATTCAATCAACAAATCTTCATTAAGCACCTACTGTGCGTCAGGCACTGTTCAAAGCACTGAAGAGTCAGTGGTGAATGACACATGAAGTTCCAGCAGAGGAGACAGACTGTAAACAAGTGAACAAATAAGTAAACCACAGATGGTGATGTGCGGAATGGTACTCTGATTGGGTGCCTGGATGAGCGAGGCTTCTTGGACAGGGTGATCAGGGCCTTCTCTCTGATGAGAAGACATTCCAGCTGCAACCTGATGAGGACGAGCTAGCCATTTAAGGACCCAGGGGAGAGCATCCCGAGGAGAAGAAAATCAAGTGCAAAGGTCCTGGGGTGGGAATGTGCTTGGAGGCTGGAGCGACAGCAAAGAGGCTAGAGGGCCCGGGGCCAGTGGGTCCTGAGGGAACAGCAGGAGGGAAAGCTGGAGGACTGGGCAGGGCTGGGTCATGCAGCCTCAGGCCAGGCTGGGGCAGGTCTGAGAAGCTATACTGGGGGCTCTGGGAAGTCACTGGAGGGATCCAAGCTGCAGAGCACTGTGACCTAATTTGCATTTTTAAAAAGCTCTATCTTGAGGCTGTGTGGTTGGAAAAGGCAGAACCCACTCACGAGCTTAGGAGTGGAAGCTCGTTAACATAGAAAGATACAAAAGTGTCTCGCTGAACCCAGACACAGGAAGGGCAGGGAGAAGGGGGCCATCAGAAGCCAGGGCAGTCTCTCCCCGGCTGCCTCGGCTCCCACATCTCTCTTCTCAGCTTCTCTGAACATAGACCCAACTAAAGTCCTCCAGGCCCTGCCCTGTATCCAGCCCTATGGAGCCTGCCCTGCCTTGTGGGGTCCTCTCAATTTCCAGGAGAGAGAAGCTGATTGGCTCAACCTCAGGTCAGGTGTCAATCCCTAGTGGTCAGTTGGCAAAGCCAAGGAAGGGCGAGTCTGCCCAGGAAAACATGGCTGCTGGTAGTGACCACAACTGTAGGTGGGGAAGGTCCTGGAGAAGGGGGACTGAGCTGGGCAGACACCTCCAAAATGCCCACTGCTCACCATTCTCCAGAGTTCCCTCTCGGCAGCCTTCACCGAATTCCTGCATCCCTGTCTCCATCTCAGTCCCCGCCCCCAACTCTAAAGGACACCAGAGGCTGGCCAGACTACCAGAGTCCCCTGGAGCTTACGAAGTGGAGAGTTTCCCACTCAGAGCAGCAGGTGACCCCCAGAATGAGGGACAACAGAGGGGGCAGGTCAAACCCTAAAGACTGAGGTCTGGCAGGCAGGAAGGCTGCTCCGAAGACCCTGAAGCCAGGAACCAGGAGCAGAAAAATGAGTCAATGCGGCAAGGTCATGGTGGCTACTAGAACAGCTGCTGGTGCCCAGCGCTAGCCAGGCCCAGTGGGGCAGCCAGGCTGACAGCCTCTTAACTGGAGACTCCTGTGTTCACAGCAGGGTCAAAGGAGAAGGAGAGAGTCCCCAGGGTGGGGGATGTACAGTGGGGATGGGGGTTCAGCTTGGCTCCTCTTACAACTCAGGGACCTTCTCTCTCACATAAGGAAGCCTCTGTGCTCAGCCTCCTCAGTGCCAGCCAGCTGCCAGCCCAGCGCTGTTGCACCCAGGCCCCAAGAGGAGCCAGTGCCAACACCCTGGGACTCTCACCATCAGCGGTGCGATTACAGAGGGTGCTCTGGGAGAAACGGTGGCTGGAGGGAGTTGGAGGAGGGGGATGGGGGGTGCAGGGGAGGCATCCTCTCTCGATCTGCAGGGCCAGGAAGAGGCAAGGAGGGGAAGAGATGGACTAAGGCAGAGAGAACAGCGGTGGGGAGATGGGGAACGGTGAGTGAGAAAAAAACATGAAAAGAGGAAAAGATCAGGATGGAGTGAGACAGAGACAAAGAGACCAAAAAAGAGAAGAATGGAGGTGGAAGCAAGGAGAAAAGCAGTCAGAGCCCAGGAAGGACAGCTACCCGGGTTTGATAACAAGTTACTTTGTTAGTTTGCTGGTCCCACTGACTGGGCGGCTAAAATAACCAAGAGGTATTGTCACACAGTTCTGGAGGCTAGAGGTCCAAAGTCGAAGCGTTAGCAGGGCTGGTTCCTTCTGAAGCAGTCGGGGAGGAAGCTATTCTGTCCTCTCGCCTTGGCCCATACATGGCTGTCTCCATGTTCACATGGCGTCCCCTCTGCATGCACGTGTACCCCCAAATTTCCCCATTTTTAAAAGGACAGCAGTCGTACTGGATTAAGGCCCACCTAACGACCTCATTGTACCTGGATCATCTCTATAAGACCCTCTCTCCAACTGCAGTCCCCTACTGAGGTACTAGGGGTTTTAGACTTCAACATAGGAATTCTGGGAGACATGATTCAACCCCAAACATGACGTATCTGCTCTGTGCCTCAGTGTCCTCAATATAAAACATGCACAATAACAGAATCTTCCTCAGAGGATCAGCCTGAGGATTCGGCGAGTTACTAAACGTGAAGTCTGCCATGCAGTAAATGCTTAATAAGTGTGAGTTACGTTACAATCTTTATTACCATCAGCTGGTGTGGCAGGCAGAAAAATAGTCCCCAAAGATGTCCTTGCTTTAATACTCAGAACCTGTAAATATGTTACTTTCAATGACAGAAGGGACTTTGCGGATGTGATTAAGGTTGCAGATCTTGAGATGTGGAGATCATCCGGGATTATCCAGGTAGATCCAAAGTAATGACAAGTCCTTAAATTGGAGAACCCTTCCCAGCTGTGGTCACAGAAAGATGCAACAACGGAAGGGTCAGAGAGACGTGCCATTGCTGGCTTTGAAGATGGAGAAGAGGAATCACAAACCAAGGAACACGGCGACCTTGGGAAGCTGAGAACAGCTGGCAAGAAAACAGGGACCTCACTCCTACAACCCCGAGGAACTGAATTCTGCCAACCATCAGAATTAGCAGAAATAGGTTCTCCCACCAGAGCCTCCAGAAAAGAATACGGCCTGCCGACATCTTGATTTTAGGTGGGTAAAGACTGTATGGCACCCTGACTTCCAGAACCGCAAGATAATAAGTCGGCATTGTTAAGCCAGTAAATGTGTGGTGGTTTGTTACAGCAACCACAAGAAACTAATACATTTTGAAAACACCAATCCAGTAGGAGTGGGTGATCTGGTCAACCCAGCCCTCCGGTTAGAGACCAGGACAACATCAGTGCCCCTAGGGCAGAGGGCAATTCTGTTAACCACAGAGAACCCCTCTGCCCACCTGAAGGACCGCTCAGGAACAGGGGTGAGACCAACACACTGGCCTTTGGAGCTGGCACAGCATCTGAAGGTAGAGAACAAAAGCCAAGGGTCATCTTTGCCCAAGCAGGGAGACACCTGAGGGCCCCCAAGGAGAAAGAGAGTCCCCAGACCCCATACCACAGTCCATCCACCCCTCCAGAGAGTACCCTGACTATGATCGGCTGAATAATGATCCCAAAGATGTCCATGTCCTAGACCCAAACTCTGAAAATACGTTACCCTACACAGCAAAGGAGACTTTGGAGATATGATTAAGGATCTTTGGCTGGGAGGATTATCTTGGATTATCTAGGTGGGTCCAATGTAGCCACAAGGTCCTTAAAGAGGGTGACAGGAAGGTCAAAGTCAAAAAAAAAAGATGTGACAACAGAACCAGAGGTTGGAGAGATCTGCTCTGAAGATGGAAGAAGGGCCAGGAGACAAGGAACGCGGCGGCCTCTAGAAGTGGGAACGACAGGAAATGGGACCTCCAGAAGGGACACAGCTCTGTGGACACCTTGAATTTAGGCTTCTAACCTCCAGAACCGTAGGAGAACACATGTTGTTGTAAGCCTTGAAGCTTGTGGTCATCCAAGGACCTTGACTAAGACCAATTTTAATATTAGCCACTGCTGTCCCGTGCCTGAACCTCTTCAGCAGCTTTCTTGTGGCCTCCCTGCCTCTCCCTTCTCACTCCCTTCCCTCCATTCCAACCCAGCCACCAGGGAGATCTCCTAGAAAAGTAAATCAGATTGTGTTGCCTCCTTGTCTGGCCTCCAAAGACTTCTTGTCACATTTAGAATAAAACCCACATCCTCACAGTGGCCTGCAGGGCCCTAGACCAGTGGTTCTCGATCTCTGCTGTACATCTGAGTCCACAAGCAGTGCCAACGTGTGGCCAGGCCCGAGCACAGGGGTCCCAGATGAAGTGCCTTTCCTACGCCCTGCCCTGTCCTCGCTCGCTGTACCCCAAATTCTGCACCATTCCCCACACCCCCCAGCACTGTCCAGGCTCAGACCTTTGCACTTGCCTGCCCTCTTCCCCCAGATACCCGCAGGGCTGGCACCCTCAAAGAGGCCTTCCTGACCCCCACTGTGAGATAGCTCCCCACCTCTGCTCCTCCTCAGCTCCTTGACCCTCCCGTATTGGCGTAGCAATGCTCACACCTGACTGTAGGAACAGACAAACATGTGTGTGTGCTCATCATGTGTCCCTACTGGACTCAGCTCCGTAATGGCAGGCGGTCTCTCTTTGTCTTAGTCACCACTGGGCCCAGCACAGAGCGTGGGCTCATTTTCTTTTTCATATATTTGTTGAATGAGTCAACAAATACTTTGCTGTTACCTGCGGTCCCTGGTCACACCAGTGGGCTCACCATGGATACAAACTGGGCACCACGCTCAGCAAAGAGGCTTTGGAAAGACAGAGGTCCCACAGAGAGGGCACTGGGATTGGAGTCGGCGGGCCTGGGACTGGGTCCCAGGGCACGACTCACCCGGTTGGGTGATCCTGAATGAGTCACGGCACCTCTGAGTCTCAGTTTTCTCATCTGTAAAACGGGAGTGATGACTTACTCCAGCTCACTTCACAGCTGGGAGCAGCATGACCAGGTGAAAAAAATGTCTTATCCTAGCTGCCGGTACCAAAATTCCCCTGGGGTACAGAAATGACTTTGTTGAGAAAAATGTTTTGACAGCTGTTTGAGTCTCTGTCACCTTTGCACACGTAAGGCTGTGTGTTGGCTCCCACAGGGAAGGCCTCGGGGCGGAGGGAAGGGGTCCTGCATGACAAGGGAGGGACGTCCAGCACGTCCTAGGAAACCAAGATGGAAGCGGGAGGTCTGCGCTGTGCGATGTAGCCTCCCACAGGTCTTCAGTAAAGTCAGCTAAGTCTCCAGTGCTCTGAGAGGAGTTTGTCACCATGGAAACCAGAGAAGGGACAGCATTTCATCCTGGAGCTAATCCCACTCAGGAGGGAAGTCAGCTGTGAGAAACTGCAACCCCAAATGCACAGGTGGCCTCTGGGGAACTTGGAAATGGTGGGGAGGGCTTAGATCTCAGAGATCACCCACTCTGTGGAGAACTGTCGACTGTCCCTGGTTCTCGAGAGGCAGAGAGGTCCCAGCTGAGAGCAGGCTCTTAGGAAGAACAAATTACACCAGACTCCTGCTTGTCCGGGAGAGCCCTCCCCACATCGTGAAGAGCTGTTTGACCTTGAGGTGCTATTTGACCTTGAGGCGCTGCCATCGCAGGGCTAGTCCTTGTCCATGGGGCCCTTCGGTCTCCAGGAGCCCCATGCCCACCAGAAGCAAGCTTCCCTCTCCAGCTCCAGCGTATTCATCAGCATTTGCCCCTGAAAGGAGAGCCAGCCATACCCCTCCTGCTTGACAGAGTCTCGGCCATGGAGGCCTGGCGTCCAGAGTAAAGGGCCATCGCGGAAAATAACTCTGCACAGGAAGTCAGTCCTTGGCAACTGGTCCCCGGCAGGGCTGAGGAGAAGGTAATCTAGAGCTTCCGTGGACTCTTGACTGCAAAATCCGTGTGTGGCCTAACTGCCCACAGTTGCCTCTGACAGGAAATCTGGACCACGGCCCAGTTCAAACGACTCCTGCCCTTTCTGGGAAGACAAAGCAAGTCCAGAGCCTCTGTGGACAGGGCTGAGGGGGTGCTCTGCTGGCCAGCCTCTCTTGCCCCTGTGCAGGGACTCCCAGTGAGACAGGTTCCCAGGACAATGAATGGCAGCCCTGCGTACAGGCCAAAAGGGCCACTCAGGAAAGAACCAACCCTTTCCCCGCCACCCACACCCCAGATTTCCAAAAGCTTCCTGGAGCGTCTAAGGATTTTGAAGCAGAGGGTCTAGTTGGAACCTCATTGACCACGGTCACTTTGAGGCGTTTGCCTCAGCAGTCAGGCTTAAAATCCTAATACGGTCAGCCACGAGGCCCACTGTGGGATGCTGAGTGAACCCAACCAACTCCTCGGTCAGTGAGTGCCAGTTTGCAGCCCTGACCCAAGGTGAGGTGCTCAAGGGAACGCACTGGATCATGTCGCTTTCCTGCTTATGAATCTCTGAGAGCTTCCATCAGCTCAACTAAGTCTCAACTTCCTGACACCCTAAAGCAAGGCCTTCACAGCCAGCCCCCCGTTTGGTTCCATCTTTCACACTCCCACACAGTCGCTATAGCTACTCAAACTACCACAGTTTCTAAGTCTTCAAGGTCACTGCCTCCTCCAGGCAGCCATCCACTCCCCCGGGCTGAGTCAGTCACGCCCTCCTCTGCCCTCCCACCACCCCTTAAACATACCTTATTAATATCCTATTATAGCACACATCACGTGATATTCTAATTGCTTCAAGCTATGAAAGCAAGGGCTCTGGAGGCAGACAGACTGAAATCTCGGTACCCAAACTCACCAGCTGTGTGGTCTTAGGCCAGTTATTCAAACTCTTTGAGCCTCAATTTCCTAATCTGTGGACTGGCAATAATACTGATTAAACATTTAACAAGTATAAACAGAAGTGCCTATTGTGTCAGGTGTTCTGCTAGGGCCGAGCAAACAAAAAGGTACCTGTCATCGTGAAGCTTACAAACTTGTATAAGGGAATGGCTTGAAATAAAATCTTATATAGAAACCATCTTTTTACTTCAATGCAGTTATGATGAAACTTACAAAGGAAAAATACAATGTATGAATAATGGGGAGATCCAACCTAGTCCGGGAGAGGGAACTGTTAGAGAAATTTTTTTTGAGGAGGCGGCATTTATGAAGAGACAAAGTAGGGGCTGGCTAGACAAGTGAGGAGGAGAGCTGCGGGGAAGGGTTTTCGGGAAGAAGGAACAGTCTATGCAAAGGCCCTGAGGCAGGAAGAGAATGTCCTTTCCCAGAAACCTGAAAGGATAATGACGATGATGGCAGAATTACCATGTCTTTGGGTCTGCGGGGCCCATATCAGTGCTTGGCACATAGTAAACATTGATAGCTGCCAAATGAGTGAGGGATTCTGGTCAGAGGCCACCAACTCTGAACCGATGGCTAACCGCATTACCACGCACTTGCCAAGCACCGACCACATGCCAGGTGCTACCTGAGACGGAAGGAAGACGTGAAGATGGACCAGCCCCGGACCCTCTCTCTCAGCCTGCCCACTCCCAAGGACAGGAAACGTGAACGTATGGAGCCCAAACATCAGGTTAAGGCATCAAGGCCCACGGCAAAAACTAGCTGTTGTCCACCAAAACCTGCTTCCTTTCTTCCAAGATCCTGAAGACACCCAGGCCTCCTGGGCAGTAGGCAGAGCCATGCACAGTTCTTACCAATGGCCTGTGAGTGGATATCCCAGGTCAGGGCTGAAGACATCAGGCAGGCCTCTTCCACATTCTCTCTCTGCTTTAGCAGTGCAAACAACAGGGTGCTCTAGGGGATGGCAGAGCAATGACTCGGAACCGAGGTTCTAAAATAACTGGCAGGGACAGAGCTCTCCCACCGATCAGAACTATTACCTAAGAGAAAAATAGCTTCTCCATTATTTGAGCCTCTGTGATGCAAGATCTCTGTTACAGCAGCATAGCCTTACTCTGACTAATGTAGCTCCTGAGAATGGGACAGAGATCTAAGGGTTTAGAGCAGGAAGTGGCCATTTTGTGCTGCAGAAATCAAGGAAGACTTCCTGGAGGAAGACGGCATTAGCACTAGGCTTTCAGGAAGTCTATACTCTAAATAAATAGGAGTGTATCCATTGGGGGACTATTAAATAGCCACTAAAGAGAATGAGGCAGATGCATGTTAGAATGCGACGTGGGGAAATGTCTGAGTTCTACCTAGTGTCAGGGGAGGAAAGCAGAGTGCAGAACCATAGGGCCATGCTTTGCATAAGAATACAGTTGTGTACGGACAGAAGACAACCAGAAAAATGCAGACTAAACTGAGCAGTAGAGATAAAGCACAAGACAAGGGGAGGCATTTTCTTAATTTTCATTTTGTCCTATTGGGCTATGTTATCTTTTGACAACGAATACCTGTTACATTAGAATAAAACTTTCTTATGTTTCTAAAGCAAATTGGAAATGTGCTCGTCCTGCCCTCTCAGGAAAGGAGTCACCCTCGGTACCTACCTGGACACTGACCTGCGTGAGCTTTGGGAGGAGGCTTCACTGAGGCGACTTGGAGTGAGGATCGGGGGGCAGATTTAGGAATCATTTTCCAATTAGTTAGGTCTGAGCTCAGTGGTTCCCCAGAGACAAAAGTGTCAGAGGCAGGAAGGTGGCCCTCTCTGCCTGGGCCAGAAGCAGGGAAATGTGACCTCGTAGGTCAGGACGTGGCTAATCAGTGAAGGCCTGGGCAATAACTTGTGTCATCCTGTGTGTCCTGTGTCTCCTGTGGCACCAGGGATGGATGGTGACTCAGAAAAGGAAGCCCACCCACAAAAAGGTGGCCAGATGAAGTACAGCTGCTCCAATTAGTGACTCCTCAGATTTGGTCTGTCCGCAGTCACAAAGGAGAAACTGAGGCCAACTACCCACTGTATTGTAGAGCCTCTTTGTTACAGCAGCAGAGCTTTTTCATGACTGATACTGGGCTCTGGGAACTCAGAGCAGGAAGAGGCCATGGACCTAAGAAACTGATTATTTTCACAATTCCAGAATAGGGGTCAGAAAACATTTCTGTCAAGAGCCAGATAGTGAACGTTGTGGGCTTTGTGGGCCATAGGATCCCTGTCACAAATACCTAACTCTGACACTGTAGCAAAACAGCAGCCATAGACAGTATGTAAACAAATGGGCGTAGCTGTGCCGACAAAATTTATTTATAAAAACAGGCAGTGGGCACAATAATGCAAATATAGTTAACCCTACTGAACTGTGCACTTAAAAATGATTGAGAAGGTAAATATTATGTTACACGTTTTCTTGCCACAACAAAAGATTAAAATCTTAATTGAAAAAGAAAAGGCAGTGGGCCGGATTGGGCCCTGGGCTGTAGTTTGCCAACCCTATTCTAGAACATCAGAGCTAAAAAGAGGGCAAATTTGTTTTGCTGTAATAGGGCAGGTTCCTTTGACACAGGTTACCTCGTCCATGATTGAAATAACAGGGAAAGGATGCTGAAATAACAGGGAAATTGTGCTGATATATGATTTCCAGCACGCTAATATTTTTAAATGCAGATGCTTCTCAATTACAATGAGATAAACTCATCGTAAACTGAAAATACCGTAAGTCAGAAATGCATTTCATACACTTAAACTACCGGACATCAGAGTTCAGCCCGTCCGCCTTGAACGTGCTCAGAACACCGACATTAGCCTACGGTTGGGCAAAATCAACTAACACAAAGCCTATTTTGTCATAAAGTGTTGAGTAGCTCATGGAATTTATTATGTGTTTCACTTTTGCCTCATCAAAAATTTTAAATCAGACCACGGTGAGTCAGGGACCGGTGTGATCAGGAATGAGCGAACACAGTGAAAGAAATATCTTCAGCATGATTTGAAGAACTTAAGAAAAACACTGGAAGTCTGTAGAAGTGTTTTCCCTTGTCACAAGTAGTAGCCAGGTTAGTGGCTTCAAGGACCTCTGCTGTCATGGGATTAAGCAATGTGAGGACATGGCACATTGAGATGGATAAGCTTTCCCACCTCTCCTGAAACAATGGATTAATGACAAAGGCTACACTTTCGATCGTATGTCTAGTGTTGATGAAAATGGCCCCGATCAGAAGCCAGTGCTGTCTGGGACCTTCATTTCTAGTGGCAGCTGGAGCCTCTGTGTGAAAGCTGAACTGTGCACTTGACTGTGTGGCTGGGCGTAAATGCCCCTGAAAGTTTGCATGTGCTCAAGTGTTTGTTAGAATTGTTATCGATTTTGTTGCAATCTGGTCACAAGTGTCCCTAGATTTCAAGCCATCAGCCCCAACTCTATTTTTCTCATTGGCTCTGTTCTCATTGGTGCACGATTGTACAGATCTCAAGGTTTTATAGGGGCACACTTATGACATTAAAGCAATGATGGAACTTTCTCAACCACACACCACTCCTCAAATGAGAACTGCTATCAATAGTTGCCGCTAATATTTATTAAGCTCTTGCTGCATGCTAGCATTGTGCTAAATGACTTATACGCCCCTTTCCCCATAATAACTCTACATTATCACCCTTGTTTTAATCAAAGGTGACACTGAGGTTCAGAGAGGCTAGGGGACCTGTCCAGGTCAGTGACTAGAGCTCAGAGAAGCCTTCTCACCTCCTTCCAGACCATCTTGCCGGCCCCACGTCAGTCCCAATCACCTCGTCTCCCCGCAGCATGCGTACCTGAGAATCCTGGAATTGGCCTCCACCTTTGGAGTCGATTATTCAAAATACATAGAGAAAACCGAGGAAGAGAAATTGGATGTTGACCTTCAAGAAAAGCTCCTGCTGACATGTGGCCAAGTCAATCAGGTGCGGTTTTGATGGCTGAGCGTCAAATCAGTTTTTCCCCTTATTGTGTACTTCAAATTCAGTAGGTCCCCAAAAGAAAGGCCATGAGTGAGGCAATGGCCTAATTTCAGGACCCCCAAAGTGATTTTGGGATGATCATTTAAAGTCTGAACGCTGATATTAATGGCAAATGGGGCAGGGCACCTAAAAAGGTCAGAGGTCAACTCCGCTTGGCCACAGGGCCATTTAGAACGGAACGTGCCCAAGACCAAATGTCAGTGAGGATGTAATCAACACAGCTGTCAGCCACTGCTGGTGGGAGTGTACATGGTGCCGCCACTTTGGAAACCGAACAGAGGTAGCGTGTGCATTCCCACGACCCAGCAACTCCACTCAAAGGCATGTTCTCGCTACGTACGCCCTGAGATGCAGGCAAAGAACATCCAGAGCAGCCCTGTTGGCAATGGCAAAAGAACAGCAAGCATCCCAAGTATCTGTCATCGTAGGATAAACACAGAAACTGCAAGCTAATCCTACAATAAAAACCATACAGCAGTGAAAACGACAGAACCTCTATTGTATGCATTGACGTGCATAAAACTCAAAAATGTAACATAGAACTTATAGGACAGAAGAAGGAAGTTACAAAAGAATGTGTATAGTACTTCCATTTATATACAATTCAAAGACGGGCAAAATTAAACCTCATGTTGTTTCCAGACACATGGGTGGTCAAACTAGAAAGAACAGCAGAAAATGATTATCAAAATTAAGAATGGTAGTTAGCGTTGCAGATAAGGGGGGTGCAAGGAAGATGGGCACATGGAGAGTGTCTAAGGTTTGGTAATGTCCTAATCCATAACTTATGTGGTACGTATATTTTATTATTGCTCTTTAGACTACATGCATATATTTTAAATACTCTTTTGCATAAGCGATATATTTCACAATTTATTTATTTATTTACTTACTTACTTATTTTTAATTTATTATTATTTATGCCTACAGCACCTGGTCTTCCTAGGTGGTCTCTTATCCAAGTACTAACCAGGCCCGACCCTGCTTAGCTTCCAAGATCAGACATCAGGCTTGTTCAGGGTGGCATGGCCGTAGACCATGGACCGTGGCTCCACTGGGGTATGAACCCAGGACCTTCTGTATGTAAAGCAGACGTACTAACCACTACACTATGGAACCACGTCCCACAATTTATTTTTTTTAGATTTAGAGATTACAAAAAATAAAATGGCATAAAGGTAAGGTAGAGCAAATTCAAGCCCCTGTGGATGTCTACGGGGCAGCCAATCCTCCATACCCTCAGATAACATGCTCAAACACCCCCTGTAACATTAGGAATGCAGCTATTGGCTGAAACAAAAAATTCAACTAGCAGTGGCTTCAATTAAAAAAGCATTCAATTATCTCTCACTACAAGAAGGCTAGATGTGGGTGGTTAAAGGCTGATCTAGTGGCTCAATGATACAATTCTCTTAAATTCTCCTAGAGGCACAAGATGGCTGCTGCGCTCCAGACATCCCATCTTCACCTAACCACTTCCAAATGTAGGAAGTAAGGAAGCATCCAAGGTAATGAGAAAGACATTTTTTCATCGAGGGTAAAGTATCTTCCAAAAAGTCCCAGGAGAGTTCCATTTACATCTCACTGGCCAGAACTGGATCATTTAACCACTGTTGGCCACAAGGAAAGCTAGGGAAATATCTGCCTTTGTCAGCCTCCCTGTCAGATGAACAAGGAAGAAAGACAAGGAAGGAGGGAGAATCCCCATTGGGCAGAAAACCACAATGCCTATCTCGACCCACTTCCACCTCTAGGCAAGTTAAGTACATCTGTCCCACTATAAATGCCCTCGGATCTGTCAAATAACCCAGGTCCTACCTCACATGGAACCTGGAGTCCATAGCACACAGCCCCAAAGTGCACTGTGGAGATGTATCTATTTTCTCCTGGAGATGCTCAAGGTGTGCTCTGAATCACCCTTGATCTCCAGTGCCCAGCTCATGACCTGGCAGAGTAATAAGCCTCACTTTGTCAACACGTGCATGCTATATATGAAGGCAGTTTGCAAATCCTCTCTGCTGTCATGATCTGGCCATTCTGAACTCTGGCATGTGATGAGGCCCCAATGCTAAAGGCCTATAGAAAAGGGAGAAGCTAGTCGGGCAGGCCACTAGCCGCTTTCCACGCCGGTTACAAAACTACCGGAAAACTTGAGTATCTAGGGTCCAAAGGTTTGCTGTGGTGGTGGCCATAGCAGCAAAGCACTGAGAGGAGGGAGCAGAAATCCAGGCAGCGCTGGCCTACATTCTTGCAGACAATGACTGGCACTAAAAAAACAATGACCCTGGAGAAAAAACATCTGTTGTCCTATTTGCCACAGTCCCCACCACTCCCTATTGCTTCTCCCACACTGAAGCCAAGGGCCCACTGCTGTTTATCATCACGCTCACATGGTTCTTCTTACCCTTGACCATTTCCCACTTTGGGGTACCTGCCAGGTGTTGTAGGCACTTGAATTTTGGATCCTTGAACTAAAGCACTAAAGACAGTCCAGTGTTCTCTGTTCTATGGTGAGAGTGACAAGTCTACCGCCACATCAATGCCTTCATTCACTCTGGGGCATTGATGTGGTGAGCGATTGAAGTCAGAGACTCCATGCCTGTTCTCAGGTAAATTCTAATCAGCTGTACTGTCTTGCCGGGCAGCAGTGACTCAGTCCACGCAGTGAAGCCGACATGCAAAATGGCCATGTGGGGTGCCATCTTTGAGCAGCAGCTCAAACGCTGCTCTGGCGATTACTCCAAAGTGCAGCTATTCGTGACTATTGTTACCTGGTGTGTCGCTCCAGGAAACCTGCAAGCCAACTTACAATTACAAAATTAGGAAGTGAAATAAACCCCAGAAAAATGCATGAAGGTGATGCATTTGGCAGCATTTCTGAAATATTAATGATAACTAGTGCTCATCTGAAGCTTACCATATTCTAAGTACTTTTACACAGATTAATGCACTTAATCCCCACGAAAACCCTAGGAGGAGGGTACTATTATCCCTGTTTCGAATGGGAGGTGGTAGCTGGCTCCTGCGTGACTCCCGGGGAGCCTCCCCTCCTGCTCTTCATGCCTTTGTGCAGTGCCCCCCTCACCAAATTACCGATGACCTATGTGACCAAGAGGATACTGCAGATGCGACAGTGTGTGACTTTCAAGGCCAGGTAACAACAGGCATCGCAACTTCTGGCTTGGTCATCGGACTGCTTGCTCTGGGGCAGGCCAGCCACCATGCTGAGAGGACTCTCAAGCCACCTCTCCCCGCCGTGGCGAGGCACATGTGGAGAGCAACCCATTGGCAGCCCAGCCTGGCAACCTGTGAGCGTTGCGCCCAGAAGCCCGATGCTCCAGCAGCCCTAACCCACTGCAGCCTCAGGAGACCCCAACCCAGAACCGGCCCCAGACTGCCCTTAAACTCCTGGTCTGTAGAAACTTGAAGAGAAATCAACAAGTATTGTTGTTTTAAGCCATTAAGTTTAGCGGTAATTTGCTTGGCAGCAGTAGATAATTAATACAGGTGAAAAAACTCAGGGAGGGGGACAGAAGTTAAATAATGTGCCCAATGTCACACAACTGGCAAGTGGTGCAGTCAGGAGTTAAATACAGGCCACCTGTTCTGAAGCCCACGCATCTAACCACCCCACTCTACGGCCTCTCTGGCCACTTCCATAAGAGACTCAGTTAGTAGTTACCCGTGTCCACCTCCCTTTTACTGAGTGCCTACTCTCTGCTCCAGGTTTTATCTATGTTAACTCATTTTACTCTCTCGACGACTCTGGCAAACTCTGGTATTATTCTCTCCATTATATCCTATTAAAATGTAATTAACCAAGTAATGCATCAATACATTTCTCCTTTAGAAAAACTCAAATAGTAGACAAGGTCCCTAAATCTCCTTAGAGCACTGCCACCCCTACATCCAGGCCCCTCACCTAAACTGACATCGTCATGTGGCGGGTACCCGTCCAGACTTTTTGTTGTCATTTACACTCGTGTTTATGTCCCCCAAAAAACATAAAGCAGAGCAATTATGGGGTTAAATCTCACAAAATAGTGTTAAGCAAAACACCAGTCACAACAAAATACATTGTGTGACTCCTTTAAGGTAAATACAAAAAAAATAGGCAAAATTATACTATGGTTTAGGGTTATAGGCTTAGGTGACAAAATCATCAAGCAAATTAAGGCAGTGCCCACCATGAACACCAGCACAGTGCGTACTGCTCAGGATAAAGGTGGGGGTCACTGCAGAGGCATGAGGGGTTCCAGGGTGGAGACAATGTTTTCACCCCGGAGGCGTTATATGAGGTCAACTTTCTGATAAGTCATGAAGCAGAGCGTCTCCTTTTTCTAAAAGTATAACTCACAACTGTAAAAGGCTTTGTTTAAGAAAACACGTGTTCTCTGTTTTTGTTATATCAAATTTACCATTCTATCTTTCTAATCACGACTTTTGTTCGCTCACCAATAAGTCCATCCACTTGTCACCTATAGATTTACTTTATTCTTTTTAACAGCTACCGTGTATTCTATAGAGCAAATATTCATGAATTTACTTAGCCATCCCCACTGATGAACATTTTGTCTGTAATTTGAACAAGACAACTTGTTTGTAATTTGAACACCTTTTGGTACACGTGCGTTTCTCTAGGTGTGTCCCCAGCAGTTGGAATTGCTGTGGCAAAGGGTATAAACATTTAGAGTTTTAATAAACGTTGCCATAAAGTTGTCCATGGGCGTTGTACCACCAGCATTATGTGAAGATCCCCATGTTCCCGCATCCTTACCCACTCGTGATATCATCAAAGTGTTCCCCTTTTTTGCCATCTTAGCAAAACAGTGCCTCATTACTGCGCATTTCACAGATGAACGAACAGAAGCCCAGGGAACTTAAGCAATCTGCCTGAGACCACACGACAAGGAAGAAGCAGCAAAAGGACTTGAATTCAGATCTTTTGCCTCCAAACTCCAGCTCTTGCTGAGATTTGGAGTATTGCTCCTTAAAGAACAGGTGCTCTTGAGATATGCCATAGATACCCCTACTGAAGGCCTGAAGGCAACTGTGATACATGTGGAGGCTCGCCCAGGGGCTGCAGGTAGACCACCACCTGCACGGAAATCGTCAGGGAGGAGGTGAGCTCGAAATGGAATCGACAAGGTGCTGCTGCTGACTCTGATGTAAATTAGATAAACTTGCATCTAACACGATGTTTAGAGCGAGGACACGCAAGGTTCTCAGCTGCTTCCAAGCAACGAGCCACGGGAGTGAAAAATAAAACAATCTAGGAAACTATGAAACACAATAATGAATAATAACAGGCCCCACAACTGCAGGGGAGAATTATTGGAAAATCAGCTAAGAGCCCATCAGAAGGGAGGCCTAAGTGGCTGCTGGCAGGAGATGGTGAAGCGTGGCAACGAGAGGGCAGTGTGTGCAGTCAGAGAAGCCTGGGAATGAACTGCCTCCCATACTTGCTGGCTGGGTGACCTGAAGCTCTAGAAGATTCCGTTTCCTTGACTGTGGAAACAGGATGCACTTACCTCACCGTGCTATAATGAGGGTTAAATGAGATATTGACTAGAAAGAGCCCAGGGCTGCGGAGTACAGCTCTTCAGGTGCATAAACAAGGACCTGAAAATATCCCCTGCTTCCCCAGGGCCTCCAACCCCGGCTCAGGCTAGATCATCCTTATAGCCACCCCACCTCCAGCAACTGGAAATAATCGGCTTTCTGTATGTCTGATAAATTAATGAATAAATGAATGAGAGATGGCCAGGCCTTGGCCAAGGACCCTATGAAAGAGTGGGAACTCCCATCCCCGCCTGTCCTTTGATAATTAGGACCAGCAAGGTCTGAAGTCAGAGAACAATGAGTTAGGACAGAGAGGGCCGACAGTTGGGCATGACGTGCCTGTCATCCTGATGGCCCCAGGGACTACAACAGGAGTAAAATGTGACCCACGGCCAAGGCAGAGAAATGCCATGTCAGGCACTGGATGGAAGATAATGAGCTCAGGGAAGAATGCTCGCTCGCTAGGAAAAGAAGAATCGCTTAGAGCCCTTCGGTCTGGCTGGATGACCTGCACTCCGGGACCACACTTCTATTCCAGGGTCATTGCGAAAGAAACTAATGAGACAAACATGGCACTCCAGGTCCAAGGCCAGCCCGGTGTTCAGCCCTCAGCTAATGCCATCGGCAGCAGTTATCACCTGTTTATTTTGCCCTACTGCTACTATGTGCCAGGCATTCCGCCGATGTGCACGTGTCATCTTAGTGATCTTTCCAAATAAGACGTGAGGAACTCGGGAGCCAGAGAGCCTAGGCTTAAATCCCATCTTCACCAATTGCTGGCTGTGGGGCTGCGGGCAAGGTACGTGCTTCTGACTATCTCAGCTTCTTCATCTGTGCAATGGGGATGATGGCAGCCCCCACCTCACAGGCTGTGAATGCCAAACGAGCTATCACATGTGGACTGCCTGCAACAGTGCCAGGCACGTAGCAAATGCTCCCTAGTGTTGATTATTTTTTGTTATTTTCATCCTGATCCTGCAGGTGAGTAAACTGAGGCTCACAGAACATAAGTCACTTGCAAAGGTAACAGATGACAAAGCCGAGACTGGAATGGACCTGTATGATTCCAGAGTATAAACGCTTTACCACCACCTTATTCCGTTAGTGGCCTTCAAAATCTGTCCACGGTCATGATAAGAGTAATATTAAGAAGAGTTCACACTTGTTGCATGCCCAAGAATTTAAACCCTGAGTAGTTTTGCTTCAGAGCCTAAGCTTTTAACTCTCAGAGAAAGAAAATTATTTCCTTTTTAACGCTTCCCCTGTCCTTCTATTAATACCAAGGAGAAAGTCTCAGCTCGGTGCTGATATGTCTTTAATGCCTCTCTAGCACTTGAACAGAGAGCCGACCCTGGGCTCCAAGCAGACCATACTTTCTAGAGGAGATCTAATAGGCCCTATGCTTAACTTCTATGCTACACGCCCCGGCAAATATAGGAATTCCCTCTCTCTAGAGATGCTATGGCAGTGGTTAGAGAAGAGAGACCTCGGCTTCAGGGAGCTCTTGGAATCTGCAGAGGTGACCAACGGTCAGCCAGGCTCTAATTCCTCCCCAGGTAAGTTTCAGAGGGTGATGAATGGCAGGGCACTGGGGGACCAGCAGCCATCTATAACACCACCAGATGTCACACAGCCTGCATCAGCTGATGGACAGACTCTCAACCCACGGTGAGTGAAGCTGCAGAAAGCGTCTTGCCTCACAGCATGTAATCAGGAGCCAAAGGCCTGTGTCTGACTTTCTTCTCTGCCATGTCCAAGGCAAGGAGGACTCTTAGGCAGTTCCCTGCCCTTTCTGGGCCTGTTCCTCATCTGAGAAATAGAGATAATAATACCTACCCTCCAAAGAATGGTTCTAAGAAGCAAATGAGGCCATGCATGAGAAAGCACTGTGTGAAGAACTGAACAAATGCGAACCATTGCCATTTTCCTTATTCTGGGTATATTATCTATAAGTGGGGACCATCAGCATAAAGTAAATGGCTAACACTAGGGTGAAATGGGATCACTTGTCTCTCTTTGAATTATCTTTGGTTTTTTTTGTTTCTTTTTTAAATTAAGTTTATTGGAGTAATATTGGTTAATACAATTACATAATTTTCAGGTGTACATTATCATTTGACATCTGTATATACTATTGTGTGTTTACCACCCAAAGTCCAGTTTCCTTCAGCTACCATATATTTCACCCCCTTTATCCCATCTACCTCCCCTACTCCCTACTAGTAACTACTAGCATATAGTCCATGTCCATGAGTCTCTGTTTGTTTGTCCTGTTCCTTTGTTGCTTTTATATTTAAGTGATATCATGTGATTTTCAACTTTTTCTGTCTGGCTTATTTCGCTTAGCATGATTATCTCACAGTCTATCCATGTCACAAATGGCAGTATTTCATCTCTTCTTATGGCTGAGTAATATTCCATTGTATATATGTACTATGGCTTCTTTAGCCAATCATCCATCGTAGGACACTTCAGTTGCTTCTCTCTTGGCCACTGTGAATATTGCTGCTATGAACACTGGTGTGCAAATATCTTTTCAGATATGAGTTTTTAAGTCTTTGGGGTAAATACCCAGTATAGGGATTGCTGGATCACATGGTAGATCAATTCTCAGTTTTTCGAGGAACCTCCATACTGTTTTCCATAGTGGCTGTACCAATTCGCAGTCCCACCAGCACTCTATGAGGGTTCCTTTTTTTCCGCATCCTCTTCAACATTTGTTATTACTTGTCCTGTTGATTATAGTTATGGTAACAGGTGTGAGATGGTATCTCATTGTGGTTTTGATTTGCATTTCCCTAATAGCTAGTGATGTTGAGCATCTTTTCATATATTTGTTGGCCATTTGTATGTCCTCTAGGAAGAAGTGAAATTATATTTGTTTTTATAGTTTTCTCACTGTGTCCTGCTCTTCCAGGCCAGGGGTCTTCTTATCCACCTGGAGAGCACACTGCCTAAAGCAGTGCCTGGCACAGCAGAGGCATCAGCAAATATTTGCTACATGGATGGATTATGGACAATGGGTAAATGAATACTGGATGCATACATGGACAAGCAGATCGATAGATGATGGATAGACGGATTATGGATGGATAAATGGATGAGTGGTGATGGACAGATGGATGATGGATAAAGAATTGATGGGTGATGGATGTGTAGTGGGTGGATGAAAGACAGATAGATAAATGGATGGATGATGGATGAGGGAGTGATAGATATGTAATGAATGAATAAATGGATGGAGGATGGATGGGTGATGAAATTCAAATGCAGTTTAAGATGAAACTCTTGGCTAGGTCAGAATCTTACTCCGGTACTGGATCCCAGCTACTCTCAGACCACAAGGATTGTGTGTGTGTGTGTGTGTGTGTGTGTGTGAGAGAGAGAGAGAGAGAGAGAGAGAGAGAGAGAGAGAGAGAGAGATTGGTTGTGCTATCCTGAGGGGAAGAATTTGGTAGAGAATGTGGGTCATAGGGAAAAGCTCAAAAAATTTTTACTTTTAAAACAACTTCCAGAATCTACCCTCTGGAAGAGTCCACATTCTCCCCATTCGCCTACACCGGCTATATTCCCAGACCCGGGAAGCACCTGGGTCCAGGTGAGGCTGGTCAAGGGGAAAGATCCCCAGAAGGCATCCTTTGTGCCATTCAGTACAACAAAGATAGATTTTTCACAAATGGTTGGGAATGAGAGTGTTCTGGCGGCCTACTGTGATGGGTCGGTCTCAAAGTTTGTCCGCTTCACCCTCGGTCTCGCAGGACTTCCTTGAGACGGAGGTGGGGGCCAGGAAGTAATTTCTCCATCAACAGGTATTAATATGGTGTAGTCTAATTTGCAGCCCCTCGTTCCAACCTCACTAATGGGAGCATAAAGGAGGGGTGGATAATCATGGCTACAAGGGGTCAAGGAAGCTTTATCAAAGAGGCTTTGATAGTGCTGGCATTTAGTTAAAGCTAGAAGGACATGTAGAAGACCACTGGACGTCTCAGAGTGGCTCGCCAAGCACACAACCCCCAATACCAGGGCTCGCCTGCCCTCGTGTTTACCATGCATTCACCAGTAAACAGGTAATTATGACAAAGTGCGGGCACAGAGATGACTTCACACGTCTCTGTGAGCTGTGGAGACAGAGAACAGAGCATGGCAGGCACGCTGCGTCACCGAAGGCGGGAACCTCACAGAACCTAGAAGGAAGAGGAAGAAGGAATTTTTCAGGAGGACTAAATGGGGACCGTCTCAGAAGAAAACTGCTTGTGAAAGACACAGGCAAGAAGAAGCTCTTTGAAGAAAAGTGAGGTGAGGGGTTTATCTCTGGCGCTGCCTGCCTGGTGTCCATGCTCTTGACTCTGGTAGCAGCATCTTGACTCTCTTTTAGAGAACAACACTCTCTTTCTGAGAGGTTCTGTTGAGACTGACCCCACCCCGAGCTCAAATGACCCAGGCCTGGCCATCGGAGCCACATGCCTCGCAGTAGCAGGCTTAGGAATGGCTAATGAGCCCTCCCTGCGAGGCTTACTGGTGCTGAACAGGCAGGATGTAAACAAGGGGCTGTCAGGGGGCTTCCACATGAAGAGAGCTGCCACTGAGTGAAGCCAGCAAAGGAAGCAGAACCCTGAGAGCTAGAAAGGGGAAAAAAAATACAACCGGAAACAGCAGGAGAGACAAAGGGAGGTGGAAAAAAAGATACTGAATCCTGAAGTCATTATATGAGTGCCTGGATCTAACCGAGCCTGAAGCTATGCTACCTTTACAGTCACGTAAGTGGATAAAAATTCGTCTTTTTGCTTAAGCCAACATGAGTTGGATTATGTTACTTGCAACCAAGAAAGTTGCTTTATTCATTTTTGTATCCCAATGCCTATACCAGGAACTCAGGACCTGAGGAAGAAATGGGATGGGATGGGATGGGATGGGATGGGATGGGATGGGATGGGATGGGATGGGATGGGATGGGATGGATTTCTGCCTGGCCCTTTATGGAAACTGCACCCATGCCAGGCTGAAACTCTGAGCATTATTACTTGAGCTCATCCATTAACTTTCCCAAAGTAAGGTGTCCAAGAGCTTGAGGCCCCTCTAGGTTATAAATGGGCGTGTCCATTTGTCCATTTATAAGAGGCCTGACCTTAATTTCCTGCCTACTTTAAGATCCCAGACTCTTGGTGGCAAGCTGATGCGGCCTGAGAGAGAAGCTCAGTCCTGCCCGCTCCCCTCGCCCGCACGCGGCTGGCGCTCCATCAATAGCTGCCCCATGGATTAGCTAACGCCGCCTTATGTAAATGTTCACGTAAGTACAAGATTCGCTTTCCGTCCGACAGAAGGTGCACTCCGAGCCGGTTTCCAAGGAGCAGCCACTCCTTGGGAGGTGCGCATGTCCCTGTCACCGGCCTTGACACCAGAGGGGGAAAGGGTGTCCTGGGGCTTCTTGAGCTTTGATAGGAATTATGACCCCACTGGAAAGGAAAATAATCTGGAAGTAGAGAAAACTGGGACTTAAAATGAAAAAGCATTTAGAATTCATTATAGCAAGATCAGCAGGAGCCACGTCTCTTGGGTATTCAGGAGACACAGGAAAAGGAGAAACAGCTCTGGCTGTTTGCAGGCAGGTTCCTCTCCAGTGAGCACCCCTGACTTTCAGGGTAAAAATGGCTGGAGATGCATGAATGTGACCGGAAAACCAGAAAGGTTTTTCTTCTTAATTTGGGTCTCCGTCAGACTCTGATTCTCACCCCAGATTTAGGTAAAGCCACTAAAACAAGCAAGAAAGCTCCTAGAATCCAAATATGAGCAGCCATACAATGTCTTCAGATTCACTACAGGACACGTTTGCTTTGCAAAATTACAAAATTACAAAATTAATAATAAAAACGAATGATAACACATAGAGCTGGTATAGTTACGGTGAAATGAATGGAGTCACACACTGTCACCTGCACTAAATGCTCTCTAGGTACCAGCCGATGGCTTCTAAATCAATATCTCTGGCCTGGATCACCTCTCTGATCCCTGGGGGCATATGTGGTCATTCCTCTCCCCTCCATCAACTCTCCCCACCCCGCTTCCTCTCACCTCTCACACCCCTCTCCCACCCCAGGTACTTGACATTGCCTCTGGGCTATCACACAGACACAACAAACTTAACCCAGCCAGGTCTGAACTCAAGATCCCCCCACACACACACTAAATAAACAAAAACAAAAAAAAATCATTCCCACTTCAATTTTCCCCTTTTCAGTAATGGGCACGATCATTTGCTCAGGACAGAAATCTAGAAGTTGTCCTCGGTGCCTCTTTTCTCTGACTTCACATCCAGTTTGCCAGCAGATTCTGTTGGCTCTACCTTCAGACTACATCCCGATGTAGTATCTCTAGTATCTCTCACCTGGACCATCACCCTTAAACCTCCTATTTATGCTTCTATTCAATATTCTTCACTCATCAGTCAGAATCTTGTTTTGTTAGATGCAAATCATATACTATCACCTCTCTGCTTAAAAGCGCCCAAAGGCATCCCAGTGTATTTATTTAGAACAAAGTCCAAGTTTTATACACAGCCAGTAAGGCTTTGCATAACCAGGTCCCTCCCAAGCAATCTGACACCTCTCTCTCTCTCTCTCTGTCTCTCTCTCTCTCTCTCTCTCTCTCTGCAATGGCCCCACTGGTCTCCTTAGAGTTCTTCAAACCTGCCAATGAATTCCTACCCCAGGACCCTTGTACTTGCTGGCCCTTCTTCCTGTTCTACTTTTCCTTCCATTCTTACCATTCTTTAGGTTTCCACTCAAATGTTATCTGCTCGGAGAGGCCTTATCCACATCCCCCATCTAAAGGAGAGCTGCTCCCACACACACCCACAGGCAGAACAGCGAGCAGAGTGTGACACCATTTACAAAAAATGGATGTGCATGATACTTGAAAACTGCTACCAGTGGTTGCCCCTAGGGGAGGAAGTAGGTGGCTGGAAACAGGGAGATTTTTCACTGTACATTGTTTTATGCCTTTGAATTTCAAAGCATGTACATATGTTATTATTATTATAAAACATTTAATGAAATCAAATAAAACAATGAAGGAAGGGAGGCACGGAGGAGAGAGAAAGAAAAAGAAGGTGAGAGAGAAAAGAGAGAGGGTGGGAACAGAGAGGGAGGGAGAAAGGAAGAGAGAGTGAGGAAGGGAGGAGAGAAAGAGAGAGAAAGAAACACTCGTGGGAAATTGTACTAAGAAAATAATTCCACAGACAAAAATGTTCTATTTGAAAAATAATCATTGTGGTATTAAACTATAAGGAATCAAAAAAAATAAATGCCCAGCAACACAGACATGAGTCCGGAAACAGCACTTTGTGAATAGGATGGGGCAGTATGAAGTACTTAATCATGATCATGATGAAGACTGTAAAAAATGTGGAGAAATGTTTATGACAATAATTAATGGAAAAGCAGAAACTATAAAAGAGTATATTTAGAGAGAAAATAGCGTAGTGGAAGGTGGGAAATTGTTGAAGAGAGAGGACCATCGCTTTCATCACCTTCTCGAGGGATCCCACAGTATGAAGAACATCGATGATCCCTCGCTCTAAGCATGGGCCCATCTTCGAGATCAGAGACTGAAGCTCAGAGGGCGCCCACACAGGACTGGAGCGAAACAAAGAATGCTGGGAGGCCAGGGTCGGGACTCCGGGAGATCTCGGCAGGGTGCTACCAGGCCAGGCTTTCCCAGCCTCGGCACTGTTGACATCTGGGGCTGGACCATTCTTTGTTGTGGGGCCATCCCGTGCACTGTGAGATGGTTAGCAGCATCTTTGGCCCCTCTCCACTGGATGCCAGTAGCAGCATCCGCTCCCCGGTCATGACTAACAAAAATGTCTCCAGGTATTGCTAAGTATCCCCTGGGGAGCAGAATCACCCCCAGCTTAGAACCCCTACACTGGTCAAAGTACAAACTTCTCTGATGCCAGTTTCCCCAGTAAAATGGGAGACTGCCCATGACAAAATCGGAAAGTGCCTAGCATGTAGATAAATTCTCTCCCTTCCTATGCACACACTAATTACAGCTATGTTTTTTTAAAGAATATATGTATATATATAAAATGCTTTTCATGATGCCTTTTAAATGACAACTAAATAGGTGAGGATCCTTCTCTCGTGGGAACCCCAGTTGCTAGCTTTTCACTGGCACATCTCAGTGACAGTAATTATTTATGATCTGCTCGCCCCCTCACACATACTGGTCTGATTTTATAGCACACGTGCTTCCTCACAAAGGTGCTTTAATGGGGCCAGGTTTAATTCATAAAATATTAGGAAGCACTTTGCCACACCATGATAATAGCCCCTGATTTCCACATAGGGTCTTCGTGGTTTAATGGCAGCTCAAATAACAAATTGCTTTAATGTGTTATTCAGACTTTTCCAGAGACTGAAAATGTCAGCTCTAGAATTAGCGATTTCCTCATCCAGCCCCTCATCCTGCAGGTGGGAAGCTGAGCTCCCTCCACTCAAAGGAAAGTGACCTGTCTGCAGTCTCACAGCTCTTGTAAGGAGAAAGCTGAGACAAGAGACAGTTCTCCCGATCCACGGGGCCACCTCATTGCCACCAGGCTACCCTCCCTTGGGAAAACACCATTAATCACTATAGGATTCATTTGGGTCAGCAAACTAAGCACTTTGGGCCAAGAGTTGAGCATCTGAGTGGGCTCCCAGGCTTGGAATTAGCTTGAGAGTGAGGCTGGAGTGGGTAGTTTGGGGTGGGGGTGGGGGGGCGGGAAAGCTTAAAAAGTTATTCTTCCTCCATGTTCACCCACCTCCAAACTCCCCCCTCACCTGTGGGGTAACAAGGTCTGGGATTACAGCATCTCCCCAGTGGGCAACGCATACAAAATTCTCTGATTCCACATCGCCCAAGGCAGAGCCCAACTCCCCACCAAAAGTCATTCAAGCCCTCCCGACCCAACTAATCCTGTTCAGGAAACTTGCTGCCAGCTCCCAATGCTGCCTATGTGCCTTTGGCACTCGCCATTCCCAAGCACTCTCCCTGGCCCCAGCAAATGCTCAGCCAGTGTCCAGAGCAGGGCAGAAGTTGGCATTGCCCTCGGTCAACAACTGATGGTAGTTGTCGGGCAAATCCCAACTTCCTCGCACCTCAGGTGCATCTCACAGAGTCCTCAGTGGGGACCCAGGGGTTCCTGCCCAGGCACACATACTGCATCAGCCACTCTTCTACCCTCCTCATGGCCCCCCTTCTTCATGAGGACTTGCTGGAATCCTCTCCCAGATAAACTGCCAGCATGCAAATCCTCAAGTCCTCATTTCAGAATCAGCTTCTGGGGGGCCCACTAAGGCAGCAGCTGAGCAGCCCAGGCTGGTTCGAGCTGAGCTTCCTTCTATTAGATCTCACCAGAACTGTCTCTCTCTAAGGATGTCTCTGGGGTCTCATAGTACAAGGCAGGGGGACCCTTTTCCCCACCACAGAAGCTCTTGAAAAATTTCAAGACACCTCCCAGATGCCCCCAGGCCACTCCTCCTCCCATTATTCTCTTTCCTTGGCTTAAAATTCTTCTCTGCATATCTGGAACCCCCCACACACACACACACACACCCCATTAAGTATATTTCCCACTGTGTGAGAGTGATGTGCCTGGTTTATACTCCCTGGAAGAGTATGCACTCCAAGAGGTCAGACTTTCTCTTTGTATCTTCCTTAATTCTTAGAATCACAAGACACTAATGGATGAATATGACATACCATCCCTTATGGATAAGTCACCCTCCCTGGTTCCTCCCCAGAAGACCCATGTCAGTTCATTAATGTCCCTCTTAATCAAGGCAACTCCGAACTAAACCCAAATGCTTCAGGTGTGCTTCAACTGCAGGAGAGAAGAAAGGGACCATCATCTCCCTCGTGCTACCTATGTTTCAACTGATGTGACCCAAGGTCACATTCTGGTTTTTGGAAGCCATTTTTCTCTGCTGACACAAAATAAAGATAACGACAATAGCAACAATAAGAATAATAATATAAAAACTACATATATCTTTGTTACAAGCCAGGCGCTGTTCGCATATCACATTCACAGTTAACCAAAGTCTTGTCCAGTCTCTCTCATGTTGCTGGACTCACACCCACTAGATCCTGTGTGTTTGCTCTTCAGACTTGACTGTCACATGTTACATTGTTTTCGCTCACATTTCCCCTGATGAAATGCAGACACCTCTAGCCTCTCCCCATTTCTCTGCACCCCAAACCCTCCCCCAACTGCTTGATATCTGCACGTTTCTGAGTGCCCCCATTCTCTCTTGCAGGTCATGATGAAATGTGTCCGCATCAGCACCAAGGACAGCTCCTCACCTTCGCCTTTAGACCTGGGCCCTCTGGCTTAAACCCTCAGCCCACCTGCACTTGCATCTGGTCCACCTCTCATCAATCTGCCACGGCTTTGTAACAGGCTCTCCCAAAACTGGATAACAATATCAGGCAGGCTTGTTAAAGTTCATTTACATGGTTCTAAAAAGCCTTACAAATATTAACCATTTAATCTTCATAACAACTCTGTGGTAGATACTATTATTATCCCACTCTACAGATGAGGAGCTGAGGCACGGAGAAGTTAAATAACTTGTGATTACACATCTAGTAAGGCTAGAGCTGAGACACACGCCCAGGCAGGCTGCCCAACCTGGCACTCAGCACTGCGCCAAGCTGCAGGCTGCTGGAGTCATGGTCCAGTCTTGAGTGGTCTAGTTCTCAAGGGCTCTTATTAAATACACAGATAAAACACAGTGGGGCTACACATAGACCTACAGTGAGAGGACATCATGAGCCAAAGGTTTTGTTTTATTGGTGTTTTTTTATTAAACAAGGATTTCAATTACTGTGATTCTGGGTTCCTGAGGTCCCTTTTAACAGGATAGCAAGTGAGGCCACATTCTGGAGTTCTTGAGAGTTCACAGAGCTTCTTCCCACTGGAGATGGAGTTTGAGCTCCCATAACCCTGTGGGAGAGAAAGTACTTTATCTTCATTTTGCAGATTAGGAGACAGAGGCTCCCAGAGGCTGAGAGACTTATCCATGATCACACACTCAGGACTGAGGCAGAGACAGGACTTAAACCTTTAACCCTGGTGTCCAGATGCTATTCCTCTCTAGGGTCTCCTCTGTCCAACACAGAAGGAGTCGGGTGGTGGGAAGAGGGGATGTGAGTATAGTGTATACATATATGGAGGAGTGTGGAATCAGCTCTGCAGACAAAAAGGAGGGAAGTCTGTCTCCATGGTTACACTGAACCTGAACAAAACATCATACACAGATTACCGTAGCCTTGAGCATCACCACTCTGTCCTCCCAGCAGTAGCCTGAGACAGCTGATTGCCAGGCCTCCCAACCTGCCTGCCTGCTTGGAGAGCCTTCCTTTTTCATTATTCCCATTATTAAACCTGGCGCTTTATAACAGCTAAATGTTTGCTAATTATTTACAGGTTCACTTTCACAGCACCCCCTGAGATAATGATCCCACTGTGCATTTCTGTAATATTCTGCCTGTCTCCAAAAACTCAAATTGAGTTACCAAGATTATCTCATTGATCCTCCCACTTAAGGCTCTGTCGGATCCATAGAAAGCAGTTAGAATTGCTTTCATCTGAGATGCAGGGACACTGAGGCACAGATGAGTAAAGACTGCTGTCTAGGATTTTACCGTAAAACAGTGTGTGGGCCACAGAAAGCATTCTGGGTCCTTTTTTTTAATATCCGAGAAGGAGGAGAATAAATGGGTTTCATTTCATTGCCAATCCCAGTCATTGATAATGGCTACTGGTCACCTGTGTTAAGAGCTCTGAGGCAATATCTGAGATTTGT
>NW_006436812.1:7848225-7856933 GCF_000325575.1 Pteropus alecto
ATATTAAGGACGCTGACCATGGCTGATGGGGCGATGCCAGCACCGGTGCTGTGCAGTTTCCATTCCTTCTTATGATGATAGTCAATGTCCCTGTGAAGATTTCATGTTACTTCTCAATCAGGAGAGACTTTGTCCCACAGGGGACATTTGGCAATGAAGACATTTTGATCGTTACCTTGATTGTCCCCTATGGGGGTTGGGGGTGCTACTAGCATCTGGTTGGTAGAGGCCATAAAGGCTTCTAAACACCCTACAATGCACAATCTAAAATGTCAGCAAAGCCCAGGTTGAGAAACCCTTAGTGGGACACCTCCATGCACACACATTCACACACACACTCACACACATTCGCAAACACACACACACACACACACACACACACACACCAGTTTAGACTTCTGTCCTTGGTCCTCAGCAGGTCAGAAGTCAACATCAGTATTTATACTTTAATATAACCAAAAACAAAATTCCAGATTTTCTCACTTAACCTGGTCCTCCTTGTTTTACTCCAACTCAGTAAATGGCACCATCCATCAACTTCTCAGGCCAAAAACCTAGGGGTCATCCCTGACTCTTCTCCTTCCTTTGCTGGCCTCATCATCAAGTCCTGTTGGTCCTTCCTGTACAACAATTTCCAAGCCTACCCCCACTCCTCCACAGCCACCACACCTCGGCCTCACCCACAACCACAGCTCAATCTACCATTTTGCATGAACCTCTGCAGCGACCTTCTGACCTGACCCCGAGACATACTCGCTACTTTGAGCCCCCACCTCAGGGCCTTTGCACTTGCTGTTCCCTCTGCCTGATACCATTTCATCAGATTTGGGGAGGCTCCCTTTTGTCATTCAGGTCTTAAGAAATGCATCAGTTCTCCAGAGAGGCCTCCCTCGCCTTGCCATCCAAATTAACTAGCTCCTCAGTCACCATCCGTCTCATCACTGGTTTTTTTTTCTTGCTTACATGGTAATTCTCACTTTCCGAAACCATCTTATTTGTTTCTTTGTTACCTTGCCACTCCCCCACCAAAAAAAGAATTAAAAGTTCATAAGAGTAGAGACTTTACCTTTTTCACCACTGTATCCTCATTACAAAAAAAAAAAGTGTGCTTGGCTTACAGTATACACTCGCAAAATATTCTAATAAATGAATGGACAAAATTTCAAAGATATATGCTTTGCCAGCAACCTAAGAAGAGACCCTTTCAGGTGAGTGGGACCTAGGAGATGAAGACAGTCTCACAGGCCCCAGAACCTGAGAACCTTCCTTCTGCTGAGCTCCACCCCTCTGCACACACAGACAGGTGGGGAAACTTCAGGCAGCTCCTGGGCCTCCCACTCCCGCCCCACCCCCAAGCAGGGCAGCACTGATTCGCTGCCTGGGTGTTTCTTGGAACCAGTAAAGATTTAACCAAATCACTTTTCCCATCCAGTGTCCCCATTCCAGCCCCTCCCTCTGTATTCCAAGTACCTTATTCAAACTTAAAAATATCAAAAGTGCACATGCACCCCTGTGCTAGTGCTATGGAGAGAGTTTGCCTGTATTGTGCTTCCTCTCGATCTCAGATATTTGTATTGATGGGCAAAATGAGGCACCATTAGGTTGAGTCATTCACTCAAGATCACACAGAGCTAGTAATGGAAGAATTCCTCACAGACCGAAGACCCAGAGCTACTTGTCTGTTATCTCCAGTACCTATCAGGATAAAGTTCCTGGTACAATATTAGCATATCCAGAGCTTAATAAATGGTTATGCAATGAATAAGTGCATGAATAAATGGGCCACAATTCCAACTCATATCTCCTTGATTCTAAATCCAGTGGAGATGTTTACCACACATTCCCTCCTCTTTATCAAAACATACACTCTACAAAGGGTATGAAGCTTCAGGGTTAAGACTGGTGGCAGGCCAGGGATGTGTGATGGCCTCCTGTATCCATCTTTTAATCAAAACATCAAGAAGACACATAAAGTAGTGAGATGTTACAAGAAACTGGGCCTGTTATCAATGATCTAGGCCAGACCAAGAAGAAATTTACACTAATCAATTTATCTTTGCAGCCAAGAAGGCAGAAAGATAAGTCAGTGACATTGCTGGATTTGGTAGAGGTGGCCGCACCCTCGGTAGCCCATGAGCCACTTCCTATGAAGACCAGGACTGTTCACCACCCTGGTTGCCATCCATCCAGCATCCGTGACTCCTAGTGAGGGCACATGGCTGAGAGCCTAAGTGGATAGACAACAGTGCATTGTATCTTGAGTTGAAGTAAAATGGGGCAAAGACCCCAAAAAATGTGGGAATAGTACATCTTAGAAATTACAGTTTTACATTAACCTTTTCTGTTAAAAAAGGAAACACACAGTTTCTTCAAATAACATGGAGGTGATTCCTCTTTTCCATACTCAAACCACCAGGAAGTGAGAGAGGGAGGTCCTACCTCCCATGATAACAGAGTCACAAAATGTGGATAAATCCTGCAAAAAAAAACCAGAAATCAGATTAGTGATATAAATGCCAACCATCAGTACCACTTAAGATGTGTGAAAGAGAATTTAACAGCAACAGGTGAAAGGGAGAAGTGTCAAAGAGAATCCACCCATCCTATTTATAAGTCAATATTAGGCCTAGAGAGACTTTTCCAGACCCAAAGATGGGAAAAAATAATCACAAATGGGGCACTGGGGACAATTCTACAATCCACAAAGAGGAATGGTCTACTCAAGGTAGAGAATAGAAGTATATCTTTGAAAGGTACTTACTACACAAAGCACAAGATAATTCATGAAAGCATTTGTTTTTGTCCCTAAGAAAATATAAACTCTTTAACCAGGACTTAGCAGGTACTTAGCAGGTTGGAGGCCAAGATAACAGATTTCGTTGGGGAGAGCCGCCAGGGAAGCAGCCTAGGTGAAGTGGAAGCCAAGTGAGGAGAGGAAGGCCTGGAAAGGAACTAAAGTCACAAAAGCAGAGTCAAACACACAACGGAAGCAGCCAAGAGCAGACTCAACCCCACAGAAAGCTGAGTCAACAAAGCAGAGTGTTAGTGATACTGAGCTCAAGAAACATCAATCACTGCCAAAGAGGAGGCATTTGACATGAATCAGGGACATAATGCAGCACAACTCAAGAGGCAGAGAGGATCTTTCTCTTTTGTGTCTCTGAGCTGGAATTGAAAGCAAGGCCTTAGCCTCCTCGTGTCTTGGTGGAGGCACCACATTTCCCATCCGTAGAGGACCAGGCTGAGGCACAACGGGGAGAAGGCAGAGGGACCACCTCTCAGGCGAGGCCAAGGCCCCCTCAGGGCTGCTCTGGCGTAGTCTCACCTTGATCACCAGAGTAGAAAAGTTTGAAGGTTTGGGGCTTGGCGTCCTCTCTCGAATATTCAGAGATACAAAAAGAAGGAGAACAAACTTCCTAAACAATTTGGAATGCAAAAGAATGTGACAAAACTTCCAGTTTCTGACCAGGCATGTAAGAAACTCGGAAGTGTTAACAAGTAAAAAGCCGAACAAACTGAAAAATGAACATCTCTTCTTAGAGATGTTCAACCGCTGCCCCTAAAACTGGAGAGACAGACGGATACTGAGAAGCAGAGCTTCCCGGAACAGGAACCACTGTGGAAAGGGAAGCCCGACCTGTAACTGACGAACTGCGGGAGGCTCAGTGTGGACAAGTCTGAGAGATGAAAACTCCAGGGGACCCAGTCATCAAGCGTTCCCACACTTTTGTTTCAATTCCAGAAGCTCTACCAGGTCCTCACAGTGAATATCAGAAAAACCCTCTCATGCTTCAGGAGCAGGAGGGGAAAGCAACCATCCTGAAATTCACCAGAGTACTCTGCTCTCCCCAACAAAGCTACCCTCAGGAGAAATGAGTTAACCAGAGCCTAACCTGATGGGCGTTTATCTGGACATAACTGACCAGGGGAAGGGAAATGCCCAACTTCAAGCCCTCTCTAGCCATTCTGAGCCACCAAATGAGGGGAAAAGCATGTGCCCAGGGGCACAGGCTCAGGAAAAGACTATAGAACTCACAGGGCTACAGAACACTTGCCTCCCCCTACACTTCACCATCACATCACTAAAGGCCTGTTTACAGCAGTTCCCTTTACCCAAAACATCATGTCCAGCTATCAAGAAAAAATTACCAGGCATACTAAAAGGAAAAAAAACACAGTCTGAAGAGACACAGCAAGCATCAGAACCAGACTCAGAAATGGCAGGGATGTTGGAATTATCAGACCAGGAATTTAAAAAACTGATTAATATGCTAAGGGCTCTAATGGATAAAGTAGACAGCATGAAAGGACAGATGGGCAATACAATCAGAGAAATAGAAAATCTAAGAAAGAAGCAAAAAGAAATGCTGGAGATCAAAAACGCTATAACAGAAATTAAGAATACTTTTGATGGGCTCATTAGTAGACTGGACACGGCTGAAGAAAGAATCTCTGAGCTTGAGGATATCTCCATAGAAACCTCCAAAACAGAAAAAAAAAAGACTGAAAAAAAAAAAAAAAAACCAGAACAGAATATCCAAGGACTAAGACAACTACAAAAGGAATAACATGCATGTAATGGGAATACCAGAGAAGAAAGAGATAACAGAACAGAACAAATATTTGAAACAATAATGACTGAAAATATCCCAAATTAATATCAGACCAGGAAGCTCAGAGAACACCGAGCAAGAAAAATTCCAAAAGGATGTGGCCAAAAAAAATTGAAATTATGAGAGAGAAAATAATAGATATAGAGAACAGAAAGCAATGCCATAAATAAATGGTGTTCCTGAAAATCCTAAGACAAATAGAATAGTAGAAGTCATTGAAAATATAATACAATCAAGCCTTCCTAAGCTGATCTCAACGGGTATCTAGTCAATTAAAATATCAACATTTATATATTCTGTGATGAAATTCTCTATTTTGAGAATGAATGGGGAAAAAATATCATTCAAGAACTCAGAGAACAAAAAGCAGATTACTAACAAAGGAAAAATTAGGCTGACTTCAGACATTTCTTCCTCAACACTAGATGCCAGAAAACATGGAATGATGCCCACAGGATGCTGAGGGGAAAGGTTTAAACCTGCGGATTCTATACCCAGTCACAGTATCATTTATATCCAAAGGGCACGGAGAGCTGTTCTTGGATAAACAAGAACATGGAAGATACAGTCCACACCTCTACGCCTACAAGGCCCTGCTCTTGTCTCTGCTTCCTCTCCCACTTCACCCCATACCACTCTCCCCACTTCATGGGGCTCACTGTACTACAGCCACGTCCACTCTCTCTCCATTCTGCTCACTCACCAAGCTCTGTCCCTACACAAAGTCTTTCCACATGCTGTTTTCTCTGACTGCCCATGGCCGGCTTCTTCTCACTCTTCAAGGCACATTTAGTTCCTCCTCAGAGGGGGATGGGCTTGCTTCCTTGTGTATTATTCATACAAACACACACTCACATATGGGCACACATGAGTGTGCACACACATACACACAACTAGAACACCATCTAGAACAGGATCTGGCACAGAGCTGGTAGACAGCACATACACCATCATACCTAGCACTCAAAGCCAACCAGATGTAAATTAAAATGGGGGACAGTGAAGTAAAGGGACCTTTCAAGTAGCACTGAAATCAGCTAAGCAAGGAATCAAGTGGCAAGTATTGTTACAAATATGAGATCAACTAATTCAAGAATTCAAGAGCAACTAATCTCCTCATCTGACCAGGGACGACTCACTGTTTGTGGTATGGCTCTTCAAAATTATTAGAGAAATAGAAGTATTAAAAACAGAATTAACAGCAGTGTATATACTTTTCAAATCATTAGTAAAAAAATAAAGAAACAAAATCTAATCCATTTAGTAAAAATAAAAACAAAGAAAATATTTAAAGAAAAAGGAATAAAGAATTGAAAGCATTCAACAAAAATAAAGGCATGAGATCAAACATATTTATTATAAAAATAAATGTTATTTGTTTAAGACCTTCGGGTTGTACCAAAAGACAGAAACTAACTATTCTGTTTTTACCAGATATGCACCTAACAAAAAGATATGGAAAATAAAATAAAAAGGCTAGAAAAATACATCAAGGGGACTCAAAAAAAAGAAAGCGGAGATAGCAATATTAAAATATGAAAAAATAGAGTTCAAAGCCAAAAGCATTCGCTAGGGAAAAATAATCATTTTATATTGACAAAAATAAAATCCACAATTCTACAATGAAACTATAACTGTCATGAACCTTTTTGTGATAAACAACATAAAATGAAGTTTTATAAAAAAAACAAAACCATCAGAAACAGAGTAAAAATAGAAAAAAAATGCTATTGAAGAGAAAGACTTTGACCTACCTCATCCAGCTTTTGGCAGATCAAGAAGCAAAGGAGAGTGAATAACAAGATAGTCCTTGACTGATACTATCTATAAAGCTGCTTTACCTTATACACAGAGAATATACCTGCTTTTTCAAATAGAACATTTACCAAAAGAAGAATTATGAAGCAGAAACTGCACAGGCCACCTTCTCTATCATTCAGTAAAACTAGAAATTAATGATAAAAGTTTAAGCAAATAAGACAAAGCACTGGGGAATTTTTAAATGCTCTACTAAATTATTCTTGAATCAATGAAGAAACAAAAGTGAAATTTCAGAACTGTTAGAAACAAAATTGCGATTTCAGAATTTTTAGACAATCTTTTCAAAGAAAGGACTGTATTTTGAAATTAACAAGATATGGTCAAAGTGGTGCTCAGAGGCAAACTCATAGCATCCAATGCATTTTTTACCTGTGAAAACAAGGTTTTCAACTCAAATATCTGAACACGCTAGAAAAACAAATCTCAAAAAAGTAAGCCTAAAGAAAACAAGGATGTATTAGAAAACTTAAAACAGAATTGAAAAATATAAGAGTACTGATTCTTTTATAAAAGCCGGGAGAGGAGGAATAAAACAGCCAAGTTGGCAAGACCTGGACAAAAGAAAAAGGGGGGAAAAGATAGAACGAATCACCAGGGCCTCCATCCTGAGGGTGTGGCATCTCAGGACAGATGCCCCGTAAAGCTTTCGAGCAAGTCTGCAATTTTCAGAGAGGCCAAAAGGCAATTTCTACCAGGGCTCATATCACCCTCAGCTGACTTGAGCCAGAGAAATCAAAAGAATGAGAGAA
This sequence comes from Pteropus alecto, assembly GCF_000325575.1. Taxonomy (NCBI): domain Eukaryota; kingdom Metazoa; phylum Chordata; class Mammalia; order Chiroptera; family Pteropodidae; genus Pteropus; species Pteropus alecto. The sequence continues at coordinate 7,855,409 of NW_006436812.1, forward strand.
AAAGCACAAATACACAGGATTAGGAGTACAAAAAGAAAATGAATCAAAAAGAACATTTTTCTTCTAATCATAAGAAAATACTATGCTAAATTTTATGCAAATAAGTTTTCAACTCTTGATGAATAAATTATTTTCTGAGAAAACACGACTCACTAAAATACTAAAATTGACTCAAGGAGTAGAAAACTGAAGTGACTAATCACCAAGGACGAACTTCTTCTGCCTAGAATGCTCCCACCTCCCCCCAGAACCCTGTGTGGCTGCCTCCTTTCTAGTCATTCAGGCCTCAGTTCAAATGCCACCCCTTCAAAAGAGTTTCCCATGACCCTGTTTCATAGCATTTACATCTATACAAAATTATTGATTTATCTACTATTTTTTAACTTATTTATTTTCTCTCTCTCTCTGCTGGAATGTGAGCTACTCATGGACAGGGACCTAATTCATCAAGTTCACCAACTATTCCTAGTGCCTAACAGAGTAAGTGCCCAATAAATATATTAAATGGATGAAGACCAAAGAAGACAAGACCACTTCCAGAAAATCCTCCCAAATAATCTCTTATTACAAAGGAGGATAAATCTCTCAGGATGGAAGACACTATTGTAGAAAACACTTGAAAGTCCAGAACAAGTTCTCCCACAGATGAGGGTTCATATATGGAAGAGGACCGTCTTAAAAATTCTACTCCATCACCATGAGAGGGAAAACAAAAAGCAGGCTTGAAAAGTCACAGAGATGTGACTGGCTTATGCAGCCAAGAAGCAGGGGTGGCCTGTGAGCCTTCGCCCCCTCAGGGTGTCCAACTGCTTCCCCAACCTCTGAGTCCCAGGGTCATTCTGGCCTGAATCTGGTTCTGTGTGAGCCGTGGTGTGCAATAAGCCCATTCTCATTGTCTGTTCCCTCTAGAATGTCAGCTCATGAAGATAAGAGCTTTGTTTTGTCCATCACTGAATCCTGAATCCACAGTGGCCTCAGTAGGGTCACGATAAATCTAGGTTAAATGCACAAATCAATAAGCAACATCCTGCCGTCCGTCTTCATACTCTACGATATAACCTCTATGAGATTAAAAACTTCATCTGTCTTGTTTCCTGCCATAATCTCTGCACCTAGACAAAACCTGGCACATAGTAGGTGTTCATAAAAAAGAACAAGAGTGGCAATCTGGGAAAAGAGCATTCGGGCTGAGGGAATTGAGACAGGAGCATACCTGGGGGTGTCTGTGCAATAGCCCAGAGGACAGTGGGGCTAGAGAGAGGGAGCGAGGAAGAGTGTAGTGTGAGATGAGGCAGAGGGATAACACAGACAGGCTGTGTCGGGTCTGGGACGAATTCTGAGATGGGAGCCATCCAATGTATAGTAGGATCCCTCAGCAGACTTGGGGTGGGGTTGGGAGGACAAGTTCGGGCAAACAGAACATTGAAGTGGGTGCTGGAGTTGTCCAGGCGCAGACCAGGGAGGCAGAGGAACCAACAGGATTTGCTGATGGATTGAATGGTGTGTGTGTGTGTGTGTGTGTGTG
>NW_006436812.1:7857182-7858427 GCF_000325575.1 Pteropus alecto
CAGGAATGTGGTTCTCCAGTCCCCAAGGACGTTAGATGTGACCATGGAAAACGCAAGTCAAATGGCGAGTGCTACTTCTAGGCAGAAACTCATCCCTTTTCCTGCCCCAACAAGCATGGAAGCCTCTTTTATCTGGGTTCCTGATGGTTCTTTGAACCCTCCCAGGTTTGCAGATATAGCAGCGTGAGCCAGCCTGTCCCGGCTGCTGAGGGCAGAAGAGGAGCTGGTTGGTTTGGGACTTGTTCATTTGAGGTGTCGTTAGACTCAGTGGACCCTCAGACTTGTGTCCACCCAACCCAGCTGTGTTCTGTTGAGGGTCTCCCTCCCTCCGTGCTTCTCCAGGACCACCCAGAAGATCTTTTACGAGATGGGGCTCAGGCAAAGGAGCGTGACATGGGACAAGGCTGGCAGGCAAGAGCATAGGGGACACAGACAGGAGGAAGAATTTAAACCTCCCCTCCCCTCGTCCAGACCTGGCCCCTTCAATAGAGAAAATAGGGTATAGAGAGAACCAGAGATAAGGGGGGACAAACAGACATGGAAAGGGAGAGTGGAGGCTCCACATGTCTGTCCCCAGAGGGGACAGAGGCACAGATGCAGCTGGCTTGTTGAGAAGCTGCCTACCACATACTGAGAACGTGAATGATTAATAAAAACTTGGGACAGTTTGGAGAGGAGCTAGTGAACTGAAGCCCCCCACACACCCAACCCTCTCCACCGCCTCCGATATGGGGGACAGAGGAAAGGGGGGGAGCAGAGAGGCTGAGGGAGTGTCTCCCTGCCTTCCTCGCCTGCCCCCGCCACACCAAGGGCTGAAGGCCCTGAGAGCCCGTGGGCAGAGCCGCCTCCTCCTGCGTGGTGGACTGAGCCTCTCCTGAGAAAGAGCAGCATGGAAGGGCCATATGGGCTCCTCGCCACCTCCCCGGGCTATTTCAGTCTCCCCTCACTCGCCTCTCCTCCCCGCTCCCCAGGCCCGCTCTCTGCCCGTGTGCAGGCGTGTGTGTGTACGTGTGCACGTGCGCGCATGCGTGTACATGTGCACGTGTGTCTGTTTCTCTTTGTCTCTCTGTCCCTCCGTCCCTTTGTCTCTCTGTGTATCTCTGTCCCTTTGACTCTCTCCGTCCCCTCTCTGTGCGTCTTCCTTTCTCTCTCTCTCTCTCTCCTCCTCTATTATCTCCCTTTCTGGATCCACTATCTAACCTGAGCCCTCCGCTGGGTCCCTCTCAGATTCTGTCTGTATCTCTC
>NW_006436812.1:7858437-7868611 GCF_000325575.1 Pteropus alecto
CTTTCCCTTCAATGTCTCTGTGCCCTCTTCTGTCCCCCATCCTGGTTGCCACCTCTGACCCACTCCCTGGGAGGCTAGGAAACAGGACAAGATCCCCACAGCCACTGCCCTGCCCCAGGCTTCCAACTCTGCTTCCAGAAGCTGGAGCACGGACACCTCCCTCCCGTCCCCAGCAGCAGGGAAGTGAGCGGCCCCTGGGAGAAGACCCTGCAGCCTACAGCCAAGTGATTTAAAAGTGATGAGGAGGCAGCCTCAGCGTGGGCAGTTTGGGGCTGGGCTACCTCTCACACCTTGCCGATGTCACCACCCAGCTAGAATCCGAGGATGGAGTTCGGTTCCATTGCATTCACGTTTGGAGCCAATGGACTGTCTTGGACAGAGATTCCGTCCTCTTGGTTGAGGAGATGTAAAGCAACCAGGAATCACAAGCGGGGGCCATTGCGAGAGCTGAGTGCTGCTGCTACTCCTACTTTTCAGATGAGGAAACTGGGAACCACATTGCCTCTGAAAATGCAGAAAAGGAAAACTCCTGCTTGCTGTTCTAAACTACTGTCTCCACCAGTGTCCCCACCCGGCCCGCATCCTCCTCAGGACCCTTGAGAGCCTCCTAGGCTTCCACACACAGTGTGCAGAGGGCTCACCGCCCCGCCTCTGACCAGGACCTGGGGAGTCAAGAGCCCTGGGCTCCCCTTCCAGGACAGGCCTGGGAAGACTGGGGTGCTCCCCATGGGCCAGGAAGACGTCTTGGCTCGCTGCCCGGCCCTGCCCCTCACCGTCTCCCTCCCCTCCCCCTCCACACACACAATCTAGCCCCTCCTGGGAGTCCTCAGTGGTTAATATTGTTTTGAGCATTTCCAAGGTTATGTGCACATGCCATGGAATAACCAGATGTCCCAGGAGGGTGAGAGGCTGGGGATCAGCTCTCCAATCCAAAAGGATTCTGCACCTCCTGAGCGCCAGCGTGTGGGACACCACCGTGAGCGCTTAACACGCTCCCTGACCTGCTCTGAGGGGCCCATGTTAGGACGAGGTGCAAATGTAAACACGCACGGAAATAAATAAGGTCATTTCAGTGAGCAGAAAGTGCAGGGAAGTAAAAAACCTTGGGAGGACACAGCAGCGAGGGCGGGGCTGTGGAGTGTCTGTGGACAGCTGAGCTGAGACCTGAAGGATGAGTTCTCCACATACAGAGGAAGGGAATTCTGGGTGAAGGACCACGAAAAGCAGACGCCCTGAGGTGGAAAATAAGCTTGGTGTGACTAGTACTGCAGGGAGGCCAGCGAGGCAGAGCGGAGTGAGTGGAAGGTGATCCCAGAAGGGGTGAGAGCAGGAGGCAGACGCCAGGTCCAGAGGAAGCACTGGGCTGGGAGCAGGGGCCCTGGCTGGGCCGGCTCCGCCCCATAGTCTGCAGAAGGCAGGGGCAGCCCAGCCTGCTGCCTCGTTTCATAGATGCAAAATGACAGGGTCGGTCAGGCAACGGGTGCCCATGCCTGGCTGTGCTTCAGCAACCCCTGGGGAGCTGGTTAGAGACACAGACTCATCTCAGACCCATCAAGCAGAAGGTCCAAGAGCAAGGCCCTGGGAATCTGTATTTGACCATGTTCTCTAAATGATTCTGGGGCAGAGAAAAGTTTGGGGAACATCAGATGGGTCAGAGATGCTCAACTTGGTGTGGTCTCAGTGATGGGCCTCAGGAAACTGTAGGCCAAATTGTATGTTTAAGGAATGCAGTTTCTCTGGAGGGAGGCCCATGGTTTCATCCCAGCATCACTGAGTCCCAGGGCCCCAAACAATCAAGAGCCACTGAACTCAAGCACAGCTGTAGCGTCTTAGCTTAAAGGAATTAGGCGGGGGATGGAGGGCATGGCCACCAACTCCTTCAGCTTCTGGATACACACTCGTTGTGTAAGTGGGGGGCATCTGTTATTCTTTCCTGACCAACATCTATTGTCCGTTTTACTGGAACCAGCCCCTGATTTTGAGGAACCATCAGTGACATAGTGGTTGCTTTAATGGCCCCAACTCTTCACTCTTCCCCATATGCATGCCCTTGGCCTTATAACTTTGCAGGGCCCTCCCACACTGCCGCTGGGCTCAGCCACGTGACTCGCTTTGACCAATGGGATATAAGCAGAGGCTTGAAAAGTGCTTGCAGTTTCCTCGCTCCGGCTTTCCCATCCCAGACATGAGAACATGCCCATGGTAGCCGACCGGAGGATAAGAGGCACATGGCCCAGTGGCCTCCATCGCTGCAGCCAACAGCCAGCAGCCATCACACGTGTGAGTGACCCAGCCCGGAGCACCCTACATCAGTGACCCGCAGATTCTTAAGCTGAGTAAATATTTGCAGCTATGTGCCACTGAGGTCTTGTAGTTGTTGTTACATAGCATTGCTGTGGCATGCGCTAATGGATAAATGCCTCTTCCACACTCAGGCCACGTGGTTTAGGTAGAGCTGTCCTCCTCTTCTGTTCCGGGGAGGGCATATGACCACAGCCTGGCCAATCGACACAAGCCATCCCCTTTGGCCAACCTGATAGGTGCGGGGTGGGGACATAACCCAAGTTGGTCCAATGAGAACCAGTTCTGGGACTTTTGTTGAAACCTTGGGGAGAAGGATCTCTCTTTCACACTGAAGGTATTGGAAGGACAGGAGGTGGGCTCAAAGCTTTCAGGGATGACCACAGGGGGACAGTCCACTGAGCATGAAGCTAATCCAGAAGAAGGCAGAGCCAACTGCTGAAAGAGACAGACTGCTAACAACACTGCTCGACCTAGCCATGTCACAGCCCCAGACTTCTCTTGTCGGACTTTCCATTAGAAGAGATCACAAATCCCCTTTTGGGCCCATTTCAAGTCAGTTTCTCTCGCTTGCAGCGAGTCCTGGCTAACAGGGTCGGACCTTTTGGGATGTCTGCCCACACCCCAATCCATTCCCTTGGCTCAACGAATTTTCTGCTCCCGTCACTCCACAGGGCTGGGTCATATAATCCCATACCCCCACTTCCAGAACAGATCAGAGCGGACCACTGTGGCCACCCGCACGCCACTGTCCAGTCAGATTCTCTCTTGAGACCGTGCACCAACAGGCATGGAAATTGGGGGATGGGAGTCAAGTCGTGTTACCAGCCGGGCTCTGACCCAGGAGCTGCAAACGGGCAGGACAAGGGTCTGCTCGCCCCTTGTATTTGCTTTTGGCCTGCAGAGCAATTTGATTAGTTGCCAAATTTTAACCAACAAGATATTTCATATAAACACCTAGAGTTTTCACAAAATGGACAGCTTGGTCCTATGTGGGCCCTCATCCACTCCCTCTTTATGGCACCCTGTTAGGCTTCTGGTCTGGCCTCGGTGGCTCTAGACCTGAAGGAGGGCCCACCAAGCCCGGCCTCCAGGAGCCCAGGTAGCCCAGGCTCTGGCCTCTGACACCTGGTGATCTCACCTTTGCCTGGACTCCATGGGTGGAAGCATCCTTCTAATAAACTCTTCTTTATTCTGACTTGAGCTCAAGTCTGCCTCTGTCACTTGGGACCAGAAGAACTTAGCACGGTCCTGCAGGCCACGTAGAGGTCACAGCATGCCCACAAGATAGTCCTGAGTCTGGTACCCCAGAATTTAAACAGGGGGTGACCACAGCACACCCCTTCAGCTCCTCCCAGCGTCACACTGAGCACTCTTCCTAGGAGCAGAACAGGAGAGGGATGAGGGAAGAAAGAACGTCTGACAAGTCCACGGGAACAGGCACAGGGCTCAGATTCCGACCTCCTGCCACACACAGAAAGCCTGAGAAGTTCCTAGAATCCCAAATGCATTCAACATATAGTCACTGAACCCTTGCTAAGTGCCTGCTCATTTAGGCTCCGGGATGTGGCATTGTGCGAAATGGACCAAGTCCTGCCCCATGGAGCGAGCACCCGAGCAGGGAAGAGAGATAATAAAGAAGCCAGCTGAGCGTGGTCTGTCGTGGGTAAGACAATTAGAGTGATGGGGGAACAAGGTGGGAGGGGGAAGTCCTGGGAGACAGCGAAGTCACTAATTTGGACAGTGTGGTCCAGGAAGGCCTCACTGAGAAGAGGACATTTGAGCAGAGACCTGCCTGAGAAGGGAGAGAGCCTCGCAGATCTGTGTCTAAGAGAAGAGTTCCCAGACAGCAGCAACAGCAAGTGCAAAGGCCTTGAGGCGGCGGGGGGCGGGGGCGGGGGTGGTCTTGGCCTGTTCAGGGATCAGCAAGGAGGCTGGCGTGGCTGAGGCAGAGCAACCTGGTGGGGGGAGGAGAGGGAGAAGAGGTCAGAGAGGCAATGGGGCAGATCCCAACAGGCCACAGGCACTAGTTGGTGGCTGGCTGTGACTGAGCGAGACGGAGCACGTAGGAAGGGACCAAGCAGAGGAGGGAAGTGATCCGACTCCTAGGTTTGGAGCCTGAGCACCTGGACGGTGGCAGGTCATGTCAGTGGTGAGGACGCGGGGTGGTCAAGGGCGAACTGTGGACTCCGGCAGGGCCAGCTGCCGCTCTCACAGGAACCTGGGCCCAGCGCCGACAGATCTGGCAGGCTTTTGAGAAAAATCATAAATTCAGATGTCTCTATGACATGTGTCAGTTTTCAAATGTGGGCACCTTATTCAAAGACACTGTAAACACTGCGGGGCCAAACAAAACAAAACAGACAGTTCAGCTCTGACCCGCGGGCCACAGGTCTGCAGCCTCTGACGCAGGGTCAGCTCTCGGCGAGCATCACATCCCCAGCCTTGCAGTGCAGCGAGTGCCTGAGTGATCCGCTTTAACCCGGTGACCCTGTCGTGAGGTCTATACTACCGTCCTTGTGTCTGAGCCTACCACAGCGGGTGAGTGGTAGCGTGGGGACTGGAGCCTGGAGTATCTGACCCTGCGGTCATGGGGTGCTCTGCCACCTCCATTATCCAGACCAAAACAAAAAACAAAAAACAAAAAACCCTCATTTTACACATGAGGAATAAAAAGGCCAGAGAGAGGGAGTGTGACTTAGCAAAGTCTCTCAGCAAGCTGGCATTGGGGCCTGGACTCAACCCCGGGGCCCATGACTCCTGGTGCGATGCTCTCCCCAACGAGTCCTGTTGGAGGAGCCAGGGAGCCTGAATGAATTGGGTTGATAGGGATGGGGTGCAGCACCCCCTACCAGCAGGCTCTGGAACTCTGCAGCCTTCTGCCTGGGCGCCCATCCCGGCTCTGCCACTTGGTAGCGGCGTGATCTTGGATAAGTCACTTCACCTCTTGTGCCTCAGTTTCCTCGTCTGGAAAATAGGCACAACCATGGCACCTACCCCATAGGGCTGTTATGGGGATGGAAGGAGGTAACACTCGTCAAGGCTCAGAGCCATACCTTTCAAAGTCAGACTCTTCACCCTTCAGGAGCTCCTAACACGAAGACCACCTGATGTTACACCAACACACCCCAAACACTAGAGAAGCTTCCTGGTTGGGGACGTCACATGCATCCTTGTACTTGTGAAAATGTAGCAGCATCATTTAAGGCAGTGGGCAGAAAAGCTGGAATTTTCTGTAGAAAAGAAGGGACACAAGAAAGGCATGGGGGGGCCACCAGGGGCTGTCCCCTCCTAAGTAGGAAAGGCCCCGGCTGTCACTCACTTGGATGTGTAAGGAGGGTAGTGTGCAGTGGGCACCTCTGTGGCCAGGGAGGGGTCCCCAGACTGCTCCCTGGCTCCCTGTGTCCCAAGAAAACACCTAGCACCCAGGAAAGAACTGATACAAAGTCATAGCAACAAGCAACAAGCAACATTCGTTCCAAGAATGTTGACTGAGCACCTATTGTGTGCCAGTGGGAGCACTGCGGAGCCAGCAGGGAACAATGCAGACAAACTCAATCCCACCTTCACTGAGCTGGTGGACAACACACAAAACAAACAAGGAACATGGAGACGAAGTCAACAGTGGCAAGTGCTAGAAGAAAAATCATGCAGGAAATGTGTGGGGAGATAAATTTTAATTCGGGTGCTTGGAAAGAGCTCAGCACTGACTTAAAGAAGTTTCTAGAAATAGTCTTGTGATCTGGAGGAAGAGTGCCGGTGTTGGGGGCCAGGGTGACAGGAGACTGTGACCACAGCAAGGCTGGAGGAGGCGGTGGAGGAGGAGGGGAGCCCAGAGAGGCTGTAGCAGAGGAGGGGCTGAGGGCCACTCAGGCAGGGGATGTCCTGGCTGTTGGAGGGGGCAACACAAAGGAGGGACAGGATTTAACAATTGCTCTGATGCTGGGTGTAGAGGGGCCTGAGGGGACCAATGGCAGAGGCTGGGAGGCCACTGCACAGAAGAGGCGTGCATGGCTCAGACAGGTGGTGGCCGCACACTCACGCTCCCAGCAGTGGCTCAGCACCTTCCCTGCACTATTCCACTGATCTTTGCATCTGGGACAGGTGCTAACTGCTCTGATTCCCATTCTACAGGAGAGCAAACCGAGGCTCTTGCAAAAACCACACTACTAAAAAAAAAAGGCAGAGCCTGGCCTTCCGGTCGAGAACCCTCCATCTTTCACAAGAGAGAAAGGGCATTACTGCCCCCAATACAGGGAGACAGTGGGTCTCAAGTGAAATAAGAACACCGAGCAGCCTGCTCCTGCTTCCCGTGACAGCTCTCCTCTCTGGCTCTCCTCTCTGGCCGTCCCAGTGCCTCCTCTCTCAAGCCCTCCTCTCCCGAGTCCTCAACCCTGGTGCCCCATTCATTCCCGAGTCACCATTTCCTCAGGATGGAGTCCAACATCACCTGTGCTCCCAGTTAGCATGCCCACCTGCTGCTGGCCACCCCACCTCCCACCCCCGACCTCTACTGTCCTTTACCTGCTTCACACCCTGACCGCCCGTGCCTGCACCCACCCAGCCCATCCAACCTTCCAAACCAGAGAAGAATCCAATTTGCGTGAAGGGCTCAGGGTAATTCAGTGTGGTGGCCACACTTCCCTTTCTTTCTCTTTGCTGAAGGAGGTTCATGCTCTTTCTTGGAGGACGAAGAAAAGGTTCCTTTGTGCTGGTTCTGGTGAAATTGTGTCCGTTTAGGACAGGCTGCAGTTTTCTTTGTGAATGCTGTAGATTTTTAGTGTGGGAAAAGGGGCTTATTAGATTTCCCTGTGGCCGCCCAGAGTGGGGAGAGGTTTATCTGAGCACAGAAAGAAATTACCGAACAGGTTTTGAGAGGAAAGAACATTTAGCATCTGCTTCTCACAGAGAGGTTAGGATTTCGCGGTTGGTGTTTTCATTCCTGTTAACGTAAAATTCCTTATAGTTTCTTGGGCGGGAGAGAAAGAAGCTGGTCCTTGATGTTCTCAGGGGTGGGGAGCGGGGAAGGCAGGATTTTTTTCAGGGTTTGTTGCTTTTTTTCCTCTTGGAGTAAAAAATAAATTAAAAAATGGTCACAGAACCCAGAAGAAAGGTTGTCATAGCAACAAAAGTTTGAGGCCAGGTACTTCCTGACACCCTTTCAGGACCACAGTGGTGGAGGGGCGGGGCGGGGCTGGGGTGCTGTGGCATCAGCCGAGGAAACCGAGCTGGCTCAGACCTTCCAAATTTCTCACCAGCACTGACAGGCTGATAACTATTTTCCAAGCTCCCAGAGAAGAAAATTGTGATTTTCTGGGAGGGGCGATCTCTAGCCAACAGTGATCAAGAGAAAAGAGAAAACGGCGGGTCGGTCTTACTTATCCAACAAACTAACCATCCACGCTTTTGCTAACAGAAGACTGGAAGCGAGGGTCTTATGCCGAACCCACCAAATCACCCCCCTTCTCCAACCCCCGACAGCACCGTCCTCTTCCCTTACCACGTCAGCCTGATTCTTTTCTTCCCAAGGAGATAATTCAGGCCCCCTTGCCAGCTGCAAGGCCTGGACAAAAACCTTTCTGAGCCTTAAATTCCTCGTCTGGAAAAAATGGGCACCATAGAAGTGCCTGCCTCAAGGGTACTGGCAAGGGGTCAAAGAGATCTGGGAGGTGAGTAGTTTTAAAAAGTGCCTGGGGCACATTAAGGGCTCAATAAATGTAAGCCAACATTGTTTTCAGATGTTTTTCAATTAATTTTTTTAAATGTGTAGGCTTAAACATCCTGCGTCAAGCCCCGGATGACCTACATGGATGAGCAATAGAGAAACAACTGCAAGTGTTGGGACCGTGACCTTCAGGGAGAGGCCAGGAGGGACCTCAAACGATTAAGAGTCCCAGCTGGCCGGCAAGGGTCAAGACACTCCACGGAGGCAGGGGCAGGACAACTCTGCTGCCAGAGAGGCAGCGCTGTGTGTAATGGGAGGAGCCAGGCGTCCGCGTTTCTCCACAAAAGAGAAACTTGGTGGGAGGAGGAGGCGATGTGTCCGGGGCAGGGCCCCCCAAACCTTGGAAACATCTTCCTGAGCTCGGAGAAAGATGTGGGGGGGCCTCTGCCCCAGAGGGCGCAGGCAAGGACAAGGCATTACCAGGCTTCTGTGGAATAGGTTAGGACTGGGCTGAGTGGAGAGCAGAGCATTTTAGTCAAGATGTCTTTTGAGGTTATTTTTTTATTATTATTACACCCCAGAGTAAAATTTCAAGACCGGAGTGCACACACAGGAAGTGAGTCTGATGGGGGTGAAAATGGTCAGAAGCGGGACCTTGCTCAAGCACCGAGTATCTCGGGCAAACAGCCAGCATTGGGAGCAGATGGTCACCAGAAAGTTGAGTAGGGCTACCCCAGAGACAAGACAGGGAAGGCAGCACCCTGGGAAACCTCTGGTCTATCATCCCAAGGCCTCATCCAACATTATCCTGCAAAGAGGTACTGAAGACCAACTGTGCACTAGACACCACCCACCAGCTGGGGACAAGCAGTGAATAAAACAGCTCTGTCCCTGTCCTCACAGCAGGACATCCTGTGGGGACAGGGGACAAGAAGCTAGTGACCAAGGGCAGGTCAGAAAATTTCAAGTTGTGCCAGGTGTGATGAAGGAGATAAAAGGTGGTGATGAGATACAGCCGGGGAGACCTTGTCTCCAAAGTGTTGGGTGGGGGAGGTGCCCAGAGGTCTTCTCTCCCCAGGACCCTGCCTTGGAAGGCAGACCTGGAAGTCCCAGTGGAGCTGGGGAGGAGCCAATCAGAGAAGATGTGCGGAAGGAGATTGCAGCAGAGGGCCCAGTGTCCTTGCACTTACTTTACTACACCTTCTTCCCTCTGACCTTTGGTTAGGCCAGTGGCTTATTCAGAGCAAACTGTTGGTTCTGACACTTGAGTGCACACATCCACCACGTCCACATGGGAGAGCTCCGCATACACAGAGGAGTATTAACCTTGGGGAAAGAGGTCAATTCACTCAAGGGCGTCCCCACACCTGGACCTGGAGCAACATCTACATCTGAGGTACCAGGTGGTGTGGACCAGCACCGGGGATCTGGCACCAGGCAGCTCTACCCCGAGCCCTGCCTAGCCTCACTGCCAACCTCAGTGTACTCACTCGGCCCTGGCTGCGTTTCAGCGGCACGGGATGGGGCGCGAAGCAAAGGGAGCAGTTTGATCTGCCTTCTAAAGTCACACACACCACAATCCTGATAGGAGCCTCGCCCAGCTGTACCGCTTTCGCGCCTGCCTCCTTTCCCTCCCGCCGCATTCTCTCCCCGGCGGAGGCCAGGACACCAACGGCTCCCTGCGTAGCACCCACCGGACTGCCCCAGCTCCCCACTCTCGCACTTGGCAAGCCGGGTCTGGGAGCGGTTTAGTGCGCGCTGCGGGTGGGGGTGGAAGGATGACTCCCTCGGCTCCTGGCTCTGAAGATCTGCGGTGGGAGGGGCGGCTCGCAGCAACAGTCTCTGCACCCCCCGCCCCCACCCCGGGCAGGACGAGATAGGTGGGAGGCACCCAGTGCCCCGCGAAAGAAAGAGGGGGAGGGGCGAGCATGGAGAGGCGTCCGGGCGCGGCAAGGAACGCGCGCCCTTGCGATCCGCAGCTGGGGTGGGTGCCCGGGAGATGCGCCTCCCCAGGGCGCGGCAACGTCCCCAAAGACTCCTGTCGCTCGAAAGCCGCAGGAGCTCGGCCCCGAACCCTCAAAACGCAGGAGCGTCCCGAACGCCCAACATACTACCCGCCGGACCGGCCCAAAGCGCGTCCCCCGTCTTGAACGTGTGGCGGCGGCGGTGCGGGGGCCCCTCCCTCCCCGGCCGGGAGCAGGGAGCGCG
>NW_006436812.1:7869508-7910127 GCF_000325575.1 Pteropus alecto
CGCGCGCCCCTCCGTGGGGAGACACCTGCAGGCGGCTGGCGACACTGTTCCGGCGCCCGCCCTCACGAGGAGAGGGGGCGCCCCACGCTGGGCGCGGGCGGGGATCGGGATAGTTGACGCCCCCGAAAGCGACCCGCACCGAAGTGGAGGGTGTGAGAAGCAAGGAGAATGCCAGGCGAGGCTCTCTCGGAGAAAGAAGCTTCTCACGAAGGACGTGGGGCAACAAAACCAGCCAGGAGGGGACTCCCGACGCAAGACTCAGAAAGGCCCTGCCCGTGGGAGGCAAGGGGAGAGCCCGTTGTGGCTACCCACGAGGAACATGGACCAGCAGGACCCACTCCAGGAAGGAGCCCCAACGGGTCTGAGCTGCAGAGTTTGCTGGGCTTCCCGAAGCCTGGGAGCTGCAAGACCCTCTGGAAGGAATGCCTCCTTCTGGACCTGGAGTTGAAGGACTGGTCAGGAGGGGTTTCTCACCAGGAATGCAATGTCGTAGAGTCTGAAGGGCTTGTGCTTCTTCCCCCTGGGGGCTGCCCAGGAGGACTTGAGCTATGCGAACTAGCAGGCAAGGCTCCCCTAGTAGTACGAAGCTGCAGTCACCTAAGGTCCTTATCATGGCATGGAACAGCAGGAACAGTGGCAAAGAAGTGCCCCACACAGGATGAAGAATGGGGCTTCCCCACGCAGGCCGTCCCCATCTGAGATCCTGAGCAGCTGGACCAAAGAAGGTCCCATGCCAGGCACAAATCTGTAGTTACCAGGAATGGTACCCCACAGAGGCTGCCAACACAGAATCTTCAAGGATGGGGTGAGGACAGAATGGTCAAGAATACTGACTTTGTGACCAGGCAAATCTGGGGCTTGATCAGCCATGAGCTTTGAACAAGTCACTTCACTTCTTCGAGCCTCAGCTGTCATATCTATAAAAAGGTGGAATATTGGGCTGTTGAAATGGGATCATGTCTGTAAAAAGCATTTGGCACGTAGTAGGCACTCAATAAATGCTAGCCACTATTATTAACATATGAACCAAGGGCAGCTGGCCAAACGCTAACAAACCTTTCCAGATCTCTGTGAAAAGCAGTATTGCCCAACTGTGAGAGCCCCCATCCCCATCTCTGCTCTAACAGATCATGTTCCCTGAACTTCCTTCACACTGCACAGCGCCTGGTGCTCGGATGCCCACGGTGTGCAACAATTAATTGCATGTTGATTGCAAGAGCTCATTTGAATTCTGCCCAAGCAGAGAACAGCTCCAAGAAGCCGCAGCTCGTGGAGTGGCGGGGCACGCAGAACTCAAGGTTAAGGAATTGTGAATTGCCTTACTCCGGCGGGTAAGCCTGAGCTCACTGTCAGCTGCTGCTACTCTGCCGGGGGGTAGGTGAGAGTAATTGTAGGCCGTGTACCTGGCAGGAACCATGTGAAAGATGGCAAGGGGTCTTTGGACTTGTTTATTAGATCCTTTTTCTGGCCCTAGGCAAGATGTTCCTAACTATTTTGAGAAGGAGGACCTCCATGCAGTAACAGTGGCCTCGAGGGGATTGGTTGACAGAGAAAATATATTATGGCCAAACCGCTACAAGGAATTCAGTAATACTTTTAAACAGGCATCCAATATTCATCATAGGAGTATCTGCACACATTTGAAAACCTGTCCCTCGGTTATAGGCTTGAGACAGCAGTTAGTGTGCACATGGGCAAGACCCACAGGCTGGGAGCCCTGCCCTGTGCGTCCAAAGCCAGGTCAGCCCAAGTAAAACATATCCTAGGGCCATACTCTCAAAAATCCCCAGAGGAAGAGAGAGGGGTTTGAAATTTCCGTCTAAGACACTCTTCCACTCACTGATCACCCACTGGATGCTTGGCATTGGAAAGGATAGAGAACACGAACAACATTACTAGGAATGCTGTGGAGTATGCAGGCGTTAAGAGCTAGGGAAGTGCATACAAGTGAAGGAGCAGGTCGTATTTTAAATCGGGGCTTCGGGGAGAACTTACTGAGAAGGTGAAATTGGCGCGAAGACTTGAAAGAGGATAGGAGCAAGCCAAAGGATATCCCAGGAGAGGAGCTTCTAGGAAGAGGGAGCAACCAGTGCAAAGACCCCGAGGTAGGCGATAACAGAGCAGTGGGCAAGGATGGGGGAGGGGACCACTCACAGTCTGTGCGGGCCATGAACAGGACTCTGGCATTTACTCTGAGTTGCGGGGAAGCCTGGGGAGGTTCTGAGCAGAGGGAGATATGATCTGACTTGGGTTTTAACAGGACCACTCTGGCTACCGGGTTAAGAAGGGTGGAGACCTAGTGAGTGAATCAGGCAGTAACACCAGTGGCTCAGACCAAGGGCCTGACAGTGGCAATGGAGGTTAAAGACTGATCCAGCAGGATCTGTTCAAGGATCGAACCCGAAAGACAACTTCGAGGTGTTTGGCAAGCACTCCCGCCAGGTACTTGCTGCCACTTGCTGAGATTCGAGGCCTGGGAGGAGTAGCTCTTGGGGTGCAGAGAGATCACAAATTCTGACTGATCTTGCCCTGAGCCTTGTACTCAAGCTGAAGATAAGGACGGGGTAGAGGTTATGACTGGAGCGAGCCACTTCACGTGTCTGACCGAATGAATTCAAGCTCATTAGCCAGCCCCTTGCATAGGATAGGTATTTGTATCTTCATATAGTGATACAGTTGGAAGTATCTTGTGTGCGGACAGGTGTTAAAGAAAAATTATTCATGACATTTGTTAAAGACAGGAAAGCAGACTTTCTTCCAGGGACTACTGCATGGAGTTTTGCCCTAGGGAGACATGTGGCCTCAACGCTGAGTACAAGTTCAGGAGGGAATTTACAGCCAAGGAGCAGGGTCAGGTCAGTGGATGGAAAATGACCGAGAGTTAACATCAGGGGTGAGAGGGCTTCTGGCTAAACTGACTTGACAGGATTCATACTGACAGCGGCTCAGAGGGATCAGATACTGAGAATAGCGGATGAAGAATCGATTGCGTTTCAAGGGTGAGGGATTCTCACTAGACTGACCCAGTAAGATTCTTGCTAAAACTAAACTAAGTGGACCAAGAACAGATCCTGGACTCAGGGCCTGGTTGAGAAGGCTCAGAGAGGCCTGACTCAGGTTTGGTCGAGGAGAATCTTTGCTGGGGGCTTGTGGAGGTGGGATCCGTTTAGGAGGCCAGAAATGTGGGCCCAAGTCCTGGTTCTCTTTTCTTTAGCCACTGTCATAGACCGAGGCCTCCGTCTCCTGTTGCTCTGCCACCCACCCTCTACCCAGCTCTCCAACCCTGCACTTTGGGCCAGAGAGACAAACACGACGTGCCTCTGCTTAACCTCCTCCAAGCACTCCCCTTCGTCAGCCCCGGAAGTCGAAATGCCACTCCAGGTCCTGTGAGACCGGCTCTGCCACATCTCCAGTCCCTTTGCCTCCCCCTGCCACTGCCACTACCACACCAAATCACTTTGCAGCTTCCGACCTCCACGTGCTCAGGCAGCACCGCCAGGCCCCCACCTGCCTTCCTTCCACTGCCTGGCGTGCCCTTGCCCTTCCTATCTGGTGTGTCCGTCGAAGTGCTGTTTAAACACACTCCACTGCGGAGCCTGCACTGGCCCTGCCCCCCCAGCCCACCCTTTCTCTGAGCTGTGATGTCTTTGTTCATACCTGTCTCCTCCACAGGCCTGGGGGCCCCTCCAAGTCACCCCACTGGCAGCCGGCAGGCCAGGTTTGGCCCATAAGCAGTTTTCGTTTGGCCTGGATGGAGTTAGCCTCCACCACATATTAAATTTTTATGAGTTGCCAACATTCAATGATCATGAGATGTCACATAAAAATCTGGACTTCTGGCTTCTCTTACAAAATCAAAGCTTGTGTTTTTGCCTGGCAATCACTGGCACATGTCCCTGTACGGGGGGGCACAAGGGGCCACAGTCCCACTGGAACCTCCCTCGTTAAGGATACCTGTTGGGCCGCTGGGGGCATTTGAATGTGAGAACCTGGAATTAAGGCCCAAAATGTTTTTGATAAAACCAATCTATGGCGCTCAAAGTCAGGGTGATGGTTACACCTGTGAGGTAGGGTAGTAGTGGGAGAGCCTAGATGGGGGCTCCTCAGCTGGTCACACAGTTACGTTCAGTTTATGGAAACGCATCAAGCTGGACAGTTGGGAATTTTGCACTTTTTATAGTCAACAAAACTGGCCAGGAAAAGTGTTGCTATTAATAATGAAATTCATACTTTTCAGGAAATGTGAATATGTTCTGAAGGGACATGGCCCAAATGCATTTCGCTTTCCACTTGGGCTGCTACAAAGACATTTGCTAGCTTCCAGGCCTCCTAAATTACTTTCTGTTTCCTAAACCTTCAAAATAGAGCTTGGGAAAGCATCCTAGCCATAGAGACCCCCCTAAAGGATTAGCTAATTTCCAATTATCAACGAAGATTTCTAAACATTAACTCCCAAGGTATCTAAGCTTAATATCCACTTCACTTCCCTGGTTAAGATGCCACTCCAGGGTTTGGGTGAAAGCCAGCCTCAAGGTCCCAGTGTTTATGAGGCTGCTCGCTGCTCAAGGCCAGTGTTCCCAAAGGAGGAAGGGGCCCTGGAGCTCCATGCAATCAGAAAAGTCCCCAGGGGTGGGTCCTCCAAAGGAGAAAGGAACCAGCTTCATTACCTCCACTCTGTTCTTATCTCTTCCAACTATTCTAGAAGAATTGACTGGGCCTCGGCTCTATGCCAGGCATTGGGTGAACAAGACAAACCGGGTCCATGCCTTCATGGGGCTTACATTCCAGAGAAGGAGATGATAATAAACAAAGAAGCTGCTAATCAATTCAATAATTGCAGATGGTGATATATGCAGTGGAGGAAAGGAGACAGGATAGAGAGGGAGCAACGCGAAGCCTTGCCGAGGAGGCATGTTTGAGCTGGAAGAGTTAGAAGATGTCCCAGATTAAGGGTGGAAGTTCTGGCTTTGAATTCCGGCTCCGCCACATCTGGGCCAAACTTCTCTCTCAGAGAGTCAGTTTTCTCATCCGTAAACAGGGGACATCACATGTGCCAAGTGATGTCCACACTTGTCCTCCGTCCCCTGTCACTCTCAAGTCTCAAGGGGTTAGTGGCCTCCGTTTTGCAGATGAGGAAACTGAGGCTGCTCAGAGAGGTTCCATCAATGGCCCAGCGCCACACCTCTTGGAAGCGGAAGGCACGCAGAGGCAAGTGGCTCGGAGTGCTGGGGGCTTGAGGAGAACTCCTACCCCATGGCCTTGAAGGCCGGCCCAGGAGCTCTAGTCCTTATGCCCTCAGTGATGGGGATCCAGTGATGACTATGGAGCAGGAGCATGACACGCCCAGGGCTCTTTCTAGAAGGTCACAGCAGGCCAGCGGGGTGGGCAGATGGGAGGTGAAGCGTCTTGGAGCTGTGTTAGGAGGCTCATGTCGTGGTCCCTGTCAAGCACAAAAGCCTGCTCTGCGTGATGAGAAGGACCCCCAAATGCCCAGCCGTGTTCACAGAAAACGAGGCCCCTGGCACGCAAACACTCTAGGACATTTGTTCAAAAGTTCTCAGGAACCACTGCAATATGGTAACCTGCAAATTATCCTTGGCTCTGATGACCAAGGCAGGAAGGCAAGAAGGCTTCATGTGGCCCTCTGACCTCACGCTGGTCCCCATCACCAGTTGGGATGTCCTCTGGGTGACAGGCCAGGGAAAATCTCAGTGGGATGGAGCACTAATGAATCAGGAGAGTCACTCCTTCAGTCAGAGTCTGCGAATGTTTATTTGGCACAAACTGCATGTCAGGCACTTTCGCCAAAGGGATATGCTGGAACCCTTAGGGAATTCTAACTAGTTCAGCTGGAGAAACTGAGGCTCAACAAGTAGCAGGGGAGGGGTAAGAGATCAGAGCCCAAGGCCTCCATCATCTTCAGGTAAATCAAGTGCCCCACAGCTCAGAATGAGCCTGGGGGTCACTGACTCCCCTCCTTGTTCCAAACACTCAGTGGGATTTATCTCAGTCCCTAAGGTCTGTGGCTGGCTTGTTCTACTCCTGTCCTGAGGAGGAATGACCAGGAAGGCTGGGGAGAAAACATTTTAAGGTGTCTTTCTTGGTCTGTTTTCTGAGCTGTTGTTTGCTTCCCACTGCTGCCCCCTAGGAGCTTAGAGCGGGGCCGCAGGCCTTGCTTTCCTGGACCAGGAAGAAAACCTCCTCCCTCCTCACCCCCCGGAGAAACTGAGTCAGGAGAGAGGCCTGAGGGAGACAGGCCTGGGAATCCTTTAAGTGATTAAGAGCAGAGGTCTCCAACTAGGTATAAAAATACATAAATCACATAATGATGCACAAATATATTAGGAACATATAATGCATGTATAAAAACTGGAATTTTTTAAAGGGCATAAAGATTAAATGAACACTATTTTTAAAAATTTTTATTTACTAACAGTATAACACATCTTTGCCTTTCCTTTAAACATTCTTAATATTTTTTTACTGCCGGCAATGCAATTGCATATGCTTTTTGTATTTTTGGAAAGCGTGGGTTAGCATGCCGTACGGGGACGATTCGAGGGTCCGGTGCTGTGTAGGCTTGTTTTCATAGTTAATCTGAGTGGCTGTTAGAAAACAATGCTGAAATTTGGATTTATTCAAAGATTTATAAATCCAAGCGGAAGTAATGCCTCTTGGACTGTGCTTTCTAAATATCAATACTCATATTTTAGTCCCATTCACAAAAGAGGGAATCGTTTTTGGTGAAATTTGGCTAATACAGTTGACTCTTGAATAACAAGGGTTCTAACTGTGCTGGTCTACTTAAATACTTTTTTTTTTTTTCAATAAATACCTGTACTGCTTTCCATTGTCAGCTGATCGTCCGCAGATGTGGAGGGCCACCTGTATGCGTTGTTCTGCACCATTTTATCCAGGGGGCTTGAGCAGATTTCGGTATCCATGGGGGCGGTCCCAGAACCAATACCCCACGACTACTGAGGGACAACTTACGTTTGGGAGAGTCAAAAGTTATCCATGGATTTTCAACTGTTTGGGGTTGGCTCTCCTAACCCTCATGTTATTCAAGGGTCAACCTAATATGTCCATCTTCCTTGATGTCTATCACTCAGTCCTGCAGACAAGGAGGACTGGTATTTGTGTAATTTTAACAAATGGATTCAAACCGCCTAAACATATTCGTTTGGAAGATTTCGAAATGGTTGGAATTTTCTATTTTCAAGTTCTTAAAATGTGCAGACTTGGAGAGTTTTCAAGAGAAACATACTTTTGTTGCTTTTTGGCAATAAAAACTCATAACAATGGAAATGTTTCTAAACATCTGCTTTCAAAACACTCTTCCCAACAGGAGGGTTCCTCTCCAAAAGCGGTTACACTCACACATTGTTTAGAAATCAGTTTCCTCTTTAAAGAACAGATTAGGTGTTTTGTTTCAGGGGGCACAAATAGCTGACAGTCACGTGTCACCCCAGAAGAGGTCGTCGAATGTGGCCCTTGTGTTTTTGACAAAAGGAAAACATGAGCCGTCTTTGGGCACAGCAGCTGTTTTAAGCCACTCTCAGGGTCACTTCCCATCTCATAGCAAAGTATCGTTTCAGAGTTTTCTACGGAAAGGTCTTATTTTTAGTGGTATTAATATAAAGAATAAATAAAATAATAGAAAGTTTTGATTCTGTGTCAGGCACTGTATAAGCAGGCTCATGCGTATTAACTCATTACCCCACAGACAACCCCATGAAGCAGATACAACTTTAGTCCTCTGTGACAGATGAGGAAACCGAGGCACAGAAGTGGCAGAACTGGGAAAGGTCAACCAGCAAGTGTCTTTAGGACATTATTGTTGTGACTATGACCGACGATACTATCAAAGGGGAGACTATTTGTAGGATAACAGGGGAGGGTTCCCAACGTGAGAACATAGGGACCCTCACACCTGAGAACCAGAGCT
Source organism: Pteropus alecto (assembly GCF_000325575.1). Lineage (NCBI taxonomy): Eukaryota > Metazoa > Chordata > Mammalia > Chiroptera > Pteropodidae > Pteropus > Pteropus alecto. Next base: position 7,877,457 of record NW_006436812.1, read on the forward strand.
TCTCCCACCAAGCAGGTGACCCCAGGAGCTTCCGGCAGACTTGAGTCCACGCCAGAGGTTTTGGCACGGGCATGGGGGCCCACCGAGCCCCGGTGATGGAAGGTGAGGGGCACTGAGCTCAGTGGAAAAGCGTGGCTCACGCCTGTGCTGGGCACTGCCTTACCTTCCTCCAGTTTATGATCGAGACACATCTTCCGGAGCCCCTTATCTTTACCACACGCTCTGTTACTGATGTATATGTTCGTGCTGCGTACACACTCATACTCACTCACACCAGCATGACACCCCTTTCATTGCTGTAGTCTCTCAAGTAAAGCAAAGAGGAAGGACCTCCACTAAGTGCCAAACAGAGCGCTCGAAGCTTTACACACATGACCTCAGTTACTCTTTGCAACAGCCCTATAAGACGGGTGCCCTCGTCTCTCCATTGTATAGATGAGGAAACGGGATGAAAGAGAGGTGCCCTGCACAAGGTCAATGGCAGGGCTAGGGTCCAACCCCAGCAGTGTGGCTCTAATTCTAGTAGCCTCTGGAAGGGGTCTACTCAGGGACCCTCGGAGTGGTCAACCCATTCTGTATGTCGGGAGTGTTTGATTAGAAGAGAAATCTATTCAATTAAAAGAGGTTTTCATTAAAATAGGTGGAGTCAGTGAGACATGGAGAAACAGAAGCAGGAGTGGGATGTATTCCATTTTTGCCTCCCCATGAGTGAGATGAGCCAAGCACTGGGCTCAACCCACTGGGAGGCATGGAGCCCCCTCTTTGGGTTAAGGACAGTATTAAGAAAAAATCTACTGCCTGACCAACACCGGGGGATGCCGACCTGGGAAAAGGCTTAGCTGGGGTTTGCATAGTGAATCAAGGACGGGCACACAAGGGGGTAGATTTGGGCTGCAAATCAAAGGATCGTAGTAAGTCTTCAGCTCAAGGATGTTAGTACTACCAGTCTATGGTATCTCACTCTAAAGTGGTCATCATTAATGGGGCGGGGGCCCCTCCTGTCCACCTGGTAGCCTAGCTGTGGGGTGAGGGGACATCAGCCCTGGGAGAACACAGTGGGGTCTGGAAGCTATTGTGGCCTTTCTCCCGGGTTGCTTGTTCTGGCTCTGGTGCTCCTTAGGATAGGTGGGAAAGATAAAAAATGATGCTGTCATTGAGATGAGTGGATGAGGCAGATTCCGTCCATGGCCACCATTCTTTATCCCTTCCTGTATCTGTACCCTTCGAAGTGCCTTTCCACTGTGGATGGGGCCTACTTCTCTGCCTCTTGACCTTGGCCATGGCCCTGTGATTTGCTTTACCAATAGTATAAGGTAGAACTGTTGATGGGTAAGTTCCCATTTGCACTGTGTCAACGCCATGATAAGAATACACCTAAGTTAGGCAGCTGGCCCCAGGAAGAGGACCTTGATTGACAGTCCCCAACTGACTCCCAGATATGTGACCGAGCCCAGCCAAGACCAGCAGAGCTCCCTCACCATGTTCAGCCTAGATCAGTCAATCCACCAACCAACCCACAGGTTCACGTGAATAAATGAGTGTTGCTTCAAGGTGTTCTAGTTACTTCTCTCACATTTCAAGCCTCAAACCCTCTCCCTGCTGACCTGTGTGTGGCATGTTTAAGAGGAAAGAACCGGATGGAAATTACTGGTGGGTCCAGGCATCCAGTTCAGGAAGATGAGGACAGGTAAACTGGAGGCGTCTTCCCATTAGAACCTACAAAGCTTCTTTGAGAACAAAGTGCACAGGATCAACAAAACCGAAAAAGAATATCAAGAGCAGAAATGGCCAACATATATGTCCCAGAGATGTTAACAAATTTTATCTTTATAGAAACAAAAGTGTCCCAGTGTAAGAAAAGTGTACAAAAGAAGGAAGAAAGGGAACTCACGAAGACATCCGGCAGCTGTTGGCCTTGGATCTTTGCAGGAAATTGCACGACAGGCCAGAGTGTAGACCCTGGAGCCAGGCCCTCCGAGTTTGAATCGGGTTCTCCCACCAATCACTATGTAACTTTGGCCATTTAATCTTCCTGTGTCTCAGTTTCTTCATCTGTAAAGTGAGGATTAGAATAGCGTCTATCTCCCAGAGTTATTGTGAGAATTAAATAATGAGTAATATATGAAATGCTTCGCATCATACCTGACTCATGATAAATGCTATATGAGTGTTTGTTAAGAGGTTTATGTTGAGATGATGCCATGAAAAATGTTTGGCAGTTCCTGGAACAATGCAAGTGCTTGATAAATATGGGCTCCTCTCTCCTGGTGTCATCTATAGCTGTGTAACAAATTACCCCAAACACAGCAGTTTACAACAGCAAGAAACTCTCATGATCTCACAGTTTCTCTGAGTCAGGAATTTAGGATTGCCTTAGCTGAGTGGTTCTGGCTCAGGGTCTCTTGTGAGGCTGCAATCAAGATGTCAGCCAGGGAGACAGTCTCTGAGAGCTCGGCTGGGGCTGAAGGATCCACTGCCAAGATGGCTGGCCAGCAAGCTCATGCTGGCTGTTGGCAGAAAGCATCAGCCCCTGTCCTCACACATGGCAGCTGCCTTCCTCTGGAGCGAGTGGTCTTGGAAAAGGCACGTGGAAGCAGCAATGTCTTCTATGACCTACCCTCGGATGTCACGCACTGCTGTTTCCATAAGGTTCACTGGGTTACATAAGTCAGTACTATACAGTGTGGGAAAGGACTACTCCAGTTGTCAAAAACGGAAGGCAGGGATCACTGGGGGCCGTCTTGGAGACTGCCTACCATTGGTCAACAGTTCATCGCCAGATAGAAGAACACTTGCTTCTCTATCTTCTTGTGACTGTTTTATCACCCAAAAGCTTCTTTCCTCCCTTCCTTCCCTTTTAATAGTTTCTTCTTCTAATTATAAAGATAATATGTTGTTAAAAAATTTAGAGAATACAAAGGATAAAGAGTTTTTAAGTTACCTATAATTCCACAATTATTTGATATTCATTTCGATGGATAATCCAGTGTTTTGATGCAAAATTTTATGTACATTTTATGAAATTTAATTACATTGCATGCTCAGTTTTGTATCTGGCTTTTTACACTTGAAATCATATCATGATCACGGCTCAATGTCATTAGATGTTAATAATATTTAGAGACGTTCCAGGCCCTGTATTGAGCTCCTCACATGCCTCTTTAATTTTTCAAAAAAAATTCTATGGGTGGGCACTGTTATTGTACCAGCTTTACGGAGGAAGAAATTGAGACTCAGAAAAGTTACATAAGTAGCCTAGGGTCACACATGAACTAAATAACAGAAACCATCAAGACTTCGATTCAGATCTGATGGCCTTTCCGGTAGTCTAATGGCTGCAGAGTGTCTCACTGGAATGTTCCACAATTTACTTAAGTAATCTCCTGTTGTTCCGCAATTAGGTTATTTCTAGTTTTACAATAGAAAAACAACTCTGATGCACATCCCTTGACATATTTCTTTATCTCCACAGGCCTCAACTTTAAAAAAAAAAAAAAAAAGTGAATACATCCCCTGAATGTACTGTGACACTCCTTGAAGGAAAGTATGTCCGCTGGGGCTGGCTTAACCCATACGAAGTGGCCTGTATGATTGGAAAGTCGAGGGGGAGTCTTCCTCTAGGTGTGGCTTGATCTAGCAGCTCAGAGACGCCGAGGGCTTAGGTCCCCTCAAGCCTCTGGTGTCCCTCCTGCAGCATCTTCTCCAACCCCCCGCCGCCTGGCTACACGTGGACAGCGCCCAGAAGTTCCAGGCTCTCCCCAGGCAACGAATGGCTGCCTTGGATCCTGACCCCACAATCTCACACCACACCAGCTCTTTCTCAAACAGTGGGAAGTTTCTCTTTCTAGGAAGCCCCAACAAACAGTTCCTGACATCTCCCTGGGGACAGAGAGAATGGATGCTCCCATTGGCCTGAGCCGGCCAAGACTTACCCCTAAAGCTGTGTTTGGGTCAGTCCCCACCCAAATGTCATGGCTGAGACTAAGAGAGAGGTGGCTACAGCGGTTATCTCTTGCTACATAACAAATTCGTAAAACTCCGTGGCTTCAGGCAGAAATGATTATTTCTCATGATTCTAAAGGTTGGAATCTGGGCAGCTCTGATCCTCTCTCCAGCAGCATTCGTGACTGCAGTCTTCTGATCACTCTACCAGGGGCTAAAGTGTCAAGGATGACCTCGCTGGCACATCTGGCAGTTGGCACTGTGCTGGTTGGGTGCCTTGGTTCTCCTCCACGCAAGCCCTTCTCTGCGGTCAGCTAGACTGGGCTTCTTGGTTGCACAGCAGTCTTAGGAGCTAAGAAGGCAAAGATGGAAGCTGCAAGGTCTGCAAAGAACTGGCCATAGGTGATGAGGGCAGATGCAGGAGAATAGGTGCTGGACAGTCAAAATGACCCATGACCACCATGAGGGGCAAAGGTGGCAATGACAGAGAGGCCTTCGCAGAGAGTAGATGGCTCCTCTGCCCACAGATGTGCTGGCAATCTCAGCAGGCAATGCCCCTAGAGACAGCACTGAGTCAAACACAGGAATGTTCTTGGGACCAACACCCAGAGCTAATCTTTGAGATCAAGGTGAGAGGAGCTGGAATTACATGTCTCTCTCACTAAATTAAGTCATTAAACTTTTATTAAGGGATATAGTTTGTCAACGCCAAAAAAACAAGGCAATTCTGGACAGACTCATTAAGAGCAAATCCTTTCGCATTCGGGCAGTCGCCCACCCTGACTGGATTGTGAAATGAGAGGCGAGGACAGGTGGGGTGTGCACAGGGGGCTGTCCAGTCTGCTAGGCGCATGCACAGTGCTCTCCCAGCCCCTAAGAACGCAGGCACAGCAGCCAAATCCATTTTCCCAAGGTTTCTCTGCAGAAAGGCTGCCTCCTTCACAAACGTGAGTGACAGCCGCTCCAGCAGCCGCAGGAGTGCATGCCCAGCCAGTTCTCCATCAACTAAAAAGGGTCACGTGTGGCTTTTTCCCCTCCAAGAACCTGAACATCACCTTTCTGCCCCCTCTGACTGAAGGTGACCCAGCCCTCCCAGCTGAAGGGAACTTCTGAGCCCCTCCCCCTCCGCCTAGTGAATGGGGCCACACAGGGCCCCCACTTGGAAGACTGTGAGGTCACCAGATTGGCCATCTTAGAGCTGCGTCCTGTCAGTCAAGCAACTTAGCCCCTCTGAACCATAAGATGGGTGTAACAATATCCATTTACCATGTAGAAACGTAGCATGATCTTTTTTCAATTTGAGCCAAGATTTTAAATCAGGAGATTTCATAGAAACTCCATATAAATTTATAGATTTCATATAAATTCTCCAGCTTCTCAGGAATAATCTAAAACTCTGCCACCATGCCATCATCACTGGGCCTACATTCTCACCGGCAGGATTGGCTGGAGCCAAGTAACTGCCTTAGGCAGGCAGTGGTCTTCCCACCTTGCCACAGTCCCCACCACTCCCTATCATTTTTACGTCAGACCAACTTTGCTCACTTATACTCCTGGCCTAATCCCAGCAGGCGCTGAGGTTTGCCGCCCCTGGGTCAGCGTTTTGACTACATGGTCCTCAGAGCTCCATCCAGATCTTTATCCCAGGATCCACTCTCACTAAACCTACAGCAACACCCCATTCCATGTAGGGGGCGATCGTAGCCTCCCCCCGTCTCCTCCATCGCTTTAGCCACCATGGCACTGAGGACCTGGGAACACCCTCCCCAGCCAGGCACCTGAGTGACCTCTCGGCCCTCAAATGTCCTCGCTGCCCTCTAAGGGGTATCGGCCTTAAACAGTTCACAGGGCCCCACAAGGAGTTTAGTTTGAAAATGGCTCCATCACGGTCTCTGGGCTACTTGACTGGAGCGCCCAGCTGCCGTCTCCAACGTTCCTTCGACAAATACTCATTGAGCATCTGCTATGCGAAGCAGCAAACTGCAGCCCTCAGGCCAAGCCCAGCCCTCCTCCTGTTTGTGTTCAACCCACGAGCTATGAATGGTTTTTACAGTTTTAAACGGTTGGGAAGAAAATCAAAGTAACAATCGTATTTTCTAACACAGAGAAATTATATGAAATTAAAAATGTTGGTGTCCATAAATAAAGTTCCATTCGGGACACAGCCACGCCCACTCATTCGAGGACTGTCTGTGTCTGCTTTCACACTCAGAGCGGGGCAGCTGCAACAGAGACGTGCACAGCACGCGCCCTGCTCTGCACAGTCCGGGCCCTGTTCTGGGTGTTGGCTTCCCACTGTTCTGACTTCCTGGGGCTGTTGTAACAACGTACCGGAAACTGGGGGGCTCAAAACAACAAAGGTGTGTTCTCTCACGGTTCTGGAGGCCAGAAGTCTGAGATTGAGGCGTCAATGGCTGGGCCACGCCCCATCCCCAGGCTTCGGGGGAGGGTCCTTCCTTGCCTCCTCCAGCTTTGGGTTGTCATCGGTGTCCCTGTGGCTGCGTCGCTCCTATCTCTGCTCCCAGCTTTTCCTCTGTGTGTCTTAGAAGGACGCTTGTCATTGGATTCAGGGCTCACTAGATAACCCAGGATGGCCTCATCTCTAGATCCTTAATTTAATTAGATCTGCAAAGACTCTTTTTCCAAACAAGGTTGCAGTTACAGGGTGTGGGACATAGATGTAACTTTTTTTTCTTGGTCGGCAGGGAGGCACCGTTCAACCCACTACAAGTGGTTTCTTGCCTTCTAGAAGCTTCCACTCTTTCAAAGAGAGACTAATGACAACCCAATCCCCCACACACACACATTCAAAAATTTATGAAAGAAATATAACAAGTCCGGTGTTGATAAGAGCTGTGAAGGAAACGAAAGCTGGGCGAGGATGCTGTTCCCGAGGAGGCTGAGCAGGGACCACGGGAAGTAGGCAGTGAGCCACGCAGACATGGGGACAGGGCACGGCAAGTGCAGAGGTGCGCAGAGGAGGAATGGGGACACGTGAAGAGCAGCAAGGGGTCACCATGTGGCTCGAGGAGAGTGAGCAAGACAAGGAGAGAAGAATGATTATAATTTGGGGTACCGTCAGCTAGGGGGCTACTCTGTTCCCCTTCACCACATGAGAAGGAATAATTCCCATTGTGGTTCTTTTCTATTCTGGTGCTTAATGCAGGTGACCTCAGTTCCCACAGAGCCCTAACTTGGAACTGTTATGATTTTCCTCTTTCCCCGCATTATTTTGGTAAATAAGCCGTGGCAATGGGTGAGGTCACTTAGCCTGAAGGTGGTAGAGCTGAGACCCAAAGCTATTTCCAGATCCCCAAACCTCAGGCACTTCCCAGAGCCTTTCTTAAAACAGAAGGAAAAGGGAGTATGTTGGGTTACACGGAATTAAGCCTCACCCAGACCGCAGAGCAAATGAGCTCCTCCAACAGCAGAAGGCTCTGGCTGCTGGTCCTGCTTCGACTTCCAGGTCAATTATTACAGAAAACAGTCTTCACAAGCGAGCTCCAGTGGACGATGGGCAGATCTGTTGGGTGCAATCGTGCCAGCAGACACTCTGAGCCACCGCCTTGCCTGGTCCCCGTGGGAGGCTGGAGAGGCAAGAGAGAGTTCAGGCTGCCCGAGTTTGGGGTGGGGGCACAGTGGCCCCAGCAAGGGCTGCTGAAGGGCTGGAGCAGCCCTGCCCTGGGCCGTGTCGAGGGTGGGGAAGCACCAGTTGGTGCTGCTGTTGATTTTCCATGACTGTTTGAAATCCATATCAAAATAATACATGGACATATTTAATAATCAAATAGTACCTCATACTACTCTCCCCTCTCCCTCTAAATTCGAACCACTTCGCCCTTCCTTTTGTTCTCCAACACACCCAGCTGATTCCTGCCTCAGGGCCTTTGTACTGCTGCTCCTCCTGCCTGTTGTCTCATCCAGTCCCAGCTCCAGATCACCTCCTCAGAGACCCCCTGAGTATTCACCCAAAGGTAGCCACTCTTGGGACTGTGCATGTGTCCCATCACCAACATGGTCTCCACTTGGCACAATCCGAAATGGCCATGTTTAGTCGCTCGGTTGTTCCTTCGCTGTCTGTTCCGTCTCCTGTGCTGGAATGCCAGCTACACGAGGGCAAGACCAGGCCTGTCCTGCTCACTGTGGAGTCTGTGTGCCTAGAGCAGAGCCTGAAATGAAGTAAATTGTTACTGAATGTTTGCTAAAGAGAGAAATGAAGAAGGGAGAGAAGGAAAGACAGGCAGACAGAGGCCCTTGCCCACCTCTTTGTTCCTCTGCGTCTGGTGAATAGAGCCCCATCTTCACCCACGAGTCTGACATAAATATAGCAACTACTTTTTGGGGGGATTGGGAACAAGTAGGAGAGGAGCCCCAAAGAGCTTCTTCCAGAAGCCCAGGCTCTTCTCAGCCCAGGCTCCGTGAGGTGGCCAGAGAGGGCTGCTCACCCACTCGCCCAGCTGAGATTCTCTTCTTCAGGATGTGACAGGACACAGTGACCAAGAGCAAGGGTGCCAATGCCAGACACATCTGTGTTGGGATTCTGGATCCATCACGTATGACCTTCAGCGGGTCACTTACCACTGCTGACCCTCAGTCTCATCTGTAAAGCGGGCACCCCCAGTTGGCATCTCACTTTTGCAGAGGAGATTAAGATAATATTCAGGTAACAGACCACCCAGTAGGGTTGTTTTCCTGTTTTGTCCCTGCTTGGCAGCAAAGGTCCAAATCTGACGAGTACCCCACATTCTAAAGAGAGGGAGGTTCTGTGAGAATCGCATGGATGGACTAGGGAGGCCTCCCAAGAAGGGGAACTGGCCTCTTCTTTGCCAGCTGGGAGCCTGCTGAGCTGGAGACACCACAGGCCCACACTGACACTCCTGTGAGAGATAGCCATGGGCGGAGAGCGAGCTTCCTTGGAGCCTGGGAGGTGAGAAGTGATGGAGGGGTGAAGAGTCTGGGCCGATAGTACTCGACAGCATGGGGCTTGGCTGCTGGAGTTGGGGCATACTTGGGAACCAGGGCACCGGTGGCATTTCTGGCCTAGAGACTTCTGAAGGTGGGAGGCCCACTGCAGGGACCCAGGATCACAGATGACCTTGATCCGAGGGCCTGTGGCGGTGTGCACCTCGGGATGATCATATTTCTTCCCTGTGGCCCTCAGAGGAGGTCACAGGACTTCTCTGCGACCACAAAACCAAGACATGGTGGGCAGCCCTGACCTGGAGAAGGGACTGAGGACTGAGCCGTGGGGGGACCTGTTCAGTGCCACGGGGATCCCGGCTGAGGCTGGCCTCTGCTCCACGACTTATGTGGGACCTCGTCTTCAGTGGCCGCAATGCCTCCAACCCAGAGGAGCCAGTAAGTGGTAGAGGGATGAGGAAGGTACGGAAGAGCCTGAGAGCAGCACCTGCACACCCACGGGGCACTGGGGCCCGGCCCTGACTTTTAGGGGCCAAAGAGAGGAGCCCTGAATTGAATCGAAGATTAAGATTTGAAAACGAGCACCTGAGCCTGCTACTGAAATGAGACCATTCTAGTGACAGAAAGCAACAGAAGCTGTGTATTCTGGCCCATCTGGCAATGAGGGATGGAGTGCAGCTGTGGGCAATTATGTGAATAATAAAAATAATAATGATGATAGCAGCTGACATATACAGTGCTTCCCGTGTGCCAGCCATAGCCTCATGCTTTTAGATTTAGTAACTTTTCATCTTTATGAGAACCCTATACTATTATTATTATTATATCTCCATTTTAAAGATGAGGAAACTGAGGCAGAGAGGGTCAGAAACTTGCCCAAGGTCACAGAGCAGGAAGCAAGGAGTCAGGCCGTGACCCCAGGCAGCCGGAATTCCAAGTCTCTAGCTATGCTGCCTGCTTATTTTTTAAGAAATGAAACCAGATCATGGTTATACTCAGGTAAATTAAATGCCCCAATAAACTGATCCGTTAGTAGGTGCTCAAGAAATGTTAGCTCCCTAGCCTTTTCTTCCCACTGACCTGGGCTACCACGACCCTCTCCTGCTGCCATGACAACCCCTCCCAGGGGCTCACAGAGTCAAGCCTGGATTTTAGGTTCTAACTCCGGCTCTCACATCTGGCCGGTTCCTCACATTGTCCTCAGACTCCTAGGCATTGGACTTGGCTGTGATCGGAGAGGCTGTTGGCCATACATCTCGGGGAGGTCATACATTCTTTGCCTCCTCAAACAGTTTCTGCTCTCCTGGCTGGGTCCCAGATAGGTGTATGCATATGCCCGTGTGTGGTGTGCATGCATGTGTGTCCAAGTCACGAACTGTATCCCAAAAGTGGCAGGAGGAGGCCACAGGGAAGCCCAGGAAAGCCTCACTGTCCACTAGCCCAGGGCGGAGCAGGGGTGCTCAGGAAGAGCAGACCTAAGCTTGAGTTCCCGCTCTGCCCTGATGCTGGGCAAGGCTCAGGTCCTCTCTGAGCTTTCAACTGAACCCCCAGCCCCTGGCTGCCACTGACTGCCAGAAATCGGGCCTCCGGTGCTATGGGTTACAGCCTAATGAACCCCATATCAATAACAGCCCAAAGGACCACTGTTTATTGATACATCACTGCAACCTAGGCTCGAAGCTGAATAGGCTTCAACAATCCTGGGAAGAACCCATACTAATTCTACTCATAGGTAAAGGCTAAGGAACTGAGCGCCTACGCGTTTTGCTTGAGGTCACACAGCTGGGCTGACTGACCTGTGCTTGGAAGCACAGGAGAGAAATCAGTCTACATATGAATGTAGCATCACTTTAAAATATTAAATAGAATTCTATGGCTTAGTATTGTATTTTGGGTTTTTTCCCCCATTTTTCCCCATTTTACTGAGGTATAATTGACTTAGTACTGTTAGGGGGGCGAGGTGGCAGGGGGTTGGCAGTACACTTTTTTCAGTGTTTAGGGTCTGGCCCTGCAGTTAGTAAGCAGTTAGTGTGTGAACTTGAGCCTAGATCCACCCGAGTCTGACTCTCATGACTCCCCAACCTCCTCAGCAAGGACAGATGGACTCTAACTTCTACCAGGCTCCACGACACCCATCCTCTGGCTGCCTTGCATGTCCAAGGGGCTGGGGCTGGGAGAGAGAAGGCAGAGGGCGGGGTCCCCAGGAAGGCCCAGGCCAGCCCCCTAGCCCCCTAGCCCTGTTGCTCAACTGAACAGGGGGGAGTCCTAGGGATCAGAAGTACTGTGAGGCCATCTAGTGGGCATAGGTCACACACACGGCTGCCCACCATCTAAATAGCCTTTGTGTCTGGGGGAAATTCTCTTGTTCTGAGTCCATCTCTCTGGCGAAGAAGGCAATACTTATGTCCTTTGGCCATCAGATGCGCCCACATAGGATTCCAGGGTTGGGGAGAGTAAAGCTGCTTCCTGGAGAAGGAGGCGGAGCATGCATGCTGGAAGACAGGGAGATTTTAGAGGCAGCTGGCAGGACGGGCCCGCGGTTGGAGTTCAGCCCCTCGTGGTAGACTGAGGCTTCCCTGAGCAGCCTGGTGTTCTCATCAAGTCCTGCCGGTCAGCTCCAAAGGGTAAGAGACAATTTGACGTGGACATGAAGCGCCCCTTACTCGGGCAGCCGGCATGAGGCTCTTGGCCCTTCAAGGATGCGAGTCCAGCATTGACCCCAAAACTCTATCCGTGGGTGGTTGGAAGAAGCTGGTGAGCAGAGAGGCCAGAGGGGGAAGAGGAAGACACAGCGTGAAGATGGAGGAGGGGACCTGAACCTGTTACAACATCCGAGCTGCTGGAAAGAAGACTGGCCAGAAAACACCAGACCCCTGGGGAGCCACACTGGTCGAGCTCTTGCTGGTGTCCACTGAGGCCTTCCTGTGGGCAGCAAGAACTGACCAGCAGGGCTAATGCCCACCTGTGCCCCAGCTCTGGCTCCACCCCATCTGACGTCACAGCCAGTTGCCAGTTCCCTTTCCATGGCCTCTCCAGAGCTACCTAGATCAATGGTACCTGGCCCCCTGGGGGTGGCTGAGGGTAAACGGAAAGCCTACACCCCCAGGGCCTGCGGAATGGAGAGAGGCCACTGAGAGTCACCCAAGCCAGAGGGGGAGGGGCCGGCCTGGTCCTCATGGTAAGGACGGAAAGCGGGAGGACACCCCAGGCCTGCCTGGGACAACAGGCCCACCAAGGGGTGGGGAGAGGCTGCAGCACCCACCTCAGACTGGGAGGGCTGAGAAAGCGGGAGCTGCTCTACCACCCACTTCCCCGCAGTGACAGCACAGAGGCGTCAAGCCCCCTCCCTCTGCTTTTCTACTCTGATAGAGAAGGTGGTTTCAGGTGCCAGTGACAAGTTAATTAACATTTCACCTATGGCGTACTGGTGAGGACTGGTAAAGAAAGGCCAGGTGTTACAGGCTGGGGGTGTGGCCCGCAGGCGTACTTAGCCTCAGATACGGAATTGAGTCAATTTTGGATATTCAGTCTTGAGGGGACCATGTCCATCTCATAGTGAGTGGTCTTTTGGTCTCAGGACCCAAAGTCCAAAACAAGGGCCAGATGTCCCTCTCACAACCTCATAAAGACACATAAGCTGCCTCCCCTGAAAGCCATCTTGGAAAGAGGGACTAGGAGGAAAGGAGACCTCTTAAGACAGTTCCGATGGAGAGTCTGACACATGCACCATGGATAGCTGTGCAGGCTGCTCACTGTCCAAGGCCTGGCTGAAAGAGGAAGCGCAGGTATAAATCTCGCCCGCCCTCCTCCTGGCACAGAGCTATACCTGCTTGGAAAAAGAGGTGCCTTTTGAAATTCTCACAAAGCCTGTCTAACGTTTGAACTTTAAGTGAATATTTTACCCAGAAGAGCCGGTTTTAAATCTGGAGAGAATGGTTTCTGGTTAGCAAGCAAATTATTTTAGGACTTTTTTTTTTTTCAATTACAGTTGACATTCAATATTATTTTACATTAGTTTCAGGAGTACAACATAGTGGTTAGCCATTCATAATTTATGAAGTGATCCACCTGGTAAGTCTAGTACCCACCTGGCACCACACATAGTTATTACAATATTATTGACTCTATTCCCTTTGCTATACTTTGTATCCCCATGACTGTTTTGTAACTACCAATTTGTACTTCTTAATCCCTTTACCTTTTTCACCCATCCCCCGTCCCCCTCCCATCTGGAGTTTCTCTGAGTTCCTGTTTAGTTTGTTCGTTTGGTTTGTTCTTTAGATTCCACATATTAGTGAAATCATCTGGTACTTGTCTTTGTCTGACTTGTTTCACTTAGCTTAACACCCTATAGGCCCATCCATGTTGTCACAAATGGTAAGATTTCATTCTTTTTATGACTAATATTCCATTGTATATACATACCACTTCTTCTTTATCCAATCATCTATTGATGGGCACTTAGGTTGGTGGGCAAATTTTTTTTTGGCAAATTTAAAAATATATATTTTTCCTACCACCAGTTGTCCAGAGTAAAATGATATCAGTTATAGAAACACGTTCGTTTTGTGCACATCTGAGTCAGGTCAGGGTATAGAGGACCACCCTACTACACACGTGCATGCATGCACGCATGCACACACACACACACACACACTAGCGTGAGTAACTATTATTATGGAAAGCGCATGGCACAGTAGGACCCTCCCCTCCCTCTCTGGAGAGTAGGACTCATGTGTTATCTATGCTTCATGCCTAGTCCTTGACCCAGTACCTGTCACGGAGGAGACCCTTGGTAAGCGATGGACTGAAAGGAGGAATAGGAGGGTGATGCACAGATCACACACATCTTTGAGCTGATGGCGGGTCACACATGCATTGTCATATTGAGGGAAACCTACACAGCTGGCCTTTAACCCCACAACCGCTGTCCACAGAATAACCCCAAGAAGCCTTGTACTGGGGCGGGCCGGAGTGCTGGAGCCTCCCCAAAGAGCAGCCTCACCTGAGTCACCTGCAAACTGATTTTGCAAACAGCTCTCAAAGCCCTCAGGAAAAGCAGAACCAACTAGGTGTGAAGCCTTTCTGTGCTCCAGGAAGAAGGCCCACCCCTCACAGGCACTGGCTTCAGTCCCTGCCATGCCCTGAGAGGGAAAGGGACAGGACCGGCAAGCATGGCAAATCCCGTGAGCCCCAGACTTCACGCTCTCAGCTTCCTGCTCCCCACAGCCAGCTCAGGCTCTGGGCTTCCTCCAGCAGCAATACCAACAAAGAGCCTCCACTCAGGTCTGTCGAGAAGCAGAAAACAACACACCTGCCACAGCACCCCTAGCAAGGAACAAAGCAGAATTTGGAATCCTACAGACCTGGCTGGAATACCTGCTCTGCCACTTTCCAGCTGTGTGACCTTGGGCAAGCCCCATAACCCCTCTGGGCTTCACTGTCCTCCAGGTTCAATGGGAACAGTGAGAAAAGTCCTGTCTCTTTGACTTATCAGGTAAGAGCTTAGGAATGACTGCCACGAGCACAAGAGGGACTTCCCAGGCCCCTTGGTGGACTGAGGTTTCCCCAGTGGCTGAGAGGAGGCTGACTCTGTGAGCCCAGGTACAGCAGAAAGAATGTGGGCTCTAGAGCCACTCGGACCTGAAAGTGGACCCCAGCTTTGCTAGCAACTTGCTATGTGGCCCTGGGCAAGTCACTTCCTCTCTGAGTCTCAAACTCCTCATCTGTAAGCATTTGCTCTGAAGACAGGGGAACCCTAAGGAAGTGGGAACCCGCAGAAGGCCCAGCAGGCCTGCACCTGGGAGGCAGTGATGCTTCTCTCTTCCTACAGCGGGGATGCAGGAACCATTTCTGGAAATGCCACAATACAGGTGATTAACGTAATAAAAGCCCCCAGCGCTTCCTCAGGGCTCCTGCCCCCTTCCCTCCAGGCAGGCCGGGCACAGGAAGGTTGAGACGGGGAAGGCTGAGACGCCTCGCACATCCTTCCTTCTGAGTCTGATTCACTCCTACTCCAGTGCTCTTCAGAGGCTGGAAAGCAAAGTCGTCAACTGCCAGGAGCTCAGGGATCATCAACTCCTGTGGCACAGGGGAGAGGTGGGAAGGGGAGAGGCGGGCGGGGGCAGGTTGCAGCCTCTGGACTTCAGGCTCCATATCTGGATAATGGAGATTTGCCTTCCTCAGGGATCCAAGAACCACAACAGTCTCTGACTTGGCTTCTCGAGTCTGGCCTCAGCCCCACAGGCTAGCTCTGGACAGCAACACAGGCCCGAAACAAGAGCCCGATCACTTCAATCACTTCCCACAATGTTTTAGAGGATGCTTCCACCTCACTGGCCCCTTGTGGCTTAGGCTGAAACAGCAGTAGGCAGCTGGGGTCTCCAGTGCCCCACTAAAAGGTGTGTATGTGTGCAAAGAGCAAGGGGCAGAACACTGCCACACAGGTAATGTGACCTTATTCCCCCTGAGTGGTGTGGGGATGGGTCTGCATATATAAATGTAAGGAAAGGCCTGGAAGACCACTACAGAGTCATTAAATGACAAGATTTTCATTTTCTTTTTGTCTTATCTACAAGGAACATGTATTATTTCTACAATAAAGAGGAGGGAGGGAAAGCTAAGCCTTTTTTCTTTAACATACCTGTTGACGAAATGCCCACCTATGTCAGGCCTAAGGAGCTTCTGGATGTTTCATTTAAAACACTTTCTACCCTCCGACCCCTCGACCCCAGGGCTGACCCTCGACCCCAGGGCTGACCCTCGACTGACCGTTAAGTGCTCCCTATGCCCTTCGGAGTCCCTGGGGCCCAAGTCATCTTCTGGCTGGCACTACGAAGGGCTCTCAGCCTAGACCTGGGAGGCTGCATAACCCAAGTCTGCTATGACTCCGCCACCCCACCAACTCCCAGGGCCTGAGCCAACTCACTAACATGGCTTTTTAAAGATGATTCCAATAATGCAGACAGGAAAGAGCGGAAAAGGGAGTCCTTGAGCTAAAGAAATCCTTCACTGAAGAGCCATTTACTCGAGTGATTTTCCCTAAGGAGCCCTAAAAGGTAAGGCCAGGCGTTCTGAGCAGATACGAAAGATGTGCCTTCGCTATGTTAAAAATTAGTCAGAAGACACCTCAGTGTTAACTCCAGGCTTCCTCTTGTGAGGAAAAACCCATTTGAACAAATCTGGAAAACCTTCACACACTCAAGATCTTTGGGGACCTGCTTCAGCCAAGCCCTACACTGAGTGCTGGGGACAGAGACCAATCTCCTGCCTTCAGGAGGTTCTCATTTCAGTGGGGGACACCACAGGGGCCAATGACAAGAGCAGACACAGGTGCCGGGGGGCAACGAGGACGCCCCTCACTGTCAAGAGGAGTTCAGGAGAGCTGAGGAGGAGGAGGATTTGGAAGAAGACAGCTAGCTTAGTCTGGGAGGGTCAGGAAAGATCTCAGCTTTCCCCCAGAGCGGGTCCACAGACGACCCAAAGTGATCGAATCACACTCACCAAAAAGCTCACTGCACAGAAGAAAATATTGCCCATCATCTATGTGTCTGTCTGGGGGCCAGTTCAGAGCTGACTCCTCCCCAGGAGCCAGGCTGCTGCATCTGAAGTAGAAAGGAAATGCTGGGGCTGGCCGTCATCTCCCATCTTTGGTGACATGAAAAGCCTCGATGAGCCAGGCACTTTCTCTTCCAGGACCAGGAAGACCAGAAGTCCCAGAAGTCCCTGTTGTCCCAGAACTATTGCTGATACTGTCTCTTTTTAACACATCCTGGT
This sequence comes from Pteropus alecto, assembly GCF_000325575.1. Classification (NCBI taxonomy): domain Eukaryota; kingdom Metazoa; phylum Chordata; class Mammalia; order Chiroptera; family Pteropodidae; genus Pteropus; species Pteropus alecto. Next base: position 7,894,095 of record NW_006436812.1, read on the forward strand.
TTGAGGAAAAAATTATAGTCACTCTACTCATTTGCCCATCAAAGTTTCACAGCAACCTTAAAATGTCTCAGGCAACTCCCGCCTGCTCGCCAGCCTTAAGATGCCATCACACTTGTCTTCGCCCTTTCTCCACCCACCTGCCCACTGTCTGATGATTGCTACCTGCTCCGAAGCCTCCCCTGATCCTCTGCCCTAGTTCTACAACCCCCTATTTACTTCCCGTACTCCCAACCCCCATCACAGTACTTAACACACACCACTCTGCAACCATCTTGTTTGCCTGTCTCCCCAGGAGTCTGTGGATTCCTTGCAGGCACAGGCTGTGTCTTTTATTAATCTCCAAATTCTTTCTTGCAGCCAGCACCTGGCTTTATAGAGGTATTCAACAAATAATGTTTGTTAAATTAATGGACCGCTATGGATCATAGTTCCTGTCAAGGCCCAAGGAGCCAACTAGAACTATCAGCTCCTTTCCTCTCCCTGGTCCCAGCACCCTGTAGAGATGTCACACTCAGGAATAGTATGTTGCTCAGAAGTGTCCAGGAGGCCGGGTTAGACCCCACCACTAACCAGCCAGGGGCCCTGAGCATCAGAGTCCTCCAGATCCACAAAACCAGGGGCTGATTTTGTCAGGGGTCTCAACAGAGCCTTTCAGCTCAGATATTTTGCAACTCTGAAATCTGTAACTTAGATCCATCTTCACATTAGAAACCAGGCCCCAGCAATAGCTACCACAAGCCTCAAAAACATGTGACTCCACAATTTCAACTCTAGGAATTGAACCTATGGAAATCACCGGAAAAACACCAAAAGTTAGACACTGCAGTGCCATTTGTAATAAAGAAAAATTAAGCAAAGTATGGTATATCCTTACAATGGAACACCATCGGCCATTAAAAATCAGGTTTGAGTAGAATATTTAACATGAGAAAATGATCAAAACATGTTGAGTAAAAAGGAGACTATAAAACAACAAGAGCTCAATTTTACAAAAAAAAAAAGAAAAAAGAAAAATCATTTGTATTTGCACATATAGAAAAATATGTAAAAAAATTAACTCAAAAATATTAATCATGGGCAGTGGGATTAGACAAATTTATTTTCTGCATTTTTCACTTATTATTCTACATTTTATAGTCAGGAGAAAAATATGGCTATTAAAAGTTAACCCTCCATTGCATGAGGCCAGTGGAAAGCAGTAGAGGAAAATGCTGAAAATCGTGAAGATAAACGTTTCATTGGATCCTCTGGAAAATGTAACTGACATAAACCAATTGGAAAAGCAAGACATGGGCACTAGAATAGCCTCCTCACAGTCAAAGGCGGCAAGGAGAGCAGCCCACCTGGTTGAAAACCCCCTGCCATTCTTTCTCTAGCCCTTTCCTCAGATTGCAAAGACAATTTCTGGATTTCTCAATGGCCTGAGAACTCATCTAATTCCACCCAAGCTTCTTAAAAGTCCTGCTCTGTGCCAGGCCCTATGTGGAGCACTGCAGACAGAAGAATCAGATCAGAGATCTGTCTGACCTCCCTCCCAGAGGAGACCCTTTCTACAGGTTACCCAGCCTCTGCTTGCACACCACCAAGGACTGGGAGCTCACCACAACCCACAAACTGGGCCATGTCTATCAGTTTTAGCTCAAAATCTTCCATCCCAGCCCACCTTACTTCCCATAGCCTTTTCTCTACCATCCCAAGTCCTGCTTTGTGTTCTGTCCAAGGGTAGGGCCCGCTGGTGACAAAACCCTCTCCATCTCCAGCCATTCAAAAAGCCCTTCCTTAATCTCAGGCATAGACGACACTCCTGGCCTTCTCTAGCAAGCAGGTGAGGTACTATTTATAGCTCAAGAATAATTGCCTATTAATTCCTTTCTGCAGAAGAGCAACTGGAGTTTCAATTCTCTCCTCTCTGAACTCTGAAGTGGGACTAGCTGCAACTGGGAGGCTGATTGACGCAAAGCAAGGGGCTGCATCTATCTCTTTCTCCAACCCTCCAAACCCAGCCCAGGATCCTACCCCCAACCCCACCACCACCACACCAAAGTGACTCTTACAAAGACCTCAGAAGTAGAAGCCATCAGCCCCCAACTCTCCTCCTCCCCAGTTCTACCAACAAGCCCAGGACCACCCTCCCCCTTCAGGGAACACTCTCAAGTGAGCAAACCTCTTCCTGCTGGGTGTGGAGAACCTACCCCAGTCCTGTGCCATCATTGTGACAGCTAGCACAGGAGGAGCTGCTGATCGATCATCCAGAAACTTTGAGGACAAGTGTCATTTCCACCCACAATGACTGGGCAAGATCCCTGCCCTGACACACCAATAAGCCCTCAGTCTCACCCACTCCTCACCCCTCACACAGCTACACCCTCCTTCCCCTCTCCAACCACTATTCTCAGTCCATCAAGAAATAGCCACCTCCCTTCGGTCCACTGAGGGACAGCGCCCAGCTGGGCATCTTGGGGAGGGACCCACTCTCTGAGAGGTGGAAGAGTGGAAACCCACAGTTTGAGGAGGAGGGGCACGCCCCTGACTCCACGCTCACCTCCACCACTAGGTTGTGAGATCAAGATCCCCTCGCTCTTTAAATACGAGAAATGGGGACCCCGTGTCTTCACACAGCTTAAAGACGTTGTCTAGAAGAGGGTGGGATGCAGGCAGACCCCACACAGGCTGGTCCTCCTCTGATGCTCTCCCGGGGCACAGACACGGGCCTCATCCCTCATTTCCCTGTCCCCGCACCAGGACGGTCCCCTCACCTGGATGCTGGCCCTGAGGAGGCTGAGTAGAAAGAAGCTCCCTAACCAGCATTTATATAACAACATAAGCATTTTATTTTTTCATTAAGCTTCTTAGTTTCTTAATATCACAATGGAATGATGAGAAAACCAAAAAAAAAAAACAAAAACAAAACGAAAAAAACCATGAGTCTGCAAATCTCTAACAAAGAGAGCAGAGACTTCAAGGCAACTGGAGGGCTGGAGGGAGGCTTGAGAGAAGTGCCAAAATAGTTCCGACATCATGTCTGTCTCTCCTGAGCCGGCTAGGCCGGGGAGCGGTAGGGAGGTGGAATGGTGAGAAGGTGGCACTGTCATAAGCTGTCCTTGGCATTTCTGTCTCATGACTGATATACGCATGATCTGCATGGACCACCGCAGAGGATTTCCCGGTGCCTCCTTGGTACCTGGCCACATGGCCCTTCACCTGCCCAACGCCCTGGGCACTCCAGCCAGTGCTAAGACACACCCTGAAGCCAGTTCTGCTGGGTGGGCGGCAGGAGAATAGAGTGGAGGAGGGGCAGAGGGCAGGCAACATGGCTCAGGGTGTGAGAATCCAAGGAGCAGCCAAGACTTGTCTGGGAGACATCTGTGGCGGAAGGCGAGGTGGTGCAGGTGGCAGCGGCAGGAGTTCGTGTCCCTTAGGAGGTAAGCAGGCCACGCCTAGAGCTTCACAGTGCCAGGGGGCAGACTGTCATTGCAGAGTCTGTAGTAACGCAGGTCGTTGACCAGCCTGTGCACATTCTGGGTGAACGAGGGCAGGTCCTGGAAGGCAGGGACACAGCTGCAGCCTGGCCGCACCCAGCACCCCAAGTCACCCACCCACCCACCACCGCCTCCGGCCCAGAGTGTGCTCCAGAGCCCTGTGAACATTTTACATAACTAGCCATTTCCACTCCTTCGCACACCAGGCGTGAGCGTGAGCAAAGGCCCTGTGGCGGGAAGAGCAGCAGTCAGCTTCGCTCCGGCCCAGGGTCTCAGACACTCGCTCCTGCCATCCTCGCCACAAGGCTGTGGGACAGGTCCTCTTAGCACCACCATTTGAAGGATGAAAATGGTGAATCACATAGAGATGACAAGACAGGAAGCGGGGACACTGGCATGGCTGCCAGTGCTCACCTCTCTTTTGACACAGCCAGCTGGGCCGCGTCCAGACTCCTCCACCCAGGGCCCAGGCAGGCCATGCTCCTCAAAAGTCACACACTGGCCAGTGCTCACATGCATCCAACACCTGGCCTACAAGGCCACAGACTACACACAGAGAGGGCCCCCCAAACTCCGCCAAGCAATACTAAGAGACCGTCAAGGTCTGCATCCTCATCTTTAGTTTGGGATTACTGAATGCCAAACTGTGGGTCCAAACACGGAGTAACACATGGATCAGTTCCCTGCCTGGCTAGTGGAGCCAACACGATCCCTCCTGAAACCTGGGTGACAGGACAAGGCTCAGAAAACAGATGAAGACGCTCCCAGCCCTCCGCCCCACCGACTAGCTGGCTAACCGCTCCTCAGACTGCGGCACGAGGCCCGCCTCTGCCAAAGGGGCACCTGGGAAACCTGTTCCCTCCAGGCCCTAGCCAGAGGGTCAGTGCCTCCGCTCCGACCTCTCACAGCGTCCTGGCCCACCCTGCTTGTGACAGTATGTGCAGGCTCTGGAGCCAGGATACCCAGCTCTGACTCCTGCTTCCTGGCTCTGCCATTCCCAAGTTCTAGAATTGCCGACTTTCCTGAGCCTGGGTTCATTTGAGAACTAAGGTTAACAACAGGACTTTGGAAAGCCCAGTGTGGTCCACAGAGGGCGCTGTTGCTTGTTCTCCCATCAAGACTCCTTGAAGACAGAGACTGGTGGTGTCCCAACACCTGGCCAGGTACCTGAGAGGCAGCGAGCTTCAAATACACAGTGAATGAAGGCACTGATTCCTTTACTTCATCCTCAAGAAATCAAATCAAAGGATGTCTTTTAAATCAGTGGCTCCCAAATGCCAAATCTGAATTTCCTGGTGGATGGAGCACATGAATACGTTCCCATACTTTTAACAAGCATCTCAGGTGCTCTGGATGCATGACTAGATTTGAAAACCACTGCTTAAAATCAAGAATTGACTGAGATCAAACGACATCAGTAATGACATCAGTAGAAACTGATGATTAAATATTAAGATTTGGCCTCTAGGAAAAGGAAGGGAAAATACCCAAGTGGCTGAAGTGAACTTCAAGAAGCTCAAGAGAGAACAAGGTTATTGCCAAGGAAAGAAAGATTCTAAGACAAAGAAAAACAGGAACTGAGTCTAAGAAAAAACAGTCCTGACATGTCACAGCCAAGACAAGCAAGGAGGAAGTAGTTTGCTCCAGCAAAAGCAACGTGTAAATCTGAAGACTGAAGTGAAACTGTGGACAGGCTGCAAGCACAGGAATCAAGCCAGGAACACCAAGAGGATGTGAGCAAAAGAGACTCCATTTTATCAAGTGTGAAGTGGTGAAGAGATGAAAATTACTTTTCCCATAGCAAAAGTTCCAGGGAAAGCTGGCCAGCAAGCGGCAGAAACTGAGCAGCTGAGACAGGAAGGAGGAGGGAGGCAAGGGCCCAGATACACCAGCAATGATGGCTCCATGTGCATCCACAACTGTCACCACCCCGACTCCCACCCAAGGTGCTGCACAGGTGGGAACAGCCCATCAGACCTTCCCCGGGTCTGGGAAGAGCAAGGGTCCCGTCTCTGAGCCTGAGGACCCAGAGAGCAGCTCCTAAACACCAACCTTCTCAGCCTATCTGTAAGCTCAGGCTATACTGGCTCACGACCCATAAGGAAATAGTGCTGGGCAGTGGTCAGAAGTGTGCGCAACGGTCGTAACTACCAAGAAGCCGAGACAAAGCAGCTGGACTGCTGAGGCCAAATCTGGGGCTCAGCAGGTAAGATGAAGAACACAGGTGCTGCTGAAGCCTAAACTGAGGCAAGCCCGTACCCTTCAATCCAGCCATAGCACTGAGTCATCCAGGTACTGCACTAGCTACCTCAGAGCCACCAGGGTTACAAAGCACACTCGGAGGCAGCCTGCCCCCTCCTCGCTGAACAGGTGCCAGGCCTGACAGCCCATGCCCACCCTCCCTTCAGCCTGGCCTCTCTCTCCTCACCCGATCCATCTTGAAATTCCGCCCCAGCACGTTTTTCTGGTTGGCATCCACGCCATCACAGCTGGTCAGGAATTCAGGGAGAAAGGCTGCAAAGAAGCCATCAAAGTCCACAGAGGCCATGTTGTAAATGGCGATGCCGATCTCTTCCTGCAGAAGGTCATGGGACTTGTGAACCAGGACCTGCAGCAGCACGTTCACAAACTGAAACAGCATGGTGGTCCGGAAGATCTTCTGCAGACAAAGAGCCCAGGGTAAGAGATGGCTGTGGCTCACTCCGGACCTGTCCAGGTCCCAGCCTACCTCATGCTCCCCGCTACTGACCTGAGAAGGGTGGGGCTCAGCCCGAGCCTCTGACACCTCCGACGAAGGAATCTTTCTGAGAGACGGGCACTTACCTTGTGGTACAGCTTCTGCTTGGTGTTGAGAGTCTCCAAGTAGAAGAGATTTTGTTTAAATAGGTGGATGTCAGGCTGAAGAAAGGACTGTCCAAAAGCCTGGCCAAGGAAATAAGACCACCATTCTATAAGCAGCTTTTAAACATCCTCAGACAAAGCCTTACTGCACATCCCACCGTGCCAGAAGAACTGATACTCCGCAAGTGGCTCCTTATGCCAACAGTGGGGCGAGGGGGTCACCTGCCTCAAGTCTTTTGGCCCATCTGGTCAGATCTTTGGAATGCTTCTAAGCCCTCCCCACTGGGCCTCACTTCTTCTTTTGGTCTCATCCTGCACCTTCTGTAATAAAACTCTAGACCCCTTCATAGGACTTATCTTTGAAATAGGAAGCTAACAGCAGGAGTCAAGTACGTCATCCTGCCCTGGAGCCAACCACTTGTACTCCATGAGCCACCCTCTCCCTGGCATCCCACAATCCCTTAGAGGCTCCTTTACGACTGACTGCCTCTGCCTTGGGGTTAAGCAACAGCAAATTTTTAAACTGCTTTGCAATTCCTGAGCTATAAAAGTTATGAGTTCAAAGGAAAAAACAACTCTCCCCCAAAAAAGACCCACAAAGGGTCCTGCTCCAATAGAGTGGGAAGAGTGGGATAAGCCACTGAAATGCAAGCCCAGTGGGGTACAGGACACCTCCCTAGAATAAGCTGGCGACTGCTTTGTCATTCTGTCCCTGGGCTCCTAAGCTCAAGAAGGGTCTTGTAACCCCTGCTGCAGTGATGGGAATCTCCATGATGCCCAATGGTTTTCATTCATTTATTTTTTTAAAGTTACGTTTATGAAATATAACAGAGTAAAATGCAAGCTTTTGAGGTTCACCATTATATAATCCTGAACACATCCAACCATCTAAGCACCCTCATCAAGACACAGGACACCACCAGCTCCTCAGAAAGTTCCCTCAGGCCCCTGTGTAGTCAGTCCTCCCCCCACCCCTGGACAACCACTGCTCGTTTCCTGTCCTTCTAGCTGTGCCTTCCAGAAGGCCATATAATGGAATACGTAGTATACAGCCTTTTGGATCTGGCGTCTTTCGCCTACCATGATGTATCTGGGAGTCAATGCTGTCATCTGTATAATCATACATGCCTTTTTATTGAGTAGCAGGCCCTTACATGCATGTAGCAAAATGGTTTACCCATTTACCAGCTGATGGACGTTTGGAATGTTTCTAGCTTTGGCTATTATGAAAAAAAATAACTATAAACATCTGTGTACAGGTTATATGAATACATGTTTTCAGGCACCTTAAATTATTTAGAAGTGGAATTGCTAGGTCATATAATAAATACATGTTTAACTTTATCAGAAACTGCCAAACTATGAAATTGTTTTCCAAAGTGGCTTTTACCAGTGCTGAGTATGGGACCAGGAATCAGTCTGCCAAAGAAGTCTTAAAAGCAAGGACAGAGTCTAAGAGGGAGGCAGGAAGGGACACACACCTAATACTCTAAACTCAAGCCCACACGGAGCGCTGGAGGTAGGAGCGCAGCAAAGTGACTGCAGAGACCAGAGGCAGGGCATGTGCTTTTCCAGAGGGAGTGTGTGCACGCAGGCATGCGTGTGCGCGTGTGCGTGTGTGCGTGTGTGCGTGCGTGCGTGCGTGCGCTTTTGGGGGGGGGCGCTGAAGGGAAGGATGGTAGACTCCCCCTTGCTTCTGCGTGAGGAAAAGCATGCACTGGGAAAAAAAGAAAAGAAAAAAGAAAACCTACTTCACCCGGACTTGGAACACAAAATTTATACAACTGAGAGCTAAACAAGGAGAACACCTGAAAGCAGACACAAATCAGCCCGGCCATCCTGACAAGAGGCGGCCACCCCAGTCTTCCACAGCCAGGTGAGGTCAGCCCCACAGAGAGCTCACTCTCTACGGTATAACGGTCACACTAGATCTGAAAGGGAATACTGCCTCACAGGGTGGTGCTTCTTCCAACATAGTACTAGCCAGAATTATCTTTTAAAGATGCAGATCACTGGGCCCCATCCTGAGAGACTTCTATTCAGTTAGCTCCAATTAATGAGGGCCCCAGGTGATCCTCATGCAGTCTCCTTACACGTGGGAAAACACTGCTATAAGGCAAAGGGAACTGATATTTCTCCAGCATCTACCTGTGCTAGGTACTCTTTATGCTACTCATTTAACCGCACAACAAGCCCATGAAATAGGCAGTATTATCCCAACTCTACAGATGAAGAGACTTAGGTTCCAAGAAGCTAATTAACTTCAGAAGTACTAAGAGGTAGAGCTGAGCTTCAGATCCAACGCTGCAGGGCTTCAGAGACTGTACTTATTGCAGTGGCCACCTCAGAGGAAGTGGGACTATGTGGCACAGAAGTAAAGCAAGGGACAGAGACAGTAAATAGACCCAAGTTGTGCCCAAAGGAAGCCTGTCTGCTCTTTGATCGCAGGGCAGCCTCACCAGCTCTGCCATGTTACCTGCATGATGGCACTGAACTGAGGCTCATTCTCCATCTGCTCCTCGGCAATCCCTCTCTGGACACTGGCCAGGACAGTAGACTTGAAGAAGAACCTCCAGTTGTGATGGAGTGTCCGAAAAAGGAGCTCAAACAGCTCGGCCTTCACGTCAGGGGAGGGGCGCTGTGGAGACACACATAGACGCTCAAACCTTCCCTTCCTGTGGCTAAGGGAGCCACTCACAGCCTGGGCCTAAGAGATGCCTGGCAACAGCAAGCTGAATGTGAGCTTCCCACCCACACTCCTGTCCTATAAAGCCCCGCTGAGTGAGCAGTTCAAACCAGGACTCAGCGGAGACAGGGCCACATCTGAGACAGAACGCCTGGGTCAGTACCAAAGGCCCTTTTCCCTAATGGAAGCACTCAGCTTCTCAAGCTAAGAAAAGGCCACTAAATGGAAGAACAATTAGGAATATGGATTTCTATTCAGAAAGCAGCTGATCTGATCTGTCACATCATCTTGCTTGTGTTGCTCCTTTTCCCAGAATAAACAATGCTATCCAGCTAACCTGCTGATCTTGTGCAACCTCAAAAGCTGAAGACAAATAAGAAGCCATAAAGCAGATCTGCCCTTTATAGTAAAGGAGTATAAAGAGCACTTAGGAACCACAAAAAGAAGCATCAGAGGACCTCCGGGGGGAGGCAGTGCGCAGCGCTCTCTGAGCCTGTCTCTTCTTTCACTGGCAGCGGGGATTCTGGGATCAGGAGAGGAGAGGGAAGCAGGCTCAGCAATATTTTCCAATTTAACCCAAAATCTCTAAGTCACTAGAGTGTGTGACAGGTCACATTATTCCAGATGTCTCTGTAGATTCAACATTATAAGGCCCAGATATATTTAATTCAACCTGATTAAGATGAAATTGAGACCTGAAAGCATGAGCTGCTGTGACAGAATCCTTACAGGGCCCAAATGTGTTTAATGATTCAAAACAACTGGATTCATTTAAGCCTTAGTTTGGGCTGTTAAAAAGGTTAGCTCTTATTTACATAACTATTATAGAAAATTTAGTTAAATCTATACTTATTCTAGATCTTGTCATGAGAGCATCTGTCTGTCTTCTAAGAAGAACAAAGAGCTTTCCTATATAACAAAGAAAGCTTTAAATCCTTCCGAGAACTTGCCTTGTATCCTTGAGATCATGAACGACCTCAATAGGACATCTGTTATAATGTTTGCTGTAGAAAACCATATATTCACTGTTCGCCATGGGAAACTGGTCTTATTTACCGACCAACTTTGTGACAATCTGCCATGCTTACACTAGACTAGTTCTCATTAACTCAACAAAAATAAAAATACTGTACCAAGCTAAAGGCATTCTTTCTTGGAAAAAAATTATTTTATAAGAAAAATAAAATAACAAATTAGCTTTAAAACACAATCCATTTTCTTTGATATCTCATTCCCTCCCCAATCAGATGAGAAGCAGCACAGGGGACCGCCCCAGCCCCAGCCCCTCATACCTCAGCGATGATGGGATACACCTGCTCCATGCACAGGGCGATGATGCTAGGGAGGAAGGGCTTGAACACCTGGCCAGGTTCCTGGACCACCACCTGCAGGATCTTTAGGAACTTCTCAACCACCCGACAGCCAGTGCTGCCTTCATGGAGAATGCTCTCGGCCAACTGTTCTCTGCAGACAAGAGAAACTACACAATAACCAAGGATATGCGTCTCTGAGACCAGCATGAAAACGAACACTGTGGCAACTGAAGAAAAGGAGCAAAAAGTCCCACACTTGCAGCCAGGTCCCACTACTTCTCACCTGAAATCTGAAAACCATGGACAGCAAGTGTGTGGTTACCTGGTAAACATATTGAGGAAAGTCTGTATGATCTGTTCAGTGAAAGGCACACCCATCTGTACTCTAAGGCCTCGAAACAAAGTGAGGAAGAAGCTCAGCATCTCATCTGTCACATCTAAACAAAGGGGTAAAGCAAATGATCAGAGGCATGCACACAGGGATAAACAGAATCCCGTGTTTGATGGACTTCCTCTTGCAATCTGCACTATCATGTCTCTCTAAGGCTTCCTGCTGGAAGAAATTTCCTCCAACACCATCAGAGCCAGCGATGAAAAGTGGAAAATGATTAAGGACATGCTGAGAAAACAGCTCTGATACAGTGATGGCTCACTATAGGAAATGAAGCCTCTCTCATTGCCCCGTATTAGCAATGTTCAGGGTTTTATGTGCACATGAGGGAACTTTTCAATTGGGTCAACACCTGAGCGCTTTAGCCATTTCTCTGTGTGACCAATAACCCCTGCAGTTGGGATTAAGTCAGAGGTTAAGTGGCTAAAAGTGGATAATCAAGGTGGATTCAGGTTGCACAGCCCTGGTCCATTAAATGCATTAATTACAAAAAATACTGGTTACATTTAATGCAGTCCCACTTCCAGATCTAAGCAATCATCCTGTACAGTGTATTTTGGCTCTAACCACACAAACTCTGCTTACAAGAGTCAATCACTGAATTTTTGCTGACTGAGAAGCCCCCAGTATTTCTCTCATAAGACTGACAAGACTACTACTGTAAATGCTCTCATGAGAGCCAGGCACATACATCCAGAAAGCTAGAGAGCCTTTATCAGTGACAGTGACAGAGAAGGGAGAGGGGAACCATCTCAACAAAACCCATCTTGACATGTAAGTAAATAAGTAGCATTTATCAAAAAAAAAGTTCTCTTTCCTCTCTTAAATAATGCCCCTATTACTCCCGTCCATAAATGTTACAAACTAGAAGGCAAAGTCTTAAAAATAAAAGTGAGGCAAGAGGTCTCAAGTGAATCGGTGCCACCTGACATAGTGTGAGGCCCATATGAAGGCCCCATGGGGCCTCAGCCCCAGACTCCCCAAATAAACCTCACTGCCCTCTGCCTTCAATGTCAAGGCCTGCACTGCCAATTTGCTCTACAGAGAGCTAAACAGTTACTCTGGCCCTTGTCAGCACCATCCACCAGTGAGGTTTGTGGCAAGCTCCTACCTGACTGATGAATAAAAGCTGGAAAGAGGGCCAAGGAGACCTGAACAGATTCCTGCAGCGAATGGTAGCAGATCTGTCGGGACTTGGTGGATTCCCCAGAGATATTCTCCACGATATCTTCTAAGACACTAAGTGTCTGATGGATAATCACTTTTGCTGCAAATCAAGATTAAGTTTCAGGTTATGACTTGTCTGAGGATAAAGCAGAGTAAGAAGGAACACAAAGGAAGGGGAAGAAATTTGTAAAGGTATTCAGATGACAATAACACAGATGTCTTGCTAAAGAAATTCACAGTCTCTCTTGACTGAGTTCTCTTTATCTCAATCTCTCTATCCTTTTCTTCTTTTCCTTTTTAATGTCAAGACTCCAGTTACCTGCTCAGTTTTTTCTATTCTCTCTATTCTGCTTCTATCAACCAGAAACAAGTCCACAGAGAGGAAACATTGCCTTGGACTTAAACAAGACTCTAAAATGGAGTGATGAGAAAATAAGTGTCACATGCAGATCAAACACTCTCCTTCATCTCCAAATATGACTCTAGCCTAGTGATCTAGAAAACCTCCCTTAAAATGGTGCTGGGAAGCCCTAATGGGGAACTCTCACACACATACCTCTTGTTGTAGCCTATATAATCAGCATAAAGATAAAAATTATTTTGACAAGGGAGGTCATTTTTCAAATAGAAATTTCATCTCCTGATTTTAAGAAAAAGATCCCTTCCTGTCCCAGCAACAATGAACTAATCACCGTTTGCAGTCAGTGAGAAACTGCCAATCTTAAACTCTTGTTCTCCTTCAATGAACTTCAGTGCAAAACAATCCTCCCCAGCTCCCTCCTAAAACTTAAAAGATGTCTTTCCCTTTGTCTCTTCAGACTTGCCTGTAGCTTGCTATAGTTTGCTTGTTCCAAATTGCAATTCTCTGCTATTCCTGAATAAACCCATTTTACTGGTAAAATAACTAGCTATTTTATTTTTGAGGTTGACATTATGTGGTGTCAAAAGTGGGATCTGAAGGAAACAAGCCCCAGAGGAACTAATGGGCCCCTGGAACTGTATGAAGTACCCATTTGAGTCTTTTGTGCTCTCCACTTCCATGAGTCGTCTCTTTCCTGTCTGATGCCAAACTTCCTCCCTTTGGTTGAGCTCCCCCACTTTATCTGGGATCTTTTTAAAGGTTTCACCCTTTCCGTTTTTATGAGGACATTGCCCTTCCTGGTGAGTACTCTTTCTGTTTGGAATTATAATGGTAATGCTGAGGAAACTTTGTTTTAAGTAAGTCCACATTAAGAGATGCCCTTAAAAGAGAGAATTCCAAAACTCTCTGAGACAATGAAATACATTCTTTGGTTGGTATGCAGAAGCATCTAAAAGACAAAATAATTCCAAAAAGAGTTCTAAAAAGGCTGTTTACAGCATGCAAATAAAAAATATATATATATCTTTAATATAAAAGTATGGCCATCTGAGCAGGTAACCTTAACTTACTCTATTTGCCATAAATATAATTTGGATCCAACTATTCTTTTGAGTTTTTTATGCCTGAGTCATGGCTAATGTTTTTTAAAATGTCTGTTTGCCTACGTATGTACATGATATTTTTCTACCTCCAAATGGTATTATCAAAATTGTTTTGTAAAGAGGTCTATTTAATAGGCTCTAAAAAATTAAGCATTTACACAAATTATGTATACTCTCAGAAATGTAACAGAAACCAATCCAAATAAATTTCAAGGAAAGTATTCAATATTAACATTAGTTCCAGGTTGTTGGTTTAATTAAAATAGCCATGTCTTTAGAATTACTATCATAATATTTTCATTTTACCTAGGTTTACTGAAAATCAAATAAGTTGATATTATCTTGGTTACAAAATTTATCACCAAGGAAAATAAGATGATGGTTAGCTGTCTAATGTCTAATGAAAGCATAATTGTTAAAAATAAGTAATTTAAATAAATGCAAATAAAATCAAAGTTTATACTAAGTTAAACTATAACAGACATTTATTGAATATCTAAATCATTTCCAAATAAGATAAACATTAAATGCTAAACATAAGTTTAACCACTTTAGGCATTTTAATTTTCATTTTTTAAAAAAGTTTATTAGGATAAATATACTTACAAAAATTTTGAAATGTATAAGTTTGCTAATCTACTACTGGATGCTAATATACGATGAACAGCTCACAACTGCCTGCTTTCTAGTTTTCACTGGAAAGTAAAGATTATAAACAGTTTTAAAAGTTGGAAGAAGAGCTGCGAATGCAAAATGAACCAAAGAAAAAATATCAAAGCACTTTAGAAAAATAAGCATAAATTAATGTGCACAAACTATGAGCACTAGTGCTGAGAAGGCAAAACAGCGGGCACCCTCCCTTTTGGAAGATGAGCAATGGAACTCCCATGAGCATTTTCCCCTACTACAGACAGATTTACTGTAACTTGTTTTTCAAACTGTGATGACAGACCTCTGGTGAGTTACGATTAGAATTTACTTAAATAGAAAATATACATGTTATCTAAATTTGTCAATACTGACAAATGGACAATATATATCTTTAATTCTATCTGCAATGTATAGAACATAGATTTAATTATTTCTATGTAATAGAATTTTATAAGATGCAAAATACATGGCATATACTGAAAACAGGAAATACATGTCAATTTATTAAACTTTTATTTGTTACTTATATGGTTTTATACGTAGAGATATACGCTGGGCTATAATATACACTCTATTTCTTGCTATGAAATGATCCACCATATTTCAACGTCACTGCTCTTACACCACAGTGAACTGAGCAAACATGAGCAAAAGTGTCTGTGCCGCCAGCTGCAAAGGCCAATACAAGAACCACCACCTTTTCTCTCTGTACATACACAGTGCTAACTCCTAAAGGCCAGGCTACAGTCACTCTGTAAGAGGCTCAAACCCTGTTGCCTTATCTTTTCAGATTTGTAGCCAGGCAGTAATCTTTATTTAAAAGAACTTCCCCCATTTCATATAATTACTTTCAAGGCTGGGAATTCTGGTGCTGGCTTTCCACATAAGCTCTGCCATCAGTTTAGAAGTTGTCTCATCTTTCAAATCTTTATTCTGCCTACTCAATATAGAACAATCCTCTTCAGCAATAATGTGGGAATCCTATTGCCCCTGCCTGGTCTAATCATTATTTTAACTATATTATGTAGAAAGAGTTTATATTCATTTAATGTAATGCACAGGCAATTATGCTATCGTCTAAGAGTAAATCTGTAATTAATTCTGTAACAACTGCCTTGCACCATTTCTTTTTTAGATAAGCCTTGTTAAGTTTTTGAAATTGAGAAAGTAACATTTAAACTAATGAAATTGAAATTGTCAGAAAGAGGTTTTTTAAATAAAACTACTAGAAAATAATTAGGATGAAAGAAAATGATGGTATGTGAAAAATATGTATTTCAGTAAAAGAAAGTATGAGGCATAGAGATGCATTTTTTTTTTTTTTTTTTTTTTTTTTTTGGTAAGGGGTGGGGGGAAAGAAAGTAATTGTGTCCTGAACTAAAACGACTGTTCCAAAATAAGGAAAAAGGACATAACCTAATTGGACATAAAAAGTTATAGAAGATTTATGGATAATAAATTTTGAAAAAGAAATTTTTTGTGTTGGCCAGAGACTGAAATTCCAACAAGCAATTAGTTTGCTTGTCCCCAATTGCAATTCTCTGCTATACCCGAACACTCATTTTCCTGGTAAAATAACAGGCTATTTTATTTTTAAGGGTGACAGTATCTACTGCTGATGTGTTCAGGAATAAACTGCCTGATCGATGGGCCTGTGGCCTGACAATATATATAGTTATTGTTACTATACTGTATTACATGTTGTTGACAATATATATTTCTAACAATACCCTAATGTATGAGCTCACTGGATGACTCCACACAGCACACAGGAAAATAGAGGCAGTGGCCAGCAAACAGGCAGGAGTTCAGAAGAAAGAGCAAGGGCCCGGATCACAGAAGCCTGGATATATCACTAGACAGCTATACACCCAGGGCAGGATCCTTGTCAGTGCACTGGGGAGAGCCATCAGCCCCATATCTGTAGGGTTGCTGTGGGGATGAGAGACAAGTTTCAGAATAATTCTAGCAAAGTGATATACGAGAAGGTCCAGAAGAAGAAAGCTGTCATCATTCCCCAGCACCAGTGTGTGCTCTTTCC
>NW_006436812.1:7910148-7917982 GCF_000325575.1 Pteropus alecto
TGGCTCAGCCTGAGCTTAGCAGCCTCAGTCCTGGCAGAGCTCCACCTGGCAGTTCTCTGTGGATCGCCCTGAACCCAGAGCACACCAGCCTCTGGCGACTGAGGTGGCTTTCGAGAAGGGTACAGCAGAAGCCATGCTTTTGAAGACTGAAATATCTGTATTTGGAGAAAGGTTAAATACAGTTCCAAAAGATAATTCTTAAATTCTTTTTCCCGGTGTGTAGAGGTGAACTGCTTCGCTTGCTTATACAAGTATCTAAAATGGATCGATAATCGCTGTAAGATTTTTTTTTTTTAGCTGCAGAAGGTATCATCGATAGGGCCTTCAATAAACATTTTTCATATTTTTTTACATTTTAGATAAGAGAAGGGGCATCCTGCATTCAGGAAATAGATACGGCTGATGTGTTCACTGAATTCGAGAGGTAAGTAAGTGGGTTCTAGCCCCCAAGTCTGACTCTTCCACTTAGCAGCTGTGTGATTTGTGGACAAATGAATTCAGCTCATGAGCTTCAGGTGCAAATCTCAGCTGCCACAAAGGAAGAATAATGCCAACCTTGCCCATCTCTCTGGGATGTCCCTGTGTAGGGACCACTTACTGTCATCCAGTGGCATCTTCCTCTGTGAGGCAACGGCATTCGGCTTCAGGTTGCGATAGTCCCTGGAGAGTGCAGAGATAAGGCTGGTATGGTTGATGGAGCGCACAGGCCACTGCTGCTCATTCTCCGGGAGGTTTGGCCATGGGAGCAGCAGGATATTAGAGAGGGCTCTACACACCAGCACCTGAGCCTGGAAGAGACCACCCCACCCAAAGGCATCATTATGAGTTCAAAAGCAAAAGACAGCAGAGCAGCCTTGCCTCACACAGCCTTTGGCACCCACTGCACACACTAAACTCAGGCCCCCAGGCTTTCTGAAAAACCTGGGCCTGGGGCTTTGGTTTAACTCTAAGGCAACCCAGGGAGAAAAGAGAAATTGAAGCAATAATACCACGTGTGAGTCTAGCACAACCCAGGGCCAGCCTTAGTAATCAATCCTGGTGCCATTACTTCCCCTCTGATCTGGTTCCTGAAGCATCAAAGGGATAAATCACAGACACTGCATCTAACTAGTCTCGTGGCTGCTGGCTTCTGACACCCTCTGAGGAGCTACTCAGATCAGGGCTGTTAAGAGAACCCTTTACAATGTACCCTCGGCAGCAGGTCAGAAGCAATACAATCACATCCAGATGCTCTTAAGTAATGGCTTTAACTATCCTCTGACCCCAGCCCTGTTTCAATTTTTCTAAACTTCCAGCTTGAGCCTCCTAGGACTTTAAGAGAATATATTTATCTGGAGCATCTCAACCCCCAAAAGAAACAAATATATAACAACAACAAAAAGAAGATTTTAATCAAAAAGAATGCAAGAATGCAAAGACTCTCACAACAGCCAAATTACCAGCCCACAATGCAGCACAATCTGTGTGTGTACTGGGAGGAACTTTCCATGTTAACACACTGTCCACGTAGGGAAGAGCATTACAAGAGAGCACTAAGACTATGTCAGGGCCACCTGTGTTAGAAAGCCATCTATGCTGGCATGGTCTGTAAGGTCTGAGAGCAAAAAGAAAAGCGAGACTCTTCTTCCTCGGGTTCCCTAAGGATGAGCCACATGTCTCTGATGATCCTAGGGTAGCCCTGGGGCCTCACCTTATCAACAAGTCGCTGGGCAGAGGCATCAGTGATTCTGTTGAACACTTTCTGCACTGCGGGGATGCTGATCAGAAAGACAGGCCTCACGGTGGTGGCCAGTGAGACCAGTAGGTGGCATGCAGATAGCAGCAGCTTGTCTTGAACCTGAAGAGGGAAGAGGACATGTCAGCTCACTGCATTCTCTGTGACACTGGTATTAGAAGAACTCTGATGAGGCAGCCATAAGCTAAAGATGGTTCATGGCTGCAAAATTATACTATGTAGTCTCTATCTCAAAGGAGTTTTCCTATGATGCCACTCATCAAAAAGGCATCCTCTTCTTCACCATGTCCAGGACCACCACCTCCAGTTCCTCCTGTTCATAGTCACCGGCATCTTTGAACTGAGTCACTTGTCAGCTCAAGAATCTACGGTGGTTCTCTTCAGCACTTAAATCACACAGCAAACTCCTTGGCATATCATTCAAACACTCTGGGACTGTTCATCTTACTCCTCTTGCTCCAACCAAGCCAAATTTCTCTGGGCCCCCGCTTCACACTCCACTCCATCAATCACGCCAAGCTCTCCTACTTTCTTCACCTTAACATGCCAATCAAAAACTTGATTCAAGTATCATTCTGTCCTTTTCAAATTAACAAAAGAGAAAACTTTTTATAGACAGGACCTAATGCTGGTAAGACTATGGTGAAAACAGCACACAAAAGTCAGAGAGGCACATAAGGATTGTTTAGGAAAGGAATATTACTATATTACTATAATTTCCTACAAGCACAAAATATCCCTAACTTTTAACTCTATAATTCCACTTATTCTAAGAAAATTACCTAAAGAGATTAAGCTACATTAATGAATACACACATTTCAGAAGTATTTATAATGACTTTTGTTTAAATGGTGGCTACTTAGCAATGGCTAGGTAAATTATGAAACTCCCCCCAGGGGATATATGATATCATAACTCATTTACAAATTACAATTAACAAATACAACAGAAATTTATGAAAACAATACATTATCCTGTTTATAGCTGTACAGAATGCTACATATGATTAAAAATTATTTTAAAAAGAAAAACAAGCATCTGTATGCTCTAGCAATATAAACTGGTGGTCTTCTTGGAGGACAACTTAATAGAATCTATCAAAGTTTACATGGATATGACTTTCAACCCAGCAATTCCACTTTCGGGAATCCATCCTACAGGGATCTAATTTCCGTTAATAGGAGAATTATAATACATCCCTACTACAGAATAGTGGGGCAGTTTGAAAAACTGAAGTTGCTCTACCCGTGTAAAAGTCTCCAAAGCACATTGTTAAACAAAAGAATATGTATCTCAAATGATCTACAAACTTTTACTATATATGCAAAAAAAAGAAACATGTTTTAAGGATATACAAGCATATCCTTACAACCACATAAGGATATGCTTACAGTAGAAAGGAAAATGTTTTAGAGGAAGGGTTAAAGAGTACCGTAACTTTTCAGTCTATATAAATTTGAACCACATTTTACTTTTCACAATGAGCATGCATTCATGTAGGACTTAGAGAACTGAAAATATAAAGTTACAGTTGCATTTACATGGGTTACAACTAAAAAGGAACATGAAATGACATAGTTGTATCACAGTGGTAAGAGTTACGGGTCTAATGCTACGTAATATTTTAATTTTATAATAAATGGGTACATGGACAGAAAGACAGACAGAGTTAGAGAAAAGGTGTAGCCCTCGCTGTTTCAAGACCTTGGTGCTGATCAGAGGTGTGACTGCATCCATGGTAGTAGAGATGAGCGTGACAAACTGCTGTGTGTTCTGCCGATGAGCTTCGCTGCAGTACTGTGCTAACCAGTGCGAGTAAGCCTGCAGAGCAGCCAGGGACTGAGCATGCCTGCAAAAAGGAGAAAAGACATGATTCTGAAGGTTAAGGGCAAAGTACACTAGCATTAAATGCGTTTCCATAGGAGGTAAGAATTTCATCCACTGTGTATCCTGTTCCAGGATCCATCTAACAGCATGGAAATCATTTGCTTGCTCATGTAGAACCTAAAAATTGAAACTCGTCATCTAAATATTGCCACCACTGCCTAGAACACAAAGGGCAGTTAGCAAATATCTACTAGAACTTATTCAATCTTTCCGTGACACACGTGAGCTCCCCTGACAGAATGATAAATAAAAAACAGAACAAAAGAACTTCAGTGATAAAATGTTAACTTTGGAATTAGTAAAAAGGTAATATCCAGAGCTGCAGACCAGACTGTAAACAACTGCCAACTTTATAAATAATCTTTGATATCAGATTCTCAATTTAAGCTTCCACCACACCATACATTATATCCAGCTAGGGGAAAACTCTGCAGGTGGCAAAGACTATTAGTTTCTGTCAATTTTGTACTACGTTACACAAGGCAAAATATACTTCATAAAGCTCAGAATTCATCAAAGATAATACATCTTAAAGTGAGGCAGTTGTCTCAGAACTTACAAACAGCAGACCTTCTAATAAACCTAAATGTAATTTCTCTCTTTCCTATAATAAGTAATCTATGGGATGATACTTTGAGACTATGTAAATATACTGTTCCCCAACACACAACACATGGTTTTGTCACCCGTTGAGAATCCCTGCCTAAATCTTTATTACATTGGTAATTGTAAACTGGTCATTTTTCTGTCTTTACTGTTCACTACCTGGTACTGTTCTGTAAAAAAGCTTTCCCTCTCCTACCTTTTAAAAATCATTACAGATGCATGGATTCTTATCCTCAATGTTGTAATTAATTATCACCCTTATTCTTTATGAGTAAAGTGTCAAGTCTGGCCAGGAAAAACCCTTTCAAGCTAGTCTCTGTGTCCTTTTCGTACGTCCCTAACATTCCTTAGTGACACAACAAAATTCTCCAGTATCACCCTGCCCCAAACTTGGAGCATTTCTCCAAAGAGCTAAAAAGATTTAGTGGAAAATGTACTTTAGAAACCAAAGGCCTAGGTACTAGGGTTGGTGTTGCTTCTGACTGTCATTGCTTCTAGTACCTTTCAGAAGATAGCACTAGGCAGATACCACTTTATAATCAAAGTCAGCATCAACAATTATAGGACGAACTGATCTCAAGGGCCTCCAGACATGGTGCAAGAGGAAGGACACACCACCACCTATGTAGCATTTTTGCTAAAAATGTTTCAACACAATCTAATAGTATAGTAGAGAAACAACTAGACAAATCCAGATTTTTAAGATTTGCTTTAAAAAAAAAAAAAATTCAAGGGCTAGATCTCCAAAAGGTGTCTCTTTCTCTCCCTCTTCCCATTCCTCTTCCCCACAACATGCATAACTGGGAGAACGGTTCTAGATTATCAGACAAATTTAATTTGTGATTCATAATTAGTTAGGCTTTGGATCCTAGTGTGTGTGAGTGTGTAAATATAAAAGACGTTCCTGGGACAACTGGGGTAATATGAATATGGAATATATATACATAGATACGTGTACTGTGTGTACACTCTCTCTTTAAAATACTAGATATTACTCTATCCATGAAAATTTGGGTATTGATAATGGTATTTACATAGGAGAATGACCTTGTAGGAGATATATACTGAAGGATTTATTGGTGAAGTGACATATTGTCTGCAATTTATTTTCAAATAGTTAAACACAAAAAATGTATGTGTGTACACAGAGAGAAAGCACAAGAAAGGAGCAAATATGGCAAAATATTTATAATTGACACGTCTAGCTTAAGAGTATAAGGATGTTTATTATATCCTCCTCCTTTTCTACAGGTTTGAACTTTTTCAAAATAAGAAGTTGGGTAAGAAAAGGTACTAAGTACCTTAAAGAAAATAGAGATATTGAGGGTTTAAAATTCAGTGACCAGGCAGTTATTTTGTATTTTACATTTAGAATCCATTGATCATTTTACCCTTTATTTAGGTTCTGAGTACCAAAAGGAGGAAGGACATTTAGAGTCTTAAGAATTTCACTCAATCTACCAAATTTATAGAGCTTCTTAAGGCTGAAGGGACTCTAAAACTTCCTGAAATTGTGTGCAAGATACTGTGTTATCAGGCAAATTAGCATCTTTCTCAGAAGCTTCACAGCTTTCTTTAAATTCTCAAAAAGAAAAGCAATATTTTAAAAATGTAAGCCACCATATTAAAAAAGATTCTATCATTTATCTAATTTGCAGCTCGAGAATGCTCCAGAACAGGGGTCAGCAGACTTTTTCTGTAAAAACCATGTAACTATTTTAAGCTTTGCAGGCCATTCACTCTGTCACAACTATTCAACTCTGCCACTGTAATGCAAAAAAAGCCACAGACAATATGTAAATGAATGGGCACCCACTTGTTCTAACACAACAATATTTACAAAAGCTGGCAGTGGGCCAGAGATTTGGCACAGGCCATCATTTGCCAAACCCCGCTCTAATCCAGAAGCAAGCCTTCTGGGCAGTGTGATCTCTGGGATACGGCCCTATCTCCAGTCCCCATTCCTCTATCCCTTCCATATGTCACTTTCCTAATGGTTTCCAAATGTCTATAAAGTTTCTCAAAGTGTGGTCCCTGGAAGTCCTGCTTCAAAATCACCTGAGGTTTACTATGCAGCTACCCAAGCAAGCCTTGTGCCATCTCCTATAATCAGATTATCTGAGGGAATGTGTACCCCAAGTAATTCTTCTGTATGGCACAACATCAGTCACTGGTCCACAGAATAAGATTCATGGCATTCAAGGTGTTTTCACTTTGGTACCAACACACTATCCAGCCTCATCTTCCACCATACAAATTGCTCACCATCTCCCTGTGTGACTCCGCAACACTTGGCTTGTGCTGAAATTCCTCCTGAAGTGCCTACTCCATGTGCCCTCTGCCCCTAGCTCTCACCTGCCTGATGAATTCCACTTCCTCCAAACACTCCTGACCCCAGGCATACAATCAACCCTTCTCTTTCTAGGTTTAGATGTGGGAGTTTTTCTCCTCTTTATGGCAGCCACTACCACTCCTTTTTATTTATAAAATTATTTGGGGCTAGAAATCAAAGTCTTTCCTGAGAATATACAAACATCTAACTCTATACTTACACATCAATGAGATCAGGTTTCAATACTGATGGTACAGCAGTTTCAATATTGTACAATTTTATCTGAGATCCATACAGAGTGACTTTGACCAACCTGTTGGCAAGAGTAGGTAAGAAAAAACATTCAGCTTATGGACCAAAATAAGACAAAATAGACAAGGTAACAAAAAAGGTACAAAGAATAAAAACCACACTTTCAATCTTATCCCAAAGATATAATCTGAGATGTGCATAAAGATTTATATACAAAGGTACCAACTAAAGCATTACTTATAGTATCAAAAATTTTTGGAAACAATATAAATGTCCTTACATTTTAAGTATATGAGTTTATGAGCAGGGAGTTGGGCAGACCAGGTAGTATAAAATGGTCCTCAACAAATTCAGCTACAAACCCTAAGGGAACTGAGGGGAAGAAGTAATGAAAGCAGTTTGGTGGTGGAAAGCCTGGGAACTACCTGTCATGTCAGGCTTGGAGGCGGCCCAGCTTTAACGCCTTAGGATCCTAATAGGACTAGAAAAACCAGACCTATTAAAACAGGACTGGGAAAAGCCCTACCTCTGACATCTGGCTGCCTACTTGGATAGTGCCTGCTGCCTGCTCGTCTGTCTTTTTATTAGTTAACAGGGTTCTCCTACTGTCTATCCTATCAGTAAAGACATGAAGACTGACCTCACCTGGTTCCTTCTCAGGCTAATCTTGTCTTTTTTAAAACTATATATAAGATCTTCGATAAAAACAACGGCTTCTATTTATTGTTTGCTACATGCTAAGCCCTGTGCTAAGTGCCTTGTCTAATTTAATTCTCCCAATAAAACTACAAGATACTGTCCACGCCATTTTGCAGATGAGGAACCTGAACTTCAGAGAGGTCAAGTAACTGCTCCATATTCACCTAGACATGAAGAAAGCCTCAATTTACGTAGTGCCCGAGCAAAAGCTAGCTGGCATGTCGATATGCTGGCCCTCAAAATAAGAAGGTGCGACCGAGCTCAGAGGGAATGGCTCCATGATGTTAACTGCCAGCCTACCTCTCCACCACTGTGAGGGCAT
>NW_006436812.1:7918103-8011848 GCF_000325575.1 Pteropus alecto
GCTAAGCGGCCCACGGCCTGCAGCAGGGAGCTCAAATCTCTCAGGGAACAGTGCAATCGCCGGCAGTCGTTCTCTGCGGTGATGTTCAACCTATGTCCTAAAACGTAAGACCTCAGACAGTTTTTCACAGGAAGAACACGCTTTAGTTACCACGATAGATAATAGCTCATTCAGGCAAGCTACATTTAGCAAAACCAATTCTTGAAACACAGAAACCCACAGGCTCTTTCCCAGGACTAAGCAAGGAAATTGGGCACTGTCTCCACCTAAAGCCGTACCCACATGCACTCCAGAGCCAGAGGGAGGGACAGACAACAGAGGAAGACGGACAGACAGCCTCGGCTGTGCTGACATGGACCAAGCCCCCATCCGATTCCTCTTGACCCTGTGAGAGTTTGATACCACCAATTTTACATACAAGAAAACACACCCAGGGAGGCCTGGTAACTTGCCCAATTTGGGTCACATTTCCAGAGCAGAGCTAGTGTCCTAAGCTCCGTGTCTAAGCAACTCTAAACCTGCTTGCCTTCTCCATATGGCATGGTGGTAGTATACCATCTCCATGGGCTGAGATAGGATTCACCCCTGCTCGAAGAACTGGGTGCACTCAGCACTCCCCGCAGAAGAGTTATAGGATCACGACATGAAATACGGAACACAGGACTGGGGATTCAGAAAGCATAGACTCCCTTCCACTCACTGGCTGTGCCTCAGTGAGCCCTTCTAAGTCTCAGTTTCCACATCTTTAAAATGGAAAATAATGCTATTAACTAATTCACTATTATAAGGGCTAAGTTAGAATCTATTTTTTTAAAAAATCTCTGAACTAAAAACCATTATTTAATAATGGTTTTTAACAATTATGAAAAACAAAGAGCTAGTGATCTTCTAAGGCCTAAAACTTTCCTACTTTTCAACATAATTTGTTTAAGCTGAACAAGAATGAAGCAAAGATGAAAGGCAAAAACATCCTTAATTTAGTGACTTTCTTGCCTTTTGGGCCCCTCACCCCACTATAAAAGACAGTAAGAATTATCAAGCCAGAGGAGAGGGCTCTAAGTCTGATAAAGTTCTCCTTCACCCAGCAGGAGGGAGGGAGGAGTAGTAATAGTTGGATCCCTGCCCACAGGGCACCTGCAATCCCAACATTCCCTAAACACTTTTCAAGCCTTTTCCCTCCACTGCCACTTCAGGTTTTTACTGTTAGGAGGCAAGTGCCTCAGAGTGATCATCACCAACCCTCCTCCCCCAGCTCTCCACAAACATCTTCCTAGAACCTGATCTAAGCACATAGCTCCCCTGGAGCAAGGTGCCAAACTCTTCTGGGGCTCTCCCCAGCTAAAGGGGGAGAGCCCGAGCTCCCAGCATCAATTCCAAGTCTCTCATGACCTCACCTACTATCCCACTGTATCATCTGGACCCACTGATAACCATGCCCACCCCCAGCGCCTCGCATCTCTGCCTGGACTGCCCATTTCATCCTCTGCCCACCCCCTGCCTTGGATGCTCTTACGTACCCTCCTGATTCATACAGGCATCATCCCTTCCAGGAGGCCTACCCACCACTCCCCCAACAGAGAGGACGTGCTTCTCTCTGTCTTGCATTCCTCCAGAGCACCTCATGCAGAGACAGAAATACACTAATGATTTACAAGTCTTCTCTGCATAAACAAGGCCTTCATGGTGAGGGGCCACGCCCAGTGTCACACCCCACCTGGTACAGCACAGGGACCACAAATGTGAGAATGAGTTCAATACTACACAACAGAAAGCAAACTAGATAGAGCAGGAGACAGAGTCTCCGGAGCTCAATTTCCTCATGCCACCCTTGGGAATATTCACTTTAGTATTTAAAGGTGAATATGGATAGGCAACACCTGTGGGAAGGAAACCAGCAAGGCTGAACACCCATGAAGAAGGTGGTGCATGAAGTAGTAAGTTTCATGCCCCAAATCCCACACTGACTTCCAAGTGACGAGGCTGGAAACAGTGACAGCCTCCATGGGAGAATAGGAGCCTGGAAAAGGGGACACTTTGGTCAGGGCACTGTTACACTTGGTCACATTCCAAGGAGCAAGAGAACAAAAGGAAGGAGCAGCTCAAGGAAGGGCCTTTACAAGTTAAGACCCAGTGACAAGGGCCAGCTCTGACCAGCCCCCAGTCGCCTGTTCCTCCCTCCTCCTCTCCACGTGGAAAGCAGTGCCCTTGGCATAGCAAACAGAATTACCAGCCCGCAGCACCCCTGCGAGGCCCCTGGGGTGGGAGAGAGTGAGCCAGCTCCCCTAGTCAGAGCAAGAAGAGGACCACCCCACACCACCAGCCAGATGAGCCCACAGGATAGACAGAACCAGAAAGTATTTCTGGTCATGCTGGGTCATGTGAGAGGGAACACTGTCCCTCTCCTCATCTCCCAGTTAACAAAAGGAGCACAATTATACACCTTCTGAATGTCCAAGATTTTCAGGGTGACAGCCAGGTAACCAACTCCCAGGGTAAGCTTCTAAAACTTGTTTCCCTGCACACCAGCCAAGCCTTCAGGCTCGGTGGGGAACAAACCCTTATGAAAAATATGCCCAGGAAACTGGATGTGGTGGTAGTACAGATGAGATGAGGACAACTTTCCTTTCAATGAGCGATGTGGGTGGAGTCTGAATGAGCATCAATAACCTCTCATCCTCCTGTACACACCCATCTTCATCTGCCACTTATCTCTCACCAAGCTCCGCCCTGACCACGAGTTTTCCACTTATTTGTTGTACTTAATATCTAGAACTAGGTACCCTTAAGAACTAGGTTCTTAAATATTTTAAGCATAAGGGGAAACATTCTGGATTTCTCTTTTAAGAAACAAATCAAACCATCACCCTAAATCAAGTTTCCATTTTAGTACAGTCCCAAAAAGACAGTTGTTAGACAGCTTAAAAGTTATCTTACTCAGGCCTTCCCCTCTTCCCCCCGTATGCACACAAAAGCATCTGATGATGGCATTCCCTCAGCACTGCTCCTTCCCACCTGCCTCTTCCTGGACACCTCAACTGGGTGTCAAAGAGCCCAATGCTTCTTGAGGGAGCCTTCCATCTCTAATCAGCTTGGTCAAAAATGGGAAATCTGTCTGTCATTCCTCATCCCCCTGTCCCACCCCTGGAGGATAGAGTACAAAACAAGCCCAAGCCAGCTGACACACAACAGTCTTGGGGAGATATTTAGACAGGGATAACATTCTTGCAAATTTTCTTGGCTGAAATAAACCCCTGGCGGTCCCTTCCATTTCCCGCGCCACCCTCCTGAGAATCCTTGCCGTCCTGATCACTCCCCACTAAACCTGCCCTAATTTGTCTAACAAAGAGCAGTACCTACAAAGAATAAAAGCTCAGAACTGTTGTATGTGTGTGTGTTTTATTAACTCTTAGTTTGCACTAAGAGTTAATAAAACACACAAAATTGCAATTCCATATAATTCATCTTAATGTATCTTGACCTTACAAAATTGCAATTCCATATAATTCATCTTAACACATATGTGCCATCTAAGGTGCATGTTAATCAAAACTGTAGCTGGTTCTTTCCTGCTCTATTCTATCTGCGAGGCAAACACACATGCAGTAAATACTCCAAATTCAAGCCTCTGCCTCACCCCACAGCCTAGAAACCTCGTATCGCCGCCACCACCACCAACACAAAATCATGCAAGGCACCTCAACCTGAGGAGACAGGCCAGAGTTCCCACTATGAAAAGCTGTTCAGATCCACCCACATTTTCTTCTACTTGGCTAAGCTTAGATCTCCTGACAACAGTACAGAATGTCTGCAAAGTGGAACTTCCAGATGAAAATACTGCTGCATATAGGTTTTAGAGAGTGAAAACATCACGGCCACACTGAAGTCCTATCTTCCACAAACCAAGTCTACTGAAGCTGTCCAGATGTGCTCTAAGCCACATCCAAAGAACAGGTCCCTGGTAAATCACTGCCCTGGAAAAAAAATATCTTAATGTTACATGTAATTTGGTCTTCTCTTTTTGAGAAGGCTGGGGAACGTGAAGGTGTGAAAGTTAGCATTTGCAACATTCCATCCTAAGAGAACAAACAAGCAATAAATGAACCAAAGCAGAACAAAGAAATCTAAGGTCCAAAAATCTTATATATTGTAAATAAACCAATCTTTTAGACCAGAAAGTCTACATGGCTAAAAAAGAAAGTGAACAGGGTTATTTAGAGCAGAAATACTGTCCCAGTGAGGGAAGATCTCAATGAGCAGTGACGAAGCCAAATATACATACAAATGGATACCTTAGGGCCAAGTTAAGGACACAAATGAAGTACAAGGGGCACAACCACTAATGAGAGGATTTCTCACCCCACAAACGGTGGGAAAGACAGACAGCGAGGGCAAGGCACCTCAGGGGTTAGAAAGCACAGTTAACTGATGTGCCACAGCCAAGACGTGTTCTGCCGTGGGCTTTACTGAAGAAGTGGAAGCAGTAAAATCAGCAGCAGCAGAGTAAACAGTGAGACTCCCCATCCACAAAGGCTCCAGAGGAGACCCAAGAATTAAAGACTGGCTAGATATATGCTAATGAAAGAAGTGGGCCATAAACTATTGGGGAAAGGATAACACGGTTTCTGTTACGAGGCAATAAGGCTGACTAATACAGCATGGAGGTTATTTGAGGGGATGAATGGCCATGGGAACCAGGGACAGAATGTACTCAAGAGTTTCCATTTTTTAATAGCCTTTGCATTGGAAACTTGGCTTTTGAGCCACCAAGGGATGAGTGAATTCTTCATCATGGATAAGAGAGCTCATTTTAAAACAGAAAATAAGTATTTCTCTGGCCTGAGAGGTTTTGCCACTGGAGTAGGTACTAAAGACCAGGCTAGGGATGAGATTTATAAATGATCTAGAAGCGCCAAGAGCACTGGGAAATTGCCAGTAAATGGGCTTCAGTGAGAGCAGGTATATGATATTTCATTTAGAGAAAAATAAGACACATTATCCTTCTCAGAGGAGAAGCTCTATGTTATCAGCTGTGTCTCAGAAAAAGGATTTAAGAATCACTTCAGATTTTCACCTGAAGGCAGACTCAATGTAACATAGAAAAGTCAGCTATAAAAAGGAAACCTAGTGGTCAATTTTGGGGGGAGGAAATACACGCTCAATTTTTTTTATTTCTAAGATCAAGGATAATGTCTTCGGGGTCCTGACTACATTCTGAGAGAGACCACCAGGGCACAATTTTTCCCAAGAATGGATTCTGGAAACATCTGCAGCATTTATATACAGTCAAATGATTTTCATTAATGTTGACAACATTACTTTGCAGGCATGTTTGCTTTGATAAGTGGTCTTTTTAAAGTTCTGTATAAGCTGTTCTTATCCTATCTACAAAACCGGGGCCTGTACTTGGGACATGCCAAGTCCCATCAACCTCCTGGGGCCCAGTGGATTATTTAGAAGCTAATAGTCATGGAAACAAGCAGTCACAGGCCACAAAGAAGGGCAGTCTCAGAAACAGCCTCTCATGGGGGCTCTGCCATGAATAACAAGCTCGTCCAGGAGCAGGGCTGCACCTTGGGCAGCTCTGTGCCAGGCTGAAACAACAGAGTTACATAACAGAGGGGCTGCAGGCCCGGGCCAGACATAATTCTTGTAAGGAAAACGGTGTGAAGAAGAGTATGAAATGACTTTAGGAGATGGAGGAGGAGGGGGAACACAGTCATGTTTGCAAGCACAGTATTAAGTGTCTAGTGTTTTCATCGGCATAATAAA
Source organism: Pteropus alecto (assembly GCF_000325575.1). Lineage (NCBI taxonomy): Eukaryota > Metazoa > Chordata > Mammalia > Chiroptera > Pteropodidae > Pteropus > Pteropus alecto. Next base: position 7,923,873 of record NW_006436812.1, read on the forward strand.
TGTCAGATTCAACTTTTTATCATTCATTCCCCATTATACCATCTTGGGACTAACAATAACAAGCTATGTGACATCTGATTTCCTCTTCTGTGAAATAGAGGTAACTAGTATTAATGCTTATAACCTTACAAGACAGTTGAGAGAATGAAATAAAATAAGCAAATAATATAGTACCTGGTATGTAACGAGTGTTTTACAAATGGAGGTTATTACTAACAAAAAAAGTGCTAACTCTAAATTCCAAGCAGGTGAAACTTGTAAATGGCAGCCCAGAGTCTTTCCAACTAGCTATGGTCAGATCCGCCCACAGGCCATTTACAAAAAGAAAGCTAACATTTACTAGCTACCCCCATGCTCTAGTGGAGTTTGCCTATTCCGGAGTTGCTCCTTTGTCCTACTGGATTCTAACACCCAGAGAAGAAACAGCACACCACAGTAAAGCCCACGGTCGTTTTTTTCCTAACACACTTGCAGGTTTAAAGGACGTAAGGACATATTCCAGTTGCTAGGGTTTTTTTTAAAAAACTACCTCTTTGCTCAAATTATCTCTCGCTCTCAATGAAACACCTCTTTGGAATATACTGTCACAGCCTCATCGTTTATTCCCCCACGCTCCTCTTTATCATGATTTTTTCTTTTTTTCTGTTTAGAAGTGGGGAGAGGTGGAGCAGTAGGAAGGTGGCAGTGGACAAATCATGTTCTGACAGCAACGGCAATAATTAAATGTTAGTCAATTGTTTTTGAATGTTGGTTAAATTAGACAATAAAAACCAGTTTACCTGACCCTGAAGTAACTATAAACTGCTGTAACCCCAGATAAACGTCTAAATTGTCCTGAAGAACTGGGAACTGAAAAACAAAGAAACAAAGATTTAAAAAAAAACAAAAACAAAACACAAATTCGAGTTTTAACAGCATTTTACCATTAAAGCAGTACAAGTACCTATAGTGGGGGATAAAAACTACTCCCTGGGAACCTTTACATGCAGCTAAGAAAAGATGGCTCCCTTCAGTGCCCCTGCCCCCGGCAATTTCTATAACTGAAACCACCAATTAATATTTGGACTAAGAAAGAAAACATCAGTTTGGTACTTTTTTTTTTAAACGAGGCAGTGGATGCTGGATATGACTACTATGTACCTCAAAGAGGACACCAAGCCTCAAAATGATCTGCACCTACAAGAGTTCTGAGACAGACCTATCTCCCTTCGAATCCAAGGGAAACCCTATCTTTGAGAGAAATATAGATATGCCTTTATTGAAGTGCATGGCAACGTGAAAAGACGAGCGAAGTTATCTGGAAGTCAGTTTCCCTTCCTTATTTAGCAGACAGGACCTTCATAACCAGAGCTGTATCTTTTCTTTCTGAACTGCTAACTCACTACTTTCTAAGCTGCTAATTCACCATTAAAATAAAACTTTAATGTGACACGTCCCTAAGAAAGGCGGATGACAAAATAAAATGGCACTTTCCATAAGAGAACACAAGATACAGCTGGGTTGTGCAATGCAAAGCTGACCCCAACAAATTGTCTTGCCTTTGAAGAAGAGATGGGCTTAATGAAATCTCCTCAAAAACAAGTACCACTTAATGAATAACATCAGTCCTTATGACTAAAGGTTCCAGCATATAAATGTAGGCAGAGTGCCAGCAACTTGTCAAGAGTGAACTTTACAATGGCTAGCAATGTAATTCATATAAATAAATCCTCTACTTGGCCTGGCCTCTTTCGAGCTACTGAGGAAGGCATTAATACAATTCATATTATATCCAAGAGTTTAGGAAAGAAAAACAGGGCTTCCAAAAGTAGATTTAAAATATTTTGGGAAAATGCTAACATTTGATAAATTTAAGTGTTGGTTATGATAATTATTATTCTCTATTTAGAATACATATTTTTACAATACCGGTGAGCAAAAAAGCCATACTACTCAGGACACATGTGCAGGGAAATCACAAGGCTCTTCATCCCCCTCCAAACAGTGAGTTACCAGTGTCGAGAAGGCGTGTGTGGGAAGGAGCTCCATCACTTTGGCCACCACCTCCAAGCTCTGGCGTAAGTACCGCTGCCACTCTGTCTGCTGCTGCAGGGGAAACACAAAAGGGTCAGCTCTCTTAACAGGCAGGGTCTTGTCACCTTCCTTGCCAATTAGTCCTCTGCCTCAAGTCTACTCTCAGACATAGCATTCTGAAGAAACAGCAAATAATAAAATCATTTTCTAGTACTTTAAAAAGGCTAATATATTTTTTAAATCCAATGAATTAATGTCACTAAAAGCTTTTTCCTAAGAACAGAAATGAACCACATAGAATCACCTACTTTTTCCCCTACAGTCATATAGGAATCCAGATATAAAAAAGCCATCTGTGAAATGTTTTCAGTCCCTTTTACGTCATCCCGGCTCTAGGTATTGGTCACTCACTGCCTTCAGAGGCAGTCCATTACCATGCTCCTATAACTAACTACATTAGTGCCACTCAAAGTCCGGTCTACAGACAGGCAACATTAGCATCTCCTGGAGGCTTATCAGAAATGCAAATGCTGTGGCCCCACTCCAACCTCCTGAATCAAACTCCATTTAACAAGTTGTCCCAGTGAAGCTTATCTAGACTGTAATATGAGATGCACTGCCCTAAATCATACAGTTAACAAGAAGTGAAGCTAAAGTTTACTAAGTACCTACTACGCACCAGGCACGTAGCCAGTCCTTCTCTCATGTGTTCCCCTCATGGAACTGTGAACACAGATGTATCATCCCCCTTCTGGGAGATGAGAAAATTAAGGCTCAGAGAAATTCAACGCTCAGACCTCTATCTCCTTCGCACCCAAGGATGCAAAGATTCAAATCCAGGACATCTGGTTCCAAGTATAGGGCTCTTTCTAAGCCAACCTGGCTACCCTCAAAGGTCTTGATGATGCAATAGTCAGTGTTATTTTGAAAGCTATTCCAGTGACTTGAAAATTTTAAAGTGCATGTAGTTAAGGAAAAAGAACAAAGAAGTTATGTCCTTAAAGACATTTTTCTTATTAATGTGGGGTACACTAGCATCGATAAATTCAAGATTGATTTTTTAAGAGATACCAGTTTACAAAATATACTCAAAAGAAACATTCTTTCATTCTAGCCTTATCATCTAAGTATCTCTTTAACTATTCCCACCAGCATCCAACTAGCTTGTATTTGTTGCCCACTGAGGGGAGTGGAGGTGTGGGTGCAAGGCAGGGGAACAGGAGGAATATAGAGTTCTTTTAAACCACTTTTCAGCGTACATATGTATTTACATTTCTAGTCTATATAGGTAAAAATGCCTGTAAGACTTTTTTTACTAAGTTAATGAACCCAAAGAGACCAGGGAGGATATAAATTTCAAATGCACAATTCAAACCAGAAGACTACTTTGGCTTAAAAACAGTCTCCAGAGCAGAGGGCTGACAGGTTCCAAGTCTCCATATTGATTCATGCCACAACATGACAGTGATTAAAGGTCAGTTAGGGTGTGCCACTTACATCATCATCCAGTGTCTCATCATCCAACTCCTCCAACTGGGCCTGGTTATATCTGAACTGGATTCGATTCAACACCTCCGTGAGCAAGAGGACTAGGGCGTCTTCGTACCTACATGACAGGGAGAAGTTCAACATCAGGTGAAAGCAAGTTTTAACCTAGGATTTCGAAAATGAAGAGAATGGTGTCCATGTGTTGAATTACCATATACAAGCAACATCTAAACTAAATTTAGTTTATGGGTTGACAAGTGTGTATATGAGAGTAGAACAGTAACAGAGGTATTTATTTAACTATGTTCCAGGCACTTTCTTGATAGATTGACCCAATTATCATTATATAATATCCTTGTCTCTGGTAGCAATTTTTGTCTTAAAGCCTATTTTGTCTGTTATTAGTATAGCTATCCTGGATCTCTTCAGGTTATTGTTTGCATGGGTTATCTTTTTCTATCCTTTTATTTTCAACCTATTTGTGTCTTTGAAACTTAAGTCTCTTATAGACAATATGTAGTTGGACCATGTTTTTTAATCCATTCTGTCAATCTCTGCTGTTTAACTGGAGAAGTTAATCCATTACATTTAATATAATTACTGAAAAGGAAGGACTTAGCTCTGCCATTTTGCTACTTATTTTCTCTGTCATATCTTTTGTTCCTCAACTCCTCCATCACCGCCTTCTTTTGTGTTAAATAGGTATTTTCCAGTATACCATTTTAATTCCCTCGCCATTTCTTTTATATTAGAGTTATTTTCTAGTTATTTTCTCAGTGGTTGCCCTGGAGATTAGAGGTAATATATATATGTATGTATATATATACACATATACATACATATATTATATATGTCAATTAATTCAATGATTCAACCCTTTTAACAACTGTGAGAGGTAGCTGATATTAATGGCGTTTTTCTGATAAGAAAACTACAGTTGACAGAAGTTAAATAAATTGTCCAAGGTTACAAAGCTAGCTGATTTGAACCCAGGGCTCCCTAACTCAACAACCCATAGTCTTCTCTCTACACACAACCACCAATGGGCTCAAAGCCTGCTCCACCCACTCCCTAAAACCTAATTTTTAATCATTTTTAAGAACATGTAAAACCTAAACAGATAAATGGAAAAGGCCTGGGGAAACCCTGACTCTTGGATCTACGTCTGAGAATAATTTCTCACAGAAACATTTGGAGCCTGAGGCTTGGATATTGCTCACATGTGAAAAGAATTTAACTCAGAAGACACCAAACTGTATACAACAGTTGCTACCACAAGAACCAACAAACCACTAATTTTCAAGAATAACTCATGTTGCCTGAATGCTTGCTGTCCTGAAATGTTTCTAAGTACAGGGATTGCTCCCACTCATAAAGCAAACCGTCCATGCTGGTTATTTGGCTCTCAGTGCCAATCTGCTCTCCACCCTGTGTAATGCTGAGGCTGACACTGTGCAAAGCACATTTCTCCTCTGCCCGTTAGGCTCTGACAACAGGGGTGCAGGAGGAAGACCGGAAGGCAGGAGGAGCAAAGGAATGCTGTTCTTCCTGTGGGCTTGCTGTCCCAGCAGTATCACCCCAAAAATGGTCACCAGGTAGTAATAATTGGTTCCAGTTTCCAGCTTCCAAACTCCCAGAACCAGCCTCATCACGCACCCTCGGAGGTACCAGTTACACCCTCTCCTCAAAGGACTGAGCCCCAGCTCCTGGGGCCCCTCCTGGAGGTCCCGGGGCAGCTGAGCAGTGCCCTCTCCTCAGAGATCCGAGGTCTAGCTGCCTGGGGCTCATCCCTCCGATATTCCAAATTCCCATAACCCCAAACTCTTTCCTTTGTACCCCTAATCCTAGGGGTGGAGCTGCTTCCTGTAGCTAATCATCTGTGTTATCTCAATGTTCCCCTTTTGCTTTACCAGTCCTCTAAAACCAATTTAATCATTTTCCTACATTGAATTCTTAAAATAATTAAGCGTGCTTTGTTTTCCTGACAGGATTCTAATAAACCACCTAATCTATACAGGTGAGTACAAGGACAACAAGATGACCAAAGCTAAAAGGTATCCAATGCCAAGATCTAATACAGTCTATCAAGTCTAAGTACAATTCATATGATGAGACTCTGTAGAGAGGCAGTCTAAAGACTACTAAAAAATCCTCCTGAACTATCACTTTTCAGAGTGTGGTAGGCACAAGAGGTCATTTCTTCAGTAGAGAAACGCTGCCCACACCTCCCCCCAACGAGTGCCTCAGTCTTTGTAAATGACTAATCAACCGAGACTAGATTGACAACTGAGCGTGGCCCAGAAGGGAATGCTGGCAGAGAAAAATCACCAATAAAACAGGCAACCTCTGTGGGAAAATTGCCAAGAGAATCAAAATCCCACTTCAGTAGACTTCAGAGAAAGTTAAGATCAAACATTAAGCCTGAAGCTTATATTTGCCATTTGCTCAGGAAACAAATTCCTCAAGTTACAGAAGTTTCATGCTATAATTTGCTATGACGGACCAAAACATTTTCACAATTTTGCTAGGAAAGAAAATCCACTTCAGACTAGAGTACAGATGAAATCTGTCATCTGTAAGTTGTCTTGTTGAGCTAAAAGAGAATTTAAAGACTTTGTATGCAAAGTCTAAATTAGACCTAAAACCCTTACTGGCAGTTGGCAACTCTGGCTGCAAAAAAAAAAATATATATATATCACTTAGAAAATTAAAGCCAAATAGGAACCATGTTAACGTACACTTAGGCAATTGATCTCCCAAAGTATTTGGAGAGTTTGGGGGAGTATATAGATGTGGCAGACTCTGGCTGCCTACCCAATGCCCATTATTTCCTTCTTAGTGAACACTGGGCACTGAGGCCATCTGAAAGACTACATTTTCCAGCCTCACTTGCACGTAGTGGTGTGGTCAAAGACATTAAAAGAAGTCACTGGGTGGGGCCTCTGGTAAAGCTTCTTTTGTCTAAATTCTCTCTCTTCTCTTTCCTGCTGCTTGACTCGTGGGTGTGATGTCTGTATATTCAGCATCTATCATGACCATAAGGTGACTGTGGAGATGGAAACCATGCCTACGGCTGGGAGAACAAATATGTAAAAGGACCCCTAATATTAGTCAACATACAAAGAAATGAGAAGACACCGACCATTTATCAGGGAAAGACAAACAACGGATTCCAACCTCAAGATGACACTTACGTTGGAATTATCGAAGACTTTTTAAAGCAGCTCTCATAACCATCCTCCATAAGGTTCTTCAGATGGAAAGTGTTATGGACTGAATTGTGTCCACTCAAATTCCTATGTGAAAGCCCTAACCCCCAGTGTGACTATATTTGAAGGTCTATAAGAAGGTAATAATGGTTAAGTGGGGTCATAACAGTAGGGCCTTAATCCAGTAGGACTAGTGCCCTTGTATGAACCAACACAACGTGTGTGTGCTTGCTCGCTCTCTCCCCCTGAGCAAGCACAGGAGAAAGGCCACGTGGGGACACAGAGGGAAGGCAGCATCTGCAAGCCAGGAAGAGAGTCCTCACCAGAAACTACAGCTGCCAGCACCCTGATCTGTGACTTCTAGACTCCAGAGCTATGACAAAATAAATTTCTGTTGTTTAAGCCACCCAACCTGTGGTATTTTATTATGGCAGACTAAGCTGACTAATAGAGAAGGTAAATGGTAAGAAAGAAGGAAGGAGAAGCAAGAGATTTGGCAAATGTCTGAGAAAAAACAAAAGACTATTTCTCTCGTTAAAATTTTTAAAACATGAATGGTAGATGAAAACAAAAACTGAACACTGACTGATGTGGTTTTCAATGTACACAGAGGTAGAACATACAGCAACCTCAATAAAGAAGAGAGGGTAAAGGATCTATATGGTGGTATGGTTTTCTACCTTAAAGTGGTAAAAAAAAAAAAAAAAGTGCCAAGTATACATATTATAAAACCCAGAGCAACCACCAAAAAAACTCATGAGATAGTCAAACACTCAGTAGATACACTGAAAAGGAAAACCAAATTTGTGTGCAACTAAGAGTCTCAAAATAAATAAAGCAAAAACTGATAGAAGTAAAAAGAGGCCTAGACAAAGCCACCGTTATGCTTGGAGAGCTCACCGCTTCGCTCTCTTGGTAGTGGACAGACAAGCCAGATAAGGACAACAGGTAGAATGTGAGTAACCAAGCTGACCTGACCGACATTTATAGAATGCTCCACCCAACAACGGCAGAACACACACGCTCTTCAAGTGCATGGTGAACTAGGACATAAGTAAGACAAACCTTAACAAACTGAAAAGAACTGAAATCACACCAACTATGTTTGCAGATCTGTATTAACCAGAATAAAGTAATAACAAGATATATAGAAAACCTCCAAATATCTGGAAATTAAAGAAGAAATCTCAAGAAAATTTTAAAAGTATTAAACAATGAAAAAGCAAACAGAACATATTAAAATTTGATGGCTAAAGCTAAAGTACTTCTCAGAGGGAAATTTATAGATTTAAATGCTTAAATATACAATAGAGAAAAACCTATAACCTATGTGGCTCAAGACACATGTAATTCCAACAGCATCCCAACGTCTGAGAGTTTTAATTATACATGTTAAGGCAATTACATAGTAAGTGTTCAGTTAAGTATCTGAATGAAAGAACAAATGAACAATGGAATAAATAAACACACAGGCAATAAACAAAAGTCCAAGTCAGATAACAACAAAGGACTAAAGCATAATCCTGGATAGCTTTTTCAATTCTGTAATGAATAAGACCCATTCACTTGCTCTTTAAGGCCAGTCAATAGCACAAATTTCTTTCAGCAGGTATTAGAAAGCTACTAGAGCCCTAATATAAACCTAGTTAACACCTATTATTAATTATATCAAAATGTCATGTGTCATAATGGCACTTCCTCTTTATTAAGCAGAAAAACCACTCGAAAAAAAAAGGGCAGCAATTTTTCTCATGCTCACTCGCATTTGTTTACAGTCCAATCTAGTCACCAGGAATCCCTGGCTGGTCTGTGGCCAGCACTTGCCCATATTCTCATGACAAAGAGGTTCACAGGTCATGGCTCAATAACTTTTGGTTGCTTAACTCGCTTCGATTTCCTCATCTTCCTGTAAAAATAAGTTTCTACACAGGTGGCTCCCTTCACATTGACAAGCACAGAGAGAAAGGAGTGAGAGAGAAAAGAGAAGAGAACCAATAATTATTTACTGAGCAGTTACTGTCAGCCTAGGTACTTCATACGTTGGTTCATTTAATTTTCTCAACAACGTGTAAGGTAGATACAACCATCCCCAAAGTTTCAGCAAGGAAAACGAGACTGAAATGCAGGTCTTTCCATACCACCTCAAAATGGTAAATCTGGACAATGAGCCCCACCAGCAATCCTTTTCAGCTGGGTATAATACAGAACATTTACTCCATTAGCACTGGGACTCAAGTTCTCTCAAGTCCCCACCAGCTCCAGTCAAGAAACTCTTGAGCATTCTCACTGAGCAAGGAACATGCATAGCTCCATCCAATTTCCAAGTGCCTAAGACCAAAAATAAATCCATGTACATTTGTGCTTCTAAATTTGTAGCCTACAATGCCTACCACTTTGTTGTGATGATGAAAAACCTTTAAACCACAAGGGACAGGAACTCGGTGCTGCCTTTGTGACTTAACCACACCTACGTTTCCCATTTAAGACACCGAGAAAACATTCTTGACTACTTCCTGCAAGATCAGTTTCTGAAATTCTGGCTCAAGCCACAAGTGTGATTCCAAAAGTACCCTAACTTCTTTCAGATATATTTTTTCAGTTGAAAAACATTTGTAAGCTCTTAGTTAAAATGAATGGGCCAATTACCAGTACAGTGCTCTTTATCAGCTGCTTCTGCAAAACCAAGCACTCTGATATATTGAGGTCTTTCATAACCTAGAGCAGTGGCTGCCAAACTTTCAAAATTTTCATTTAAAAACTTCTGAGAACACACTTGTATAAATGTATAGAGGTGACAGATAAAATATACTACATCAATAAGCAGGTCCCCTGATGGTGGTTACTCTTTAACAGCATAAATCATACATAAGCTTTGAAGGTTTGGAGTTTGAGGTTTTTTTTTAAAGGCATAAAAGTGTTATATGTGCATGTTAAAAAAAAAAAAAAAAAAAAAAAAAAAAAAAAAAAAAAAAAAAAAAAAAAAAAAAAAGTCATGAAAAATTAGAAAAATTAGGACAATAATCAAATGAGCAATAAGAAAAACTCCTAGTGTTTAAAGTGGTTAGCCAGAACTACTGACAACTGGGATATTAGATGATATCAGATGGCAGATGCCTAGGCAGACAGGTCAACATCTGCAAGAGGGACTAAAGGCCTTGAGGCTGTCCAGAGGCGCCTTGTCACTTAACTCTATGGTTAAAACACCACAGCCAAACGGCAGCAACATCATCTATTACTTATTATTACTGTTGGGGTCATCACTGTGAACATTTACTGAGTGCCTAAGACATGCTAGATGCTGTGCCAGGTGTTTTATATACATAATTTCCTTAAATTATAACCATCCTTCAACAGAGGTATTAGTATGCTCATTTTACAACAGGAAATGCAGTCAGCATATAACCTAACCAAAAGTAACACTGCTACCAGGAAGCAGAAAGGAATTTAAACTCTATACCCCTGCTCTATTGGTACAAAAACATGAATAAGTGTATATTTAATAGTAATAATCTGCTAGTGTACATTTTCTCAATGGAACTATTATTCTCCACACTTAAAGCACATTTAAGCATATTACTGTGCTTTAAAAAACATTTTCATATTCATCATTTCCCCAGTTTATTAACCCAACAGCCTGAGAGATGTGAAAGAATATCTACCATTAAATATAGCAAAATCAGGCAGTGCCAGGAGCAACTGCTGGGCATCCAAGAAAGCCAATCTGGTGGAAGTACCTTTTCTTTGAAGAATCTCATTCAAAAAGTCAAATACTTACAGTTGGCAAATTCACCAAAAACAAGATCTACTGTTGTGTAATAAGGTTTCTGATATATGAATATACTACCCATAACCACATTCGACCTGGCACCATAGCAACTTGGAATCTATTTTGCAATCACAAAAATAATGTTTGGGAACAAAAGTGTAAATGTTTAAACTGGGAATAAAAATATTGTTTAAAATTTTTTAAACCTCATAAAACCTCAGCAATGGAAAGGGTTCTAGACCTCTACCCGGGCGGGGGTTCTCCTCACCACCTCCATTGGGCTTCTGGGGAAGGAGTATTCACAATCTTCACCACCAACCATTGATACATTTAATGAGCATTCATAATATGCCAAGCATGCTAGATACATTAGCTCATTATTTCGTTTCTGAAATGAAATAATGACCATAGTATACAGGAAACATACTTTCTGCCTACCGGCAAGAAAAATGGGCTAGAGAAACATGGGGGAAAAAACATCTCCCTATTTTCTACTTTTAAAAAATACAATTAAAAGTACAAAAGTAATTACCTCCGGATTGTGGGATTATGGATAACTTATCTTCTTTACATTTATCTTTTTCTGGTCTCTAAAATAAATACTTCTTCATGACCAGTATTTATTACTTTATATAGAAAATTTTCAAATGCATACAAAAGAATAAAGAATGTAATGAAACTCAAGTTCCTTTTCAACATTAATTATCAACATACAGCCAATCCCACTTTCCCCTTTATGCCTAGTGGATTATTTTAAAGCAAATCCCAGATATCACTATTACTTCATCCAATAAAATAGTTCAATTTGTATCTCTAAAGTAGTACCAATAAAAAGAAAACACAAAAGCATTATCACACCTAAAAAATTAACAATATGTATTATTTTAATCAGAAAAAAATGTTTTCAGAAAATGAGATATTTAAGGGGAAAAAAAGAAGAAAATACTCAATGGCATTACTACTTAAACGGCTTATGAGATATTTAAGGGGAAATGAGATATTTAAGGGGAAAAAAAGAAGAAAATACTCAATGGCATTACTACTTAAACTGAAGAGGTCTTGGCTTCACGGTTGCCCTTTCAAGCCTTAAGAAAAACTGGCAAAAATGTCTGTCTCTAGTAATAAATGTTTCTGGGGTTTACCTGTTGAGAACTGCTTCCTTGTCTCCCAGACGACTTTTAATTTTACTTGAAGAAGTAACCTTCATGAGTAGGCTATGGTGCAAAAGAAATCCAGACAATAAAATTACTTAATGCAAATTCTCCTTAGAAAAAACACCCACAAGCCTGTATTCCCTTCAACTTCTTGGTAACCGCAACTGGTGTCTTTAGTTGATCTTCATGATTGAGCCCTGTTGAACTCAATGAGACTAGGGTACCATGGAACACATCATTAGGGAGATACCATGCAGGACATACTGAGTTACAAAACAAGCCAAGCAAACATCTATCCTAACAGGTGAGGAGGGCTCTTACGGATCGTTCAATTCAAATCTGTTTCACAGAAAAAGAAATTGAGAACCAGAGACACGATTTACTCAAGGTCAAGGAGAAGGAGCAGGTTTCTTTACCCCTCCCCCCACCCCTCCACCAATGGGCTCTCTACTACATATTAGCACAAAACCAAAAATAAGTTTCAGTGGCTCCAAAGGTGCCAAGTTTACATATTTAAACATCATGAAAATAACACTTACAGTCTTACTATGCAACAGATTTGAAAATGAGCTTCTTAAGTCTTGGGCATTATCTTAACTGTAAAAGTAGGAGTGTCCTACAGGCTAACAGCAACCTCTAACCTGGTGTTAAGGACAATGTAAGGAGAGAAGACAGTCTTTGCTGGGTCCTGTGCTGGACCTCTGCACTAACTAAAGAACTTTGAGATTCTAGTTTATACAAAATCCAGGCACTATATTCTCCAACATCTAGTCCTTCTTATATACATTCAGTTTCGACTTGTGGTCCCCCAATCCCTTACATATCCACTCAAATTCTTGCTACTTCCAAGAACTCTTTGGTTTCACTTTTGAGTGCTTCATTGAACCACGTAATTGGTGGCAGGATCGGATATGGAAAAAAAATAATACCTTCTTCTTCTTGGCTCAGTTTTCCTTCCATTTCTGATCTACAAGGAAATCCAGAAGTTTACAAGGGAATGTACGGAATTTGCCCGAAAAATAACTAACACTGGGTGGCAGCGGGCAATGCGAGTTTTGTACTCAAGCTGAATCTAAGGCAAAAAAACTGTAACTTAAAAAATAGGCAGACTCTAAGCTCACAATCCACAGGGTAGAACTAGACTGCTACAGCTCAATCAGGGCCACTGATAGGACCATCCTCAGAAAACTTGAAAAGACCATTTCCCGTCTCCACTTCCTACTTCGTAAAACCAAGATGTCTGTAAGATAAGAAAAAGTAGAAGAATAAGCTAGAGAAACAATGAATAAGCCATGTGAAAATAAGATGAGTAGCTGGCAGACAGACACTCAACTTGCATAGCCAGGAAATATATGTAGTCTTGTCCTGGCTTTGGCTTGCTGAGCTTCCCTTAAGTAAGTCATCCAGTTGTCCTTCCTTAGTTTGAAGATACCCACCAGTCCCTCCAAAGAACATTAACTGATCAGATCATATGGAAGTCCTTTTGCGAAAAGCCACCACATAAATCCAGGTTTTACAGCGATATCAATACTCTTTACAAATATACAAATCTTCCTCATGCATCTGAATTGAGGATTTACTGTGTGGCTCAAGGCTGGGGAAAAAAAGATGGGCATATATACCCTCTGTGGAACCTGAAACACCACCATTCACATCCACACATGCAGGCCTCACTGTGAGGCCTTGTGCACTGCACTACCTATGGTCTGGCCTTTGACAACTGCTGTGGGCACAGATGGTTACGATCATAAAGATGATAGGCTGGCTATACTTTTGGAGTCATTCAACTTTTCAGAATCCATGACTCATAGACCCATTTTAAAAATGTACCTGTACTCAGATTTACTTTTCAGATTCCAGGGCTGATTAATCACAGAAGATCCTGTCAAGTCTCTTTAAGAATAATAGTATCACTAATAACAGTATCACTCTTATCCCCACATGGTTTGTTGTGGTTAGCTGTCATTTTCATCAGTCTATCTGATCTTCACAATAGTCCTGGAAAGTGGACGGATCTATTTTCTATAGAATATATAGAAACCAAGGATATAGAAACCAAGGTTCAGAAGCAAGGTTACTTGCCCAAAATGACATGATAAGGAACAGAAACAGAACTAGAATATGTATCTTAAGACTCTGGTCTAGAGCCCTCCCCTACACCCCATGCCATACTATTTCAGAGTTTTAAGAAGAAGAGGCAAAATGAAAAATGCAAGACCAAGAAGGAATTGGTAATGATACAGTAAAAGAAGGAAGAGAATGACAGAAATCATGTGCTTATACAGACACTTCAGGGACTCAGCAAGGAAATAAAGTGATGGTGGAGGCGAACGGGTGGTCAGCCCTAGTGGCTGGAGGGACTGAAGCAAGACACTTAGGTGAAAGAAAAAATGCAGGAAAAGAAATAGAGGAGAGGAACTGGTAAAAAGAAGACACTAACACCATCTTTATTACTATTCTCTCAATTACGTTTATCAGTACTAAGATGTCTATAAATTTTAGAAACAAAGGCAAAAAATATTGAGTATTCCTATTAATAAATATCCCTCTAGACAAGAAGACACATCTTTTCACTTTCCAGATAATTAAACTATGATAAAGTAAGTTCACAGTTAGTGAGTAGATGAGAACGTAAAGCTCTCTCTGGAGAGCATTTAACTTCTTATTCTTAAATCTTATCCTAAAAAGCTTCCCTGCCACCAGCTCCTAATCACAGAGTATGCCCTGCCACCTTTCCTCCACTCTGCCTTTCCAGCAAAGGGCTGCCTACGCTATAGTAAACCGCACAGAGAACGTTCCAGGTTCCTGCCCCTCTGCCTGATGCTCAGAATCTGCTTCTGCCCAGGACACCAACTCTCACAGTCTGAGAGTCTGCACCCAGAAAGAAAGGGCCTCACATAGGAGGTCGGCTGACAGAACCTCGTTGTTCACTTCATTACCATATCTATTTCTTTTTCCAGTATGTAAATATAACATGTAGAAATGTATACAACCACCACTTTCGATTCAATGGAAAACAAACACACGGGATTCTAGTGAAAGAATCATAAAAGATGAACACTGGCCAAAGACCATGAAGATGCCCACTGCAGCCAATCTCTTTAGGTGAGGAAACTGAAATGGAAGGAAATTTAAAAAAACCTTTCCAAGGACACAGACCTAATAGAAATAACCAGAACTCAACACAGAATTTTTGGGTTCAAGTCCAAAGAAGTAGGCATAAAACATGAACACTTTAACAAAATTTTTCAGCTTTCTTCTATACCATATATACCAAAAGATCCCTTTCTACATACGGAGCAAAACAGCAAGACATTTTCATTCCATTTTCCCAAATAAACTCCTTCTTTCTCACCTCAGCACTGGCTCCTTATCTTTCATTTCTGCTATACTTAATCCTAAGGTATCTATCAAATCCTTTTTTCCTGGTCCCCTTTAAGATGTCTCTGGACCTGTCTCAAAACACCACCTCTGATGCTTCTCTTCTATATCCTCATCCTCCCACATCTCATCGCCTCTGCTATCTCTTCTTAGGTCTGGTGAGCTCTGTGTGTTTTCCTTTTTATTCTGCACTCACTGGCTCCTCTGTCAGACATCTTGAGACTTCTTCAACCTTTAGTCATCCTCTTCCACCTGCACCCTTCCCTCTGGTTCCCAGGAATGGTTCAGCCTTACCACTGGGTAATCTGACTTTTACGTGCCAAGTATCTCTTTGAGAAAGGCTAGCTCTCACATTAAATTCTTACTCCAAATCCCCTGTCACATACACACCTCCCTCCTAGCCTAGACCCTTGCCTCTCCTCTAGTCTCAATTAAGCTACATTAGCAGTTCAAACAACCCAGCTGTTTCATCCCTACTATATACCAACAAAAGAGCTACATATGTACTCCAAAAAATGTATGCAAAAATGTTCACTGCAACATGATTCATGATCACCAAAACTGGAAGTAGCCCAAATCAGCAGTGGAATGGATTTTCAGATAATGACTTACTATAAAGCAATAAAAATAAACAAACTACTGCCATATAACACAGATGAATCTCACAAACAATACTAAATGACAAAAAGCCAGACAAGACAAATACGCCTTGTACGTTTCCACTTAGAGAAGTCTAAAACAGGCAAAACTAATCTGGGATGTTAAGGCCAAGATTGGGATTACTTCCGGAGAGAAGTGTGGGGGAAGTGATTGGGAAGGGACAGGCGGGGATTTCCGGGGGTGCTGGTAATGTTCTACTTCTTGACTTAGGTGGTCGTTACATGGTTTGTTCATTTTGGAAAAATGCATCAAGCTGTACATGTATGATTTATGTACTTTTCTCTGTGTGTGTAATACTTCAATAAAAAGCTGATTAAAAACACATACAATGGACACAAGGGATAAGGTATAACAGAAATGTCTACAAGTAGACTGTAGTAATGGCTGCACAAGTCTATAAATTTATTGAACATCACTGAATTGTACAATTACAATCGGTGAATTCAGTAGTATTTAAATTTTATCTCAATAAAGTGTTAAAAATATACATATAAAAAAGACTGAATCACTAGAATATAAACTCGATGAAGGCAAGGACTTTAAGGGTTATATGCCTAGCTTCTGAAATACAATATGAGTTCAAAAAACATTTGTTGAATAGAGGGAAAAAATAAATCCACCAAAACTTAACTCTTAAGAGCTTCACTAACCTCCTGTGGTGACAGTTATAGCACTAAAGGCCCTAATTTCAGACTTTTTCTATATTTTGCTTATCCAACATAACAGTGATTAAGAGCACAAATCTTGGGTTCAAATCCTGACTCCACTGCTTATTAATTGTATGACCCCGAGAAAGTTACTTTTTGTGCCTCGGGTTCTTTATCTGTAGATAGATATGATAATACTACTAATACCTCATGGGGTAGTTATGAAGGATAAATGTGTTAATCTTCACATAATAAGCACTATATAAATGTTTAGGAAATAAAGTAGTTCTTCTCCTGAAACTAACAAAGTAGACTTTTGGGGAAGGAAGGGGCAATTCTGGTGCTTTACCTGATGAAATGTGTACTTGAACAAAAGTGTCAAAAACTCCACCACAGGGAACTGGGAGTAGGACTCGATTCTTCTTAGGTGCACACTCACAAAAAGCCGCAGAAAGTCAGTAAACTTCTCAATGTAGCTGAATTAAGACAAGAAGACAAAGGTGACAATAAAAACCTAGTCACCTCCTTAGAACAGATCTCAAATTCAATCCAAATTTCTTTCAGTACAGAACTACACAGATTTATATTTTCAGTTAAAAATATAAAGGTAAAGGCCTGCAAAAATTACCTACAGCTCAGGCAACCCTTCATTCCATTACCACCTGAAACATAGCAAAAAAGCAACTTTAATCCTCAGACACCATGTACTAAGGCATCTTATAAGCTAGTGCTCTCATATTTTCCAACTCATTAGTGTTATGACCCAATTAAAGTGAAAGGAAATGGTACTAAAAAGTTGATGGGCAGATCATTTGTGTCATTTCAATGTGGCAAGTATGGAAGGCTGTTTTCTATGCCAGGAGGCTAAAACATTAAAATAAATGTGCTAAAAAGACAAAAACAAAACAAGGCTATACAAAAGGCATGGCATCCAAGTAAGATATATTCAGGCCTGCCCTCTCACTCCTGGTGCTAATTAAACATAGCACATCGCAATCCACTCCAAAGTGATTTCAAACGTAAGGAAGGGAGACTGTTAGAGCTGAAAAAGCCTCAGGACAACTTAATCTAATGCTTCATTTTAAAGATGAGGCCCAGAGAGATAAAGTGACGGGCCTGAGGTCACTCAGCCAGCTCATGGCAGAATGGAACTACCATTCCCTCCCAATCCAGGGCTCCTCCTTTTCACATCACAGTGCATCCCCAATTTATTTGTATTCATAAAATCATTTCACAGAAGAGAGTGGGTCACAGCCGCAAGGATAAGAGATTTTTGCTATTAAATACACAGCACATCATCACTCTCACATTTCAGAAACTGTCATTTTAAGCCCCTAAATACCAAAAGGTGATTAGAAAATGAGATGGACATATCTCTATAAATCACATTTCAGAGACCAATAAAAAAAAGATACAGACATAAAAGGCCTTAGCCAAAAATTAAATAATGGCTAAAATCAATTCTGAAACTTGTAACTACAAAACACTATTTTTTAAAGCACAGATACGTAAAATAATAAAGGGGGAGAAAAAGATTACAACTAAAAAGAGCAAAACTGGCCCATAAATAAAATGTCACATACTGTTCCTGGGACCTATTGCTCCAAGGGTGGCCAACCAGTCTGTCTGACCTCCACACATATATAAACTTATTTGTAGGTTTAAAAAAACAACTTAATGTGTTTGCCAAATACTTGAAAAACAGTAAGGCACTGAAATCAACTGTTTTTAGAGATAGAAAAGTACAAAGAGACTTCTCTCTGATGCCTTCAATCACTAATGCTCATGAGTAGGAAATTCTCACTCCTCATTTAGCTTATTACATTTTTACATGGATTTTCAAAATCGCCAACCAGTTTGCTGCTCTTTGAGAAGATGCACTCAATTCCCTGCCACCCATAAAAGAATAAAAAGAAGTCATGGGTAATATATCAAGCAATCTCAATTTTTATTTTAATCTCCAACCCAATTTTTTAAAGAATACAAACAAGGCTGTTGAGTAGCTAAAACTACAGATTTTATTTCACCTCATTTTCTTTCCCTTCCCCACCTTCTGGTACAGGTGCTAATGAGCAGTAGAAAGTTAGAAAAAAGGCAGTAAAGGAGAAGAGAAGCAAAGGACCTGGGTAAGTAGCTCCTCAACAACCGAGAATGGACTGAGCTGTTTAGAATTAGTGGTAAGGGACTCAAGAGCCAGGAAGCGAGCACACAGTATTATGTCACCTTTCTGCTTCCAGGCACCTCTCAGCTTTCACGGGGCAATAGGAAGCATAGGATTAAAATAAAAAACCAAGAGCACAAAAGTTACATGTAACAAAATCAATACAAAGATAACCCATGACAACATTTCTATACCGCCCGAGGATAAGCCATAACAAACATTATGCTACAAGTAAAAGTCAAATCAACTGATAATGATGGTTGGTACAAGCAGTTAGATTTTTTTTTAATATGAACATAAAGCCTTTCTTAACCAAAGCTAGAAAAAATATAAAATGTGTTTGAATACCGATGCCTTTGAATTCATATAGAAAGTTATTACCGAATAATGAAAAATAAAACATTACTATACTAGATGAGTTCTTTTATAACTGTACAAAGAAAATTTTACACAAAGCTTGTTTACAATGAGGCAAACCAAAATAATCTTATGTACCAATTTTTTTAATTTAGAAAAACTTATTAAAATTACTAAATTTAAAAAACACCAAAAATGTCTTAACTTTAGGCACTAGACTTATATTCTTCTATTTACTCTAAGGAAAAAGAAGTAACTTAACTCTGTATAGCTTAATAACAAGAAACAAGCCAAGGAAAATTGATTAAAATATTAACTTTGGCTGACAGACAATCTATACTTATTTACTAATTCAATACAATTTATCTGCTTGGAAGTTTCTGAACAGTCAACATGATGTTATTAACGTAAGTTTCCAATTTTCCCTCTTGATTTTACACCACAGTAACTCCCTATTAGTGAAAGTTGTAAGACAGGTAAATGACATCATCTGCAAGGGAAATAAATAATGAGACCATGTCTCAGAGTACTGTGATAAAAGTCATCTTTTATAGTACTTAAGAAAGAAAAGTTAGGTAATTTTAGGCTCTATTCAGGAGGACAGTAAAAAGAAACACAGGTGTCTGTTACATTAACTTGTGCCCCAATTAACATCTCTCCTTTCTTTTGATGAAAACGTGCCATCTGTGTAAACCTTACAATAGTAACAATATTCCCATATACTGCCTGATGTTCACTTGGGAAAAGTCAAATAGTAAAAACTGACAAGCCACATCAAGTGAGAAGGGGTGATCATAACTCCTGTACCTCCACGGACCTCCTCTCCTGTTCTTGACTACACATGAGCAGCAGTCTCAGTTCCTGCAGCACCTCAGACCTGCAGGCAAATAGTGAGGAAGAGGGGAGGAGAGGGGTGGAAGGGAGAACAGGAGATGGATGGGGAAAAAAGACAACAAACCTACACAATTCACAATCACTTTTCAAACTCACCTCATTTCCCTTAACCACCCTAGCCCTTCCAGCTAAGTTTAGACTTACTGGTACACACCTACCTTTCTGTTGCTCATCGGGAGCCCCACATTCTGAAACCAAAGAGGATTACAGACACCATGCAGCACACCGTGATAACTAGTCAAGGCCCTTTCTCAGGGCACAGCCGACTCTACACCTATTTGTATTACCTCTCATCGAGTTCTTCTAGCCTGCTCTTCACCGTGTGGGCATTGTTATCCTTGGTGATTTTCTGCAGGAGGTAGAAAGTCTGCTGGAACATACGCAGTAAATACTCCTCGAACTCCATAGGCACACAGTTCTTGGACATGAGTTCATTGATGCAGGACATGGCCAGGACCCCAAGCCGGCCGCGCTCCTGACCCAATACACAGTTCTGGCTGCTGCCGTTAACTGATGCCATCTTTTTGGCCCGGATGTCACAGCCAAAGCGCGCAAAGTGGAAGATGGTGGTAAGGAGGGATGGGGTGATGCTGGCAGACAGAGGAATCCAACTGAAGAGATGGGCCAGGCACTCCAAGGCCAGGGAACAGATATACTCACTCTCCGCATCAAGGATGGGGATTGGCTGGTTCAACAGTTTGGCTGAACTAGGACTCTGCAACAGGTTACTCAGTAAGTCACCTGAAAATATAAAAGGCTTTTAAGATCTACACTGTCAAATCTCTTACAAACCAATTTGAGTAACTCTCCTTCTTAAAAAAAAAAAAAAAATCTAAGCATTACTATAAAGCAGCAGTTCTCACAGTTTGGTCCAGGAGCCTCAAAACCCTTTCAGGAGTTCACGAATTCAAAACTTTTTTTTAAACAATACTATAATATTATTTTCCTTTCTCACAAGTATACAATGGAGCTTTCCAGAGGCTACATTACATGTGATATCTATCCAACAGAGAGAAAGCAAAAAAGCTCTTTCATTAAGATGTATGCAAAGATGTAAAATAATGTCACTCTTCTCAGTAAATGTTTGTTTGCTTTTTTATTAAAATGTTTATATATGAGTTCATCAGTTATTTTTAAATGAATTAATAAATATTTGTAAATTTTCTCAGTTTCAATATCAATAAACATAACTCACAAAGATCTTTGAGGACTTCAGTAATTTTTATTTAAGAGTAAAGGAATCCTGGGTGAGGGCGGGTGAAATGGGTGAAGGTGGTCAAAAATACAGCACAGTGATTACAGTTAATATATTTCAAAGTTGCTAAATCTTACAAATTCTCATCTCAAGGAAAAAAAAACCTGTCACTATATGGGATGAAATATATTAACTAAAATTACTGTGGTGGTCATTTCACAACATATACATATGTCATTATGTTGTACATCTAAAACTAACACAGTGTTATAATATGCCAATTATACCTCAATTTAAAGGCAGGGGAGAGGTTAAAGATCCAGAGACTGGAAATTTAAGAACTACTGGGTTAGACAAGATGAGATCTGTGGACTTGCACCATCAGCAACACTGGCAACTTGTCAGAAAACACAAATTATCAGGTCCCATCCCACACACATCTATTAAAGTAGAATCTGGAGGGGCAGGGCCCAGGACTATGCATTGTTAACAAGCTCCTAGTTGATTCTTATGCTTGCTTAATTTTTGAGAAGCACTGGACTAAAGGAAACCATGTAAAATGAAATGCAGAGGACTATAATTTTAGAAAAGACAAAAGAAAAACATTCAAAACTATAACAAGAAAGTTTTCCTAAAGATGTGACTATACAAAATAAAAGGACTTACTCTGCCACCGCTAAAAATAATAAAGAGTAATCAATACTAAAAACTCTAGGACTAAGGAAGAAATGTGGGCAGGAAAAGCACATATACAGAGGAGAAAACATTGAATTCGGACTCCTCCACAATAACATTCCAAGCCAGAAAACAGTGGTGCAGTGTCTCCAAGTTCTAGGGCAAAGAATGACTTAACCCAAAGCTCTCCTTTGAGTATAAAAGAAGGCGACATTTTCTCAAATATGCAAAAACTCAGATTATATATTGCCTACAAATTCTTCTTAAGGAAGTTGCTGAACAATGACACTATGCAAATAAAGCAATAAATAAAAGTAAAAAATTAAGGAACGTAGAAGTTATGAAAAAGGGCTAATGCGAGCATTGAATTAAATATAGAATCAAGACTAAACAAACGTAAGAATTACAGAAGGGTGTGCTTTCTCATTTTTCACAAACAAGAAGTCTCTACATACATGACCTAAAATTAAAATATGTAGCAAGAAATTGGTTTTCATAATCATTTTTTCTTACCTTAGAGGTATCATTTTTACAAACTAATATTCTTTGTGAAAAAAAGCATCTCAAGGTCAACAATTCCTTCCATTTAATACCTTCTGTTAAGTTCAAGTAAAACTAAAATTTAATTGTTTTTATTCAAAATAAAAATATGTGACGTAATGCCATTTTGTCTTTTTACTCAGTTGTCTTATATATTGTCTTTGCACAGAGAGATCTCTAGAATGATTATCTCTGTATAGCTGAACACTGAGTAAATTTTTATATTTTATTTTATACCTTAACCTTAGCAGTTTTGTTTTGTCTTAAACACTCTTAAAATTACTGAGGACACCCAAGAGCTCTTGTTCATGCAGGTTATTTCTATTGATATTTCTCATATTAGAAACTAAAACTGGAGTCTTAAAATATTTACTTCATAATAATTACAAATCTATTACATGTCAGCATAAATAACACATTTTTAAAGGAAAAAATTATAATTTGCTCCTTGAAAAATTAGTAAGATGAGTAGCACTGTTTTGGGAAACACATTTCCCAAAATGTGTTTCCCAAAACACATTTTGAGAAATCTCTTTAATATCTCACTTAAAAGAAGACAGGCCAATTCTCTTAAAGGCTTCTGCATTCAATCTGTTGTAATATGTCAAACTGAAGTATGTGAAGAAAATCCAGCTTTACGCAGACATACAAGTGGGCAGGGAAAAAAGCATTTTAGTGGCCTTTCTGATAACTATAGCTATTCTTTAACATAATATTAAAATTTGATGAGTAGTAATTTCTTAAAGGTTAATTGCTATTCGGTGTACTCACGAGAGAATAAGAATAAAAATGACAATGTCTTAGTATTTTTATGAACACATATCTGACCTATGGGACCCCTGAAAGGGTTTGGGGGACCACCAGGGGTGATGAGAACTGCTGCCTTATACTAATGTTGGATGAATATGAACAAAGTAGTTAACCTTTCTCAACCTCAATCTCCTCAGCCATTAAAATCAGAATTTTGTAATTTATTAATAAGAGTGTTAATTTCCACTGTTAAAAATATACTAAAGCGTTGTCCCCTGGTATTTTATCTTGAAGTATATTTGCTGGTTTCTGTTGCAGAAGAGTTGCTTTTAATACTAGATGAGACTCATGATCTCAGCTACCCAAGCTGATAACCAGAGGATTTGATTTCAAAGAATAATGCAAGAAGCATGTTCAAGTAGAATCTGCAAACGTTTCAATTTGTTTGTTACTGGATTATTTTGATTTTTGGAATTGCTGTGGTGGCTGTCTACTTGAGTCACAGAACTTTCTCTCTTGCAATGACAGTAATTATTTCTGGTATTACTTTGTTTGTCATTCATGAACTGACGGCCATTTATGGAAGATGCCGAAGTCAGGAGAAACCACTGCTACCCAACTAGAATTCTTGGAGTGTACACTTAACTAGGATCAAATTGAAGCTATAGCACTGGAGAAACCAAGAGACACCACCTCAGTATGATCTTATATTAAAAACGGGCATCTTTGGGCCGTTGGGCTTTTCAAAGTCTCTTGAACATTTTTAAATAGAAATCAATTCTGGCTTTAAAAAAAATAAATACACACAAAAAAGTCCCACGCTTTAGCTCAGAATTTTTCCAGAATGGGAATGCTGAATGAAAACATCAAAAACAATAATGATGTTCAGAACATCTGATGTGCTATTATTATTTGCTTAGTGCTGCACTAGGCACTTTATTTACATATTTTCATTTAATGCTCACAGCTCTGAGGTAGGTATTATTATCCACATTTCCAGGTTGTTAGAATAACTACAACATAGACAAATTAGGCATTTCTCCCATGTTCCACAGCTAGTAAGAGGTAGAGCTAAAACTGAAACCCCAAAGCCCATGCTCCTCCCCGAAAGGCAGGTCACCTGGAAAGATTATGTAACCAGGAAAAATCATTAGTAAGAAAGATAATATTCAAATATAGAAAAAGATGTATGATCTAAAGTCTCATATAAAATAGCATGTTTACACTATGACCACAACTATAGAAAGATAAAAGGACAAAAACTAAACAGAATTATGCAAAGGTAAAAGTTATTTAGGTAAATAGGAAGACCTGCGACATTTTTCCCTCAAAACAACAATCTTTTAACATTGTTTCTCATAAAAGTGATTATACTCAATGTTTCGAGATTTTTTAGATCCTAGAAGAGTTTTTCAAACTGTATTTTAATCAAAGTAGAAGAAATCACCACAGAACAGGGACTCTGCTTCGTGCTGCGACATTTCCAATGTGAATTTGAAAGACCTTAACACGCTGGCTGTATAAGGGGGCACCTTGAGTATAAAACCTGAGGGCGACTTCATCCGCCCTGAATGGGCCTGGCCCTGACAGCAACACGTACCATGCCCCCAAAGGTGTAGGGACGACTCCAGTGCATTTCCTAAGTTGGAAGCAACCCGGATGTAGCTGGAACACCTACACTAGGCTTTCATGCAAAGACCCCCTTGGCCTTGTATTTTTTTAATTATTGAAATCTTATGTTTTCCATTCAGTTCAACATTTACTAACTCAGAGTTTCCCAACCTCAGCACCACTGACATTTTGGGCTAGGAGATTCTTTGTTTTGTACATTGTAGGATATTTAGCAGCATCCCGAACCTCCACTCACCAGACGTCAGCAGTACTCACTCCTCCAGTTACGGTAGCAAAAAAACCCCTCCACACTGTCAGATAGTCCCTGCAGGGCCAAGCTGGCCCAATTGAGAAGCACTGACCTAAACGTAGCCTCAGTCCAGTAAAATGGGGAAAAACTCTATTCAAGAAGCCCTTAGGAGAAAATGAGATTACAGTTGTTGGGAGTGGCTCTCCCAAGTCCCATCTTTCTATAAGTAGCTTATAAAGGAATACACGTGAAGATTTGCAAGTACACAAAGATACGCAATTTGGAAAGAGTTTGGGAAGAAACAGGAAGGTATAAATTAGTCTCAATGAATTCAAGCTCTCTGCAACCAGAAAAACTTTCCATTGCTAGTGTGTGTACAGATCTATATTTGAAACTACATACCATGTGGACAAGAAATTTTTATTTCAGAACAATCGAAGCTAATTCGGAATCTCAGTATCTATATAAATGCACTTTGTTCGCTTTTTTTTTCCATTTGCCTAAGCAAAAAGAAGACAAGAGACTAAAAGGGCTGAGGCTGCCCACGTGCAGCAGGAAGCAACGGGCACAGCATGCAGAGGACACACCCACATCTTCCCTCATTTCATCCTCCAAGGACAGTTACTCTCCTTTTCGCAGCTGAAGACATCAATGTGAGAGAAGGCATACAGAGTAAGTGGCAGAGCAAGGGCTCCAAACCAAGGGGAGGAGGAGGCCAACAGAAGTGGTGAGAGTGACCAAGAACGCAAACTTAGGACAAAGACAGTACACCTAGACTAGGGATGATGGGTTGACAGCCCTCTTCCACCAATCATTGGTGATGTGATCTCTGGCAAGTTACCCACCATGAGCCCCA
This sequence comes from Pteropus alecto, assembly GCF_000325575.1. Lineage (NCBI taxonomy): Eukaryota > Metazoa > Chordata > Mammalia > Chiroptera > Pteropodidae > Pteropus > Pteropus alecto. The sequence goes on from NW_006436812.1 coordinate 7,949,480, forward strand.
GCTTCCTGGTTTGTAAACAAGACATAAAACCATCATCTACTTTACAGGATTCTGGTCTAGTGAGGGGCGTTTAGGAGATAAGACAACAATCTGGGGAACAATGCTGTAGAACAATAAACCACATACACCCTTCGAGACTTTTTCCACACTGACTGTTAGAGAAGTTGTTGCAGGAAAGTGATTGGACAGAACACAACTTTGTGAGACAGTGTATGAGAACAGAGACCAAAGGCTCACGGGGCTAAGCCTGACAGGGAGCTGCCCAGGATTCGGGCAGGGAAAGTCCGGCAGGGACTGCTGACAGGGTGTTTAGGAATGATTTGGTTATCCACTGGTGCCCTAAGATTTCTCAGAATGAATTTCCTCCATAAAACTAAGCTTATGGTCAAGAAAGCTAAACAATTTTCTAGAAGTTTAACTGCTTAACTTGGTTTTAAATGCACAAGGCAGTTAAGCAAAAACAATTTTCTAGAAGTTTAACTGCTTAACTTGGTTTTAAATGCACAAGGCAGTTAAGCAAAAACATCAAAACAAATGTTGATTAAATCATCAGCACTGTCCAAATAATGAAGCAAGATCTGATGACCTCACTTGTAACTGTCACGAAGAGAAAAAAGGCGTAACAAGTGAACATGCAATTCTATTTTTTTAAAGGGGAAGCATAAAAAGCTTACTTAACCTTAACTTGGTTTTAAATGCACAAGGCAGTTAAGCAAAAACAATTTTCTAGAAGTTTAACTGCTTAATTTGGTTTTAAATGCACAAGGCAGTTAAGCAAAAACATCAAAACAAATGTTGATTAAATCATCAGCACTGTCCAAATAATGAAGCAAGATCTGATGACCTCACTTGTAACTGTCACGAAGAGAAAAAAGGCGTAACAAGTGAACATGCAATTCTATTTTTTTAAAGGGGAAGCATAAAAAGCTTACTTAACTCCCTATGCCCCTAACAGTCTCTATTTATTTTGCTTTTTCTCAAATACTAAAATTTAAGACTTTGAAAATTTTTATTTGTGTCTAAGAGGCAATTCTCAAGAAGTATGTGTCATATTTTTAGGTTTTGTTTATGTGGAAATATCAAATTAGTTCATATTTTATTTTACCTAACCTCATAAACAAAACCTAGGCAACACATTAAAGAGTAAGCATATATTTTTGATCTGTGTTATTTGATATTCCCCAACCTAGTCTCCAGAAAAATAAGTCTACTAAAGTATAAACTGAGTTATACTAAAGTATAAACTGATCTATGAGTTATCTACTAAAGTATAAACCTGAACAAAGCCAACTAAAAAACAGCTTCTGGTAGTGGAAAATCATCTCAGAAAAACAAGTTTCACTGGAGGACACTGCTGCTGCTAACTTAGACTGGATGCTAAACTAAGCTAGGATTCAACTATCTAAAAGCCAATTTAATTTAAAAGAACTAATGTTTGCAAACTAGTATTTAAATGAAAGGACACATTTAGGATCAGCCAACCTGCAAGAACTTCCAAGGGATAGACTCATAAAATCAAATTTCTACATCATTTGTAATTTTTTCTTTAATCAAATATTGCAGAATAGAAATTGCTAAGTGACCTCAAATAGCCACCTTGAAAATGAAGGTTTGCCACGAAGTACAAATAAAGTTCAATTTCCTGTGGGCTTGTAATATACTCTAGACCTCCATTATAGTTTTTAATCTAAGAAGTATGACAAACGACTCTAATAGTTTTAATCCAAGTTTGATAAATGGAATTTAGAATAATTAATATACTATGAGCAGTTCCCAAAACTCTATGGTATATTTTCAATTCTCTAGTAACTGCAAGAATTTCAACTTCCACATATTAACAATAGGCTACATGAAACAGCTTGGGCTTAGAGATGTCTGATTTCAACAGCCCATTTCCTTGGGGCAAAGAAGAAAGATGTGGAAACATTTCTCATTAACCACACCAACCTTTACAGTAAAAGAAATATGTGCCAATTCATAGGATGTACTCTACTTGAAAAGCATGTATGATCATTTAGTATAAACAAACACATTTAGAAACTAAAAGTTCCTGTTCAGACACAATTTCCTCTTTCCATTCATCCTTGAAAGCAGCCATTTTTAGGTGAACTGCACTCTAACTTCTGAAACAGATATTAATATATCTGTGGACAGTAACTAAGCCACCAGTAAATTACTTAATGAGCACTGCAAATACGCCCATGCATTAGCTTTATCAAATTATTCTGAACTAAGGTAAAGTCAAAGCTGATTACTGCACACTGGAGTTTTAATCTATCCGGACCAACATGACTTTTCCCTGAGCCCAGTGGGGAAGAATGCACTCCACGTTCCCCTGTTCCCTCCTTCAGTCTGCCACCCTCCTCCTGCAATAGCAACCCCTGCAGAACTGCAAAGCAGACCTGACAAGCCCACAGGCTCATACGAACCTCAGCACGAGAAATACAGCCATGAAGATTGAGAAAAAGGAAAAAACAGACCAGGAGGGTCAGCAGTTATAAGCTGAAGGGGATGGAAGTGGATGCCAGAAGATCAAAGGTGCCACCTTCCTGACAGGCAAGGAAGAAACAAATTATGTTGTTCAAAATATTACATTAGAAAGTACAAGTACTTACAAGAAACTAAGAAAGCTAGCTACTCAGAAAACATGGGCAAAAAGGCCAAAAACAGATTAAGGAAGAATCAGCATCTGTATTTGGCATAAATAAGCAACTGCTGTCCCACTAAGACTCTCGATTTCACTTAAAAAAGGAACACCACGTGTGGTGGGCAAACCATTACCACTTTCTCCTGAGGTCGGGGATGGTGGTGGGGTGGCAGCAGTAACGCTGTGTTTATCCCAGACAGTCTCCAAGATACCTACACCAAGAAAGGAAAAACTGAGTTTAAGAGAGAAATAAAGTCCAACATATGTAAATCAGATTTAGAAAAACAATTTATTGATTATCTTTGATCAAACATCAGTCTCCAAATATCCCTCTCTCAGTTACATGTTCAACTGCTTCTTGGACAGCACTACTTAGATATTTTAAACTCAATTTGTCTTCCCCACGAACCTCTTACAATTTATCTTCCCCACGAACCTGTCACCAGTCTCCTTACATTCGCTCACCATAACCAGCACCATTACACACAATCTCAGCATCTGGCCTCTGCTCTCCCCACCTTGCCTCGCCCCTACCCCACACAAAAGACCACATCATGCTAAACTGTTTGCCGGTCCTTCCACATGTGTTCTACTCTTTCTCTACCTCTGACCTGCTCTCCTTCCCCGGAATCTAAACTTGACCTTGACACCAGACTAACGCTACCTGTCTGGCCCTCAGAACTCAACTCAGCTCAGCTGTCGCCTCCTCCAGGAAGTTTTCTTGCCTGTTACACTTTACCTGCACATAACAACACACTTTCTTAAGTTGCCTTTCCTCTCCACAAGCATACACATTACTAGAGAGCAGGGGCAGTGTTTTATTCCTCTTTTTGTCTCTTCACAGAACCTGGCACTTAAGATCATAAAGCTTTTGAAAATATTTTGTTGTCAAAATATTTACTATTACAGCAAAAACAAACCCTGAATGTATCATGCTAAGTAAAAAAAGCCATAAACCAAAGGTCACATATTATATGATTCCATTTTTATGAAAGTCAAAATAGGGAAATCCATAGAGACAGAGAGTAGATTAGAAGCTGCCAGTGGTTGGAGGGCACTGAAAATATTCTAGAATTAGTGTGATAGTTGCACAATCTTGTGATTATATTAAAATCCACTAAGTTGTTACACTTTAAAATGGTGTATTTTATAAGTGAATTAAATCTCAGTTTAAAAAATTTTAATGTTCATACAGTAGAACTTAGAAGTATCAGACATGGTCCCTAACTCTAGACATTTAACACCTAGTTGGGGGTGTCAACAGCGCTCTGAATAAATAAATGCTCTGAGAGCTGGGTTTCCCCCTAGACATTTAAGGAAGGACAGGAAACAAATAAGATTACTTTTGATTAAGCATTCTTACAACCAACTTTAAGTGCCCACTACATGCCAAGCACTTCCATGAGGCATACAAAAGAAAAAGTTCCTAGACATGCAGAAAGAAACCTGGGTAGATAAGGACTTCTTTTCACTACAACACTCCTTCAAGCAAGCCCAGGCTCCTGGTGCCTCCAGGCCTCTCAGCCAGGCACCACCTCTCCTAAGGAGCAGGCCCACTGGCAGCACAGTAGTCATGGTCCTCATGACTCAGGGCACTCCACTCCTCCTACCTTCCTGTCTCATTCCTTCTATCTAGTCTTACTCTTCACACATTGGCATGGGGTGCTAATAAAACAGAGAAGATGATAAAGAATGCAACCTACAACTACAACCTAGCACACAGGGCACTGATTCCACACCTTGCCTCACTTCCCGACACACGACTTGAAATTTTCACATCTTCCTTCTCCTCCAACTTCTCCTGATCTTAAATTCAAATTATTTTAAGTAAAGTTTGCCACCTACCTTACTTAGAATGCAGTTATCAGCATTTCAATCATATTCCTATGACCTAGTCCACACCTCATTAATCACGGTAATAGTGGGGACCAATTAATGGAAGACTATAAGGAAAATAAGTTACAAATATTTTTTGAGTTTCTACCTAATGTGCTAGACACTGAGCTAGGTGCTGGGAATAAGGCAGCACATTCTTTGTTTTTATGCTCAGGTCGGTAAGAGCTAAAACACCTAATAGGAAATTCTGAGCACCAGGCCTGAGCTCTGGGTGACGCGGGCAGGCCCCTGTCTCTTGGCGCACCACCGAAGTGCTAACCTACCTGTCAGCAGCCCAAGCACCGTCTGCACCTGGTCCAGCAGCAGTTTCCGCAACTCCTCCTTCCGAGCCACACTGAGGTCTTCGCGGGGACAAGCCAGCTCTTCTGAAGTTGTCTTCAACATGATCAGCCCCAGGGGGGTTGTCACAGGGGACTGGATCAACTGCCAGGAAAATGTAAGTTCTGAGTAGACTATTTTAGCCATTAAGGTATAAAGAGGACAGAGTAACATCACACCTGTGAAGTACCTGTGTGTTTAATTTCACATAAATCAATGCTTTAGAAAAATGACTTAAGAGTACATTTATGTACCTCTTAATCATTCAAAATATATTCTCATTTTATTTTAAAAATGAAACGCTAATACCATGAGCTTAAAATAAAAAACAATGCTCTTTTACATCAATATCACAATTTTTATACATGTCCAGATTCCCAACAGGGCCTTGGTTATTTTGCCCAGATAAACATATTAGTGATTAAAATATGTGTAAACCAATTTGTGATATCTTTTCAACATTCAGATCTTAAATTGACTTCATATTTCTAAGCTTTGCATGTTTCACGCCAAGTTCAAGTTTAAACATGTGGCAGGGCAGAAATGGGCATACACATCATTAAACTATAACTATGGTTATGATTTTGCAAATACCCATGCAGCAAATTAAGTTACTTTCTCTTGCATCTGCAACATCCACTATACCATAAGTTTCCTTAAACAAAAAGACAGGAAAAAAAGGTTCACCATCGACAGCATAACAGTATTTATCTTTCTAATCAATTTCACAAAAATTCAAAGCACTACTACTGCATTTATTTTTCAGTTTCCAGAAACGGTAAAAGTAAACAAGGTGCCACTAAAATTCTCTGTTGAGTTATATGCAACAATCTATAAGAAAGCAAACAATTTAAGGAACACGTGACCATTTTCTTAAATCATAATTAACTTTAAATGTAGTTCCTTCTCTGATACAAATAAAATTTTTATTTACTCTCAGGGTTGGGCCTTGTTAGTACTTGGATGGGAGACCACTTAGGAAGACCAGGTGCTGTAGGTGTAAAAAAAATTTTATAAAATAAAGGATTGTAAGCAAAAAAAAAAAAAAAATTTATTTACTCAATCTACAAAATGAAAGCCTTAGGGAAGAAGAGGACACCAAGAACTACACCCAGACAGAACATATATTTTCCAATTCAAGAAACACGGGGCCTTTTCCTTTCCCTTGAACACAACTCTTCCCACTGGAGACGAAGGAAAAGTTCATCCCCAAAGAGTAGGAAAAGTACTCAATAATGAGAACTTATGATAAATTCAACTGCCCTCAGAAGCAGCATTATGTAAAATCAGCAGCAACTAACGGCGTGTTACAAATGCTTTCTGTGGGTAACAGAAGGAAACTATACTTTTGGTGGTGATACTGAGTATACAGACATTGAGTTATAATGCTGTCCGCCTGAAATTTATATGATGTTATTAACCACCATTACTTCCATTTAAAAAAAAATGCTCTCTATTAAATCAGTTCTCTTGAACACTAAAATTTCAAGTACATCATCTACAAGTATTCTCTTCATTTTCTACAAGTTTGGACTATTTCTAACACCAACTTAAATTCAGATGATGCAGTAGGAGAAGAACAGGAAGCTGTCATCTAACAAATTTTCTTTCCATAATAAAGCAGAACTGACCTTTCATAAGCACCTCTTTCCATTTGGAAACCTCTGGGTTATCCATCTGTACTTTATAACAGAGGTCTCCAACCTTTTTGGCACCAGGGACTGGTGCTCGTATGAGAATCTAATGCCCGATAATCTGAGGTGGAGTTGAGGAGGTGATGCTAGCGCTAGGGAGCGGCTGAAAATACAGATGAAGCTTCGCTCGCTCGCCACTCGACTCATGCTGTGCTGCCCAGTTCCTAACAGGCTACAGACCAGTACCAGTACCAGTCCATGGCCCAGGGGCTGGGGACCCCTGCCTTATAAGATTTCCATTACTTCCTTCCTTTCACTTCTTTCCGTCTCCACCTATCATGTCTCCATTTTCCCCCAAGCCCTCAACCTTACTCTCTCGGCCAGAATGACCCATACTACCAAATATTCCATTTGGCAATACATTTTCCTGTAGATATGAAATGCTTCTGTGCTCCCCAGAAATAAATTCCTACAATATAGAAAATGTATCTTAAAGCCCTCCTTTCTTTCATCCTTTGAGAGAAGGGGAGACAGGCAAGAAACAGGCTGAAAATGAAAGTTATTCTCTTTTTGAAAGAACAGACTGATAAGATGTATAATTTTACTTCTCACTAGCTTTATGTCCAGAATGTTTTTTATTATAATAGTGTTTCCTTTTACCATCTTCACATATATAATTTAAGTTCATAACACAGGTAATCTCTGTAATTTATTTTAACAGAGAGAATAGCACTTTTAGGTTGAAAATCAAGTTCAGGTTCTTAGTGTGAGGTTCTGAAAAGGTACAACAATTTTTACTACCAATCACAGGAGAAAAGGCAATTTTTTCTTATGCTGCTTGCCCCTTAATTATCTGGCCTCAGGTGCATTGTGACCAAAGGTCCAGCTCAGTAGATTTCAGGAATCTGAAGAATAGACTCTAGAAAGGTGGTATGTGTGCCAGTACATGGGAGGAGGAAGGAGACAGAACAGTGGTCAGTTTTGACTTCAACTACTTCTGCAAATATCCTTCTGGGGCCCTGAATCAACTCCTCTCTGCCAGGTATGGTAGTTCCCACAATTGTAGCATAAACTGCATAGATGCCCCCAGCCAACTGTCACAGAGTTAAATTTTTTAACTATGCATCCCAGACTGCAAGCAGACCAGAATGAAACTAAACTCAAAAAAACCTTTTAGACAAGGTTTAATCAAAGGATTGTATAATGGTGAAGTTGATTCCAGAACCAGTTTGGTCTATTTTACCAATATCTGAAGAAAAGGTTCACTTTATCATTATCTGAATTGTCAGCAACTGAACACCATTCATTCTCGAGATGGCTTTCATGCCACTCACTGGTTCTCATGAACAAATAAGCAGCAGAAAATAATACAATCGGAAGGAAAGGATTTTAAAGATCACCAGGTCCAATCCTCTCATTTAACAAAGAAGGAAATACAGGCCCACATAGCAGCAGGGCCTACTGAAACCAAATATGATCTGACAAGAATGGATGCAGACCCCAAATCCGCTGCCTCCCAACTCAATGCTCCTCCCACTATGGGGTGTTTCAAGGTCACGAAGGCTGCATGAGGTTAAAAAGTCATTTCTGAAGGTGTAGAAAGAGGGAAGTGGTAGAGGACAGCAGAAGACAACTAGCCTTTTTAAATCTCCATGAGCACTTCACCTAAAAATGCTCTTCCAAATTCTCATTTATCATCTGTAATTATACTTCAAGGGTAGACAAGAAATATCTGTTCTTCAACAAAGGAGCTGGATGAAAACATGGCTCTTCCTCACTTCCTACTGGCTCACACTCCATGGCTCCTTCTCACGGGACATGCCGCTAACCCTCCCAGGGATGAACCCAGTTAGACCTCCAACCTTCTTGGTCTTTCCATCCCCAGTGGACTTCCCAGCTCCCACCTAAGAGAGCCATGGAGAGTTACCACAACTGTCCTCAGCTTGGAGTGAAGGTAAGTGAAACAGAACCAGCAAAGCCTCTCACCTCGTATCCTACCACTCCAGGCTCCCTGGTCTCCTCAGGTTCTCTGCACTTTCTATATTCCCTCTGCCTAAAACACTGTTCCCCAGGATACCCATATGGATCACTCCATCACTTCCACTCAGGTTTCTGCTCAAATGTCTACTTCTCAGAAAAGCCTTCCACAATCATCCCGTCTAAATAACACTCCTGATATTCCCTTTCTCCTTACCCTGAGTTTAGTTTTCATCATAATACTTTAATAACCTGCAAGTATTTATCTGCTCATTGTCTACTGATCCCCACCACACCCCCGAGAATTACAACTTCCATGAAGACAGGACACTGTATTTGTTCATTACTACATCCTTACATGCTTAGCACATGGCTGGTATTCAACAAATAGTTTACTGAACAAATGCATGAATTTCGTTTACAGTACCAATTCAATAAAACTCTAGATAAATGAACAAATAACACAAAATTGAATGAAGAATTTGTTGGCCACTTTGAAAGGCAATCTGAGAGAAGCAATACTGATGTTGAGTTTTTTTTAATTGCTGCATCATTCAAATGATTTGTAGGAAGAGCAGACAGACTGTTAGAAAATGGTATTGTTCTGTAAAATCCTGAACCTACAGTCAGTGAGATTATAAACAACTTTTTTTTTCTATAAACTGAAGGGTAATACCCATTTCCGGCATACTCGAGACTGTCTCAATAACATGACAACGTTTCTAGCTCTAAAATATGAATCGAATGAACAGCATCTCCCTCGTGGCTTTCAGGTTACACCTATTGCACAATGACTTCCAAATCCTGACCTATATATAGTCAGATCTCACAATTCCCAATGTCTCACTAGATATACATGGAAGAAACATACAAATCTTAAATGCATTTTCTGCCAAACTGAATTCACCACTTTCTACTGAAATTTAATCCTTTCTTCATTCCTGGCCTGGAAAATCTGCTACCTATGCCTGAAATCCAGAAAGCATTCTAGAATCCCCCTTCCTCTCACCCCTACCACCTAGTCATTGCCTCTTGACTGTCTCCTAAGTACCTTGCCTCTCTCCACCAAGCAGGAGCTCTGCATAGCTTAGGTCACCTCATCTCACTTAGATTTTGCCAACAGCAGCCTTACTGGCCTCCTTCGCATCAGCTTTGCCCCTCCGCAATCCAGACTCCACACAACTGCTAAAGCTGTCATTCCATCATTAAAAAGGTGCCGTTTTCTCCCTTCTCCAAACTTTTCATTAGCTTGCAAGGAAGGTATGACTTAAACATCAAAGCCCCCCTGTGAAGATCAGGCCCTCCCTGGTCTGGCCCCTGCCGGTCAATCTAGCTTCTTACTCTACCACCCTACCACCTCTCATCTCATTACCAACAACACGGAAAATACCTCGGCTCCTGAGTCTAAACGCTACACCACCACTGCACTCTGCATACACTTTATTACAGTAATTGTCATATTATTGGATAATCACTGTTTGTATAGCTATCTTGCCACTACATTATGAAGGCCTCATCCTTGTACTCCAATACTTGGCACAGTATCTAACAGGCTTTCAAATATTTGCTGAACAAAATTTCACAAGAGGTTAACAAAGCAAATGGATTTCCCCAGCCCTTTCTCCACCGCACAAAGGTACAACATGTCTCAAGAATATAAAGTTACATGAATCTATCCTACAATGAATGACCTCGCTACTGCAGTTCCAAAATGCGAATCTTAAAACTCTTCTTCAAGACAAAGAAATAATCACTTCCACAAACAATTTACAGGATAAAGTTTCCTTAGCTATATCCTTACCTGTAAAATGTTAGTAAAAAAGTCATGGTAGAACATAGGCCAATCTTGACGGCCAATATCAACAATAACTTTGCAGAGCTTGTTCCGGATAAAGTAAGGTAAGGTTTTGTGGTGAGCCAAAAGGAGTTTGGGTAGGCAGCTACGGATTTCCATCTTATCCTGAGATGGGACCCCAAGCCACATTTTATTGATCAGATTCTGAAAAACAAATACACATCTTTTAAGTTAGCGATCAATACACAAAATTTACTGGTTTTCAACCAATGGTTGACTATATCACTTCAAACAAGAAACCCTAATTTTAAACAAAGGTTTGAGGCAATTTGGCAATAAGAGTGAAAAAAAAAAGTATATTCAAATCTTGAAACAACAATCCTAGGAAGATCTGCTAAATTTAATGGAAACAAAAAGCTGTATATGTAAAAACTTTCTATTATACCACTGTCTCTAATTCACCAGAAAATAATGACAGAAATAAAAATAGGAAAATAGAATGGTGAATAATGATACAACCACTTAAACGGGAATGCAGTATAAAGGTAAGTTGGAGAAAAATGCAGAATACAAAATGACTTGAGCCATATGATTGCTATAATTAGATTTTTAAAAAAGGAAAATTTGGGGGTTGGGATAATAATATTATGGGTATTATCCCTCCTGCCAAACTGTTTTTCTTTATCTTTCTTTTTTAAATGATAACAAGGAAGAAAAAGTTATATGTTACCACAAATGACCAGCCTACCTAACCCAACCTTACCTTTCTGAGAAAGATGGAGAGGTACCCCAGAATGCCAGATATCCTGATAAAGACAGAACGTGGAGAAGCCCCTGAGCTGAGTTACCACTGTTTCTCAGGCATCTGTACATCAAAGCTAAAGCCTAGTGCCAATGACATGGCAACGTGACAATAAAATACTTTTCAGAACAGTATAAAATTATGTGACAACTTACTATAAAATTATGTGACAACTTACCTCAAAAACCGTCAAACTGTACATCATCACATAGTCATTCCTAGTGCTGGAAAGAAAATACAGGCAGAATCTCCAGGCTCCTATTTGCTGGGCAAAGTTATTAAGAAGCTCCTCTGGAAAAGTTAAATAGCAACAAAAGAAGGCTATAAAAATACATGAAATTAATTCAAAGCTGGGCTGTCTTATTATTTTTTTAAAAGCCTTTCTTCATATATGTAAATGATGTCAAAATCAACTCACAAAATCCAGCTAATTCTTCAACATAGAAAGGACAGCCCACACAATATTTTCCCAATTCTGGGTGGCCAGGAACATTGACGGTGTTCAGCTATCTAAAAGCCAGTAAGCTTGCTACAGACACATTTTTAGGCAGAGAAACTCACTGTTAAAGTTCTTACTTAACCTACCTTGTGGATAGACAATTGTAAGAGTATCATTTCACCTTATAAATGACAGCTAATTGTTAACTCGTTTCCTTTGGGATAGGAGCTACAGTATATCCTCCTTACTCACACTGTTCACACACACACGTACACACACACAGCTTGAGAATTAGGAAAAAATTAAAACTAACCTTATAAATAAAGGACAGAAAAAAATGCAAGAGAACTCAAGATAACTAATTCTCTTCGTTTGGATTGGTTTTATTTTTAACTACCATCCAAAAAAAGTAAATAAGAATAGCAATCACAGGAGTTGCTAGGAGCAGCCCTGTCCACACCAAATCAATTAGAAACGGTTTTCCTGCCCCTTAGGCTTCTGGTAGCATCAGCCAGAACAGACAGCAAGCGTTAAGAGTCTGTCACCATGTTTCTGGACACGCTGCCCCTTAGTCACCTTAACCTGCTGCACTGGTCATGAAATGTTAACAGAAAAAGGGTAAAAATACAAAGACAACCACCTTGAGAGACTCTAGGAAGCCCATGCAAAAGCAGGAAGCACAGAAACCCATTCTAATCCTAAAGTCACTGCTTTGGTAGGCCCTGTAACCTAAGCTAAATGCGCCAGACGGTCTCATTAAAAATTCCACGAAAGGAAACTGATGGCCTGCTCTTATAATTAAGGAGAAGTTTCTACCCCAGAGATGAAGTCACACCAGAGAGAATGAGCTCTGGCTGGAAATGAGGAACTTCGGCTCTATACTAGACTTGGCCACTAATTCACTGAGTCTGATCCCAAGTGAACCACTGCTCCTCTTTGATGCTTCGGTTTCCTCCACTGTTAAAATGACCAGATTTTCTCTTAAGGTTCCCCGCTAACAGCTCTATCTCTAGAACACTTACAACACACCTTTGGTAGAGAGTGGGTGGAGCCCCTATAATAATAAAAGGCCTCTCTCCTTTCTCCCACTTAGCTAGGAATGCCTTTAGTTTATCTTACAACATCAAAAAAGAAGCAAGAAATAGTTCCAGCCCACATACTCGAATAAAGCTATGAGGATTAGGTACAAAGAGACCTGAACTAAGACACACCCACTCTATAGAACCAAACCCCCGGATTCTCCTTAGCCTGAACTTAAATCAGACATTTGTAATATCTGGTTATTTAAAGACATTTTTAAATCAGATTAGAATACAAACACATTCAGAAGGTTCTACTTTTAATTCATGAACACGGAAAGTGAGCAATATTTGCCTGGCAAATCAAAAACTAAGAGAAAAACCAAAAGCATTTTACATATAAGCTAAAAACAAAGCTTAAAACAGACTGAGGTAAGGGAAAGATCCTTCACCTTCTTTGGTAAAAATCACCAGTGATATATTTACTGTAAGGTACTTTGGTAACATAAAACTAACAGGGGGATCACTCTAGGGGCAGGAGAAGGGTCTGGCCAACTGAGTAATAAGAGAAGATCTAGGGAAGCAAGGGGAGCAGATCTTCTAAGCCAGCGGTCCCCAACCCCTGGGCCATGGACTTGTACCAGTCCATGGCCTGTTAGGAACCAGTCACACAGCACTAAGTGCAGAGTCGGGCAAGCAAGCAAAGCTTCATCTGTATTTGTAGCTGCTCCCCAGCACTAGCATGGGTGCACCTCAACTCTGCCTCAGATCATCAGGCATTAGATTCCCATAGAAGCACCAGTCCCTGGTGCCAAAAAGGTGGGGGACCACTGCTCTAAGCCAAATGACAGTTTATCCACTGGGCTCAGCTTCTGTCAGTATGCTGTTTAGAAATGCTCTGGGCACTCCCTCAGAAAAGAAAGGTATGTACAGGGCAAGCCCAAAAGAGACACCAAGTTTAAAATTAAGAGAGATAAGAAGTTAGCATCTACCAGGAACTGATATGATGTTCACAGTATCCAAGAGAAAAATGGGCTATAGCCAAGGTCTACTGGCCACCTGGAAATCCAAACCCCAATCAAGCTTTGGACCAAAGGCAGAAATCAGCCATAACACTTAACTAGATCAACGTGTTAGAGAGGCCAAGTGGGACAGAGAAATGAGTTCCACATAGAAAAAGGCCTCCAAGGAGGTGAAAGCAATGAATGTAAGGTCAGTACAGACATCCAAGGGAAAGCCTTCAGGTTTGAATTAAGAAAAATATTTTTCTTTTTCAAGTTCAGGGGTTAAATGAGGACTCAGAGAGAAAAGGATTATTCTAGGACCACAGTGCAACATGTCCCTGAGGCAGAGATCTGACACCTGAATATACTTTCTAGTTTACAGTACACTTTAACGAATATTATTCATGTCCATGAAAATAAAATTCAAAGAGGTTCTAGGAGGTGCTGAGGTTTCCGAAAGACTTGAAGTAATTATACCTATACCTCTCTGTTGTTTGAAGTCTTTATTCACCAAAGCTTGCAGAATGGGCGAGGTAACAGTGGAGATAAGGAAAAAGCAGCAAGAAGCCCCCAAAGGTAATAATATTGATTAAAGGCTCTCTGGGCAGTAGATGAGGTGCAGCTTAAACATTTATACACGAAAAACATGTTCATTTTGACATTTTTATGAGTTTTCTTAAACTAACAGTCACAGACTTCTTAGAAAGTTCAACACTGCTGAAATTAAGGAGAAGCGGGGAGAGCTTTCCCACACTTCACCAAAGGAAAGAAAATCCATCACTATGGACTACGGTGGGCTCCCTGGCAGCTAGATTTGCAGCCCTCACCAGCCACCAACCAGCAGAACCAGAACAAAAAGACAAGAATTCAAGGAGAAACATGCAGGCTTGACCAGTCAAAGCTACCAACTCCTTCCTCCCCACTGGGGCCTTTCCATTATAAATGACTCTTTACAACTCAACACTTCACTTACCTATCTCACGTTTTCTTTCATTGGTTGTACAGTCATGAAAAAACTCTGTCATCAGACTTTCCAATGCCCTGAGGGAGGCTTCTTCAGATGCCTAACAAAGGAATTTGGGGGGGAAAAAAAATCAATAAACTATATCTTTAGTTCTACTGTTTCTCAGTTCCTTCCAGGTCACATTCAACAGCAATTGTAATTCACTTCCTCAAAACATTCTTCAAATACGTGGTATAAGCCAGAAAAACTGAAGGGAATTTCCCAACTGGCTCGAAACTCAAAGTTTTAGTATACTCTATAAATTCATGCTACTGTGAAATCGATTTTCAATTATTTATGCTAAGAAAAAGGAAGCAAATAATTCACGATTTCATTCTGGAAACATAATGAAAGCAAATTAGCAGCCCCTGGCCCTGGCTAAATAGGCAAGGTGAAAACATTAAGGAGAAAGAGTAGGGTTCCCTACAGACCATCCACCAACAATACATTTGCCCCATAATTAGCCATACTTGATTCAGAGCCATTGTAGTCAAAGGGCTGCATGGATTCTTGATATTTTTTGAATATAAGGTACAGTTAAGAACCAAGCTGAGCAGTTAAGAACCAAGCTGTCAAAATTAGACAGCCAGTCCAATCACAGACCCAGAGAGAGCCAAACTCTTAGCAGAACAGCTCTAAAGGAGAATGAGAAGAGAGAAGCCTTGCTCTCCTTCTTTCATATGGAGCCCCAAACCACTTCCTCTTCTCTCACTGAAGCAGGGAACGAACATCGGATGCAATGAGTCAACAATCCTTCACACAACCCATCTGCAAAAAGTGAGCATTCCCAGACCATTTCTGAATCCTCACTGGTATTAACCTACCCAAAGATAATCAAGAGCCAACATCAGTTCTTATTTCTTAATTTGCTTCTTCCCATCAATCCTCTCTCCTCCTCTCTTTCCCATAATCCTTTCCGTTGCCCCTAGAGACTAATTTTTTTCAATCCATTTCAAGTTTTTCGTAATCAAAACAGCCTCACTGTTGTCACTGACTGACTTTCGAAGTAAATGCTATTAATTCAAATTTCTAAAGCAAATTTATATGAAAAATAATACTTTGGTCTGTTTCATAAATCAACCCGATGTACCATTTCATTTAAAAAAAGTTGCTGTTTAAAAAAAAGTATGTAGGAAGATTTAAAAGAATCAAAGGAAAATCTCACACGTTAAAATAACTTACTGAAAATAAATAAATAAATAAACATAACTCAAAAGATATTTGTTGAGCTATTAAGTCAATAGTTCTTCTGAAGCCAAAATGGATTCCTGAAAACTAAGGTCATATCTTCAAGTGACACCTGCTCCACAACTTTTCCGTGTAGTAAACCATTTTAGAGTAGATCCTGTAAATAATCTAAGCTCATCATATTCAGGCAATAAACCACCAAAGTTCATTTCAAATTGGTTCTTAAAACAGAAGTTTGTGGACTTGAAAACTACCCGCCCTGCATTTAAGGCTGCAGGGGCAAGTTCCTGACAGTCTCCCCAAAGAATCCAACTCTATCTCCATTCCCAGGCCCATCCACTCCACCCTCCCTGATCCAACCCAAGAAGCTAACATTCCAGAAGAAAGTGGAAAGACAAAAAGTATCCACAAGGGTCACAGGATGGCTCCCACCAAATGATGGTTCCATAAAAAAGAGAACTCCGTAACCTAATCCAGTGGTGTCACCAGGTATTTCTCAACAAAAACAAATAATGTGCTGTTGTCATTTTCAATCTCTTCTATGACTGCAATACTGATAACCTACTCCACAGGGTGTTTTAAGGATCAAATGAAGAGATCTATGTAAAGCTATTATGAAAACTCTAAGGAGTTATGTAATTCGTGGTTATGACGGCTTTCATTTTTATTTGGTCTAAGATACCAAATGAAAACAGACCAAAGCAAAATAACAAAGCAGTCAGGCCTACTGTGAAACTGGAGATTCACACCCTCAGGCAGAAGGGCTTTGTCCCAAACATAGCTAGCTAGTAGGGCTCTTCCAACTGGATTTCAAAATTAAATCTATGTAAGTTTACAAAAGAAAAGGAGGCTGAGACTTTGCCAAGGTCATACAATCAGAAGAGAGATGTAATGATAAAAAATATGTTCAAGACCTGCAACTGGTTGAAGATACTAGAAAATTTCCCCCATTTGGCAAGAAGCCTGTTTCAAGCAGGTGGTAAAGCCAGAATCCACACTACAGTGAGTTAAGAAATTAATGACAAGTAAAGATGTGGTAATATTCCACATAGTCTACATTTTCAAGTAATAAAAGGGACAAAGGACATAAAACAAAGGAGTGCCACGGTATGGCAGGGAGAGGCGGCTTCAGTTCCCAAAGGCTATTCAAGCACCACAGTGACTAATTTATGAAGAACACTGAGGACTCAGATACATCCCACTGCTTCCCGTCTTATGCTTGAGATCTAAGGCATAGAGCTTGAAGAACTTAAGGACAAATCAGCTTCAAACCAAGTAAGACATTCGTGCAAAAAAAATTTCTCTTGGACTGTAGATAGAAAACATTAGAGGTAAAACAACAAAGCTTCTAGAAAAGAATATAGAACATCTTCATGACCTTGGCAGGGAAAAATCTCTTAGACAAGACACATAAAAGCACTAAACATAAAGAAAAAGATTGATACATTAGAATGTGCATCAGGTGGCACAATGAAGAGAGTAAAAGTAAGCCACAAAATGGGAGAAGATATTTCCAATATAAACAACTAGCAGAACTCTCATCAGTCCTCAAATAACGTTGTTTCATTCAGCGTGGTTTTGTTATATAACATTGATGAGATGTCATAGGAACTTAATTCTTGTTTATACCACAGCCTGTGTAAAACTAGTTTCATTCTACATCCCTTCAGTTAAAGTTACAGAGGTTAAGTGAGGACTTACTATATAAAATAATTCTACAAATCAATAAGGAAAAGACAAACAACTCAATATTTTTGATAGGCAAATAGTTATAAAAGGGTATTCAAAAAGCCTATACATAAAATAAGTGCTCAACCTTTTAGTCATCAGGGAAACGTATATACCCAAAAGAAGTACACAGATATTCACAGCACCATTATTCATAATATCCAAAAAAGTCAAAAGAACCTAAATGTCCACCACAAGTGGAATGGATAAATTGTGACTTATTCATCAGAAGACTACAGTAAGACAATAAGAGTGAATGAATACTGCTACCTGCAGCAACATGGATAAATCTCACAAACGCAGTGTTGAGTGAAAGAAGTCAGAATACATGTTTTAGTATTCATTATATGTTAGTCTTCAAAAACAAGCAAAACGAATCTATGGTGTTATAATCAGAATAACGGTTACCTTTGGGGAGAGGGAATTCGGGGATGCTGGTTACATTTCCTTTCTTTATCTGAGTGTTAGTTACACAAGAATGATTGCTTTATATTATGATTTGTTTCTGTAAGTACACATACACATTTTTAAAAACTTAATGTTATACTTATTTTTAACATTTATGTTAGTATTTTCAGACTCTGAACTTAGAAACTGTGTTTTTCCTCTATTAACACAACTATTTAGAGCAAGTTGGGGGCCTGCAGCTAGCATGCAGGTGAAGTCTGAGCATAAGACTCCTGGATTCCTAGGAACCATCACTTATTTGTCTTCAGAGATGCCAGGGTAGCAACACAAACTATTACAATCCCATAAGCGTATGCTTCCCTCATAGTTACTTGGCTTACCTCAATAGGGAATTAAAATCCTTGGGCAGGATGATGAGTTATACTAGGCTCAGAATATACTCTTGAAAAACTATGTATATATCTAAAATAAACCAAACTTTTCTGTTCCAGAAAGAGTTAAAATGTGCAAAGTGGAAGAGCTTTCAACTGTGCCTGCATTGACTTTATCTGCCCCTTTTATTGTACTGCTCATGATTAGCAGTTCAGAGACCTTTACTACTGACTCATTTATTAAGGAACTACTAAGTCAACCAAGACCCATAATCACCTAATAAATTTTAAGAAAAACTTGAAAGAGGAGGGTCACATAATCTGAAATCTTCTGTGACTCTTCCTCAAATCTTCTATGCCCACAACGTCATCACGTCTGATGCTTACTTTATACTATTTTTCAGATTTGTACCTTTTCCCTCACTACTACTTCTACCAGGCCCTAACCACTTCCTGCCTAGATTATCATAATTTCCCTTATCTGATCACCTGATGACAGCTTTCCCAACTCCAATCCAATCTGTACTTCATTACCAGATAAATTCTCCTAAATATAGATTTTTCTGTCCCAATTATTCTAAAGCTAGCTTTAAAGAGCCTTTAAATCTGGACCAACTAAGGAACTCATCTATTCACTCAATAAACAAATAAGTTCAATACTCACTAAGTAACTGATAACTGCATTTAGCCCCTTGACTTCAAAGAACTGAAGATGGCCGGGGTGGGGAAGGGGATGTGGGGAAGGGGGGAATAGAATCTATGAATAAAAAAGTAGAATATGATAGTTTACATCCTATAATAGTGACATACATATATAAACAGCTTCAGGAGTCCAAAGACAACTAACTCTGAGGGACACAGGGAAAGCGTCACAGAAGTGATGATATAGTTTAGATTTGGAAGAATGCAGAGAAGTTTACTAGGAGAAAAAAAGAAGGAAAGCATGCCTGACTCACCATTACTCACCACAGGAAACCATCACTTTAGTCGGAACACTCACCATCACATAAGCAAATTCCCATCCTGCATTTGCTCCCGGTCATGCAATGCATAGTTCGACCCTGATGCAATTTCTTACTACCATCCCTTCTGTTTTCAACCTTCGTCTTTATCCTGTAACCGGCACTACAGAGTTTTGCCCATGGCACTGTTCTCTGATCAGTTCAGAATGGCACACTTAACGGGCACACAGGCTCTAGTGTCAGGTTCCTTGGGTTTGAAACAGAACGTACCTCAACCTAGACCTAGTTATTTAACCTGTCGCTCTTTTTCCTCTTGTGCACAATGGGGGATAATGAGAACCTAACACATGGGGTTGTTGTGAGGCTTAAACAATATGTTAAATGTGTAGTAAACATAATGCCAGAAATAAAGTAAGGGCTGAAAAGAAAGTCCTACCTGTAACTGGTAATACTTCATAGATATTAGGCCTCTCTCCCCAATCAGAACATAAACTGTCTGGAAAGAGACTCTATCTACTACGTTTATATTTTCTATAACATCCAGTATGGACTGGTACTCAAATATTTTACAGATGAAACTCAGGAGAGTAAAAGGAACAAACAGACTATCAGTTATCACTTTTGGTTTCTCAGGAATATTAGTAATTCCTCTAAATTCAAGATACATATGACTGTTTAAATTTCCCCCTTTAAGGCCTCTGATCATGATATTTGCTCATATGTACTCAAAGAATATGTTCTGAAAAACAGGAGACTGCTGATAATTTATCTAAAAAAACAGACTAAAAGTGGATAGCATGGTGCTTTGTCTCTTAAAATAAGGCACCTAGATGACAGTTTTCTCAAACCCTAATTAAATATGTAATGTTTTACCTAATTAGCTCTAAAACATCTCCTCTAAAACATAACCTTTTACAAAATTGGTATTGGGGAGAAAATGACTCTTTTAAAAGAAACTATAATCAAGCTTTTTGCTACCTTTTCCAAGAGCCACACTTTGTATATCAAGGGCCTCCTGTATTCAAGTTCATGGCCTCTTTGATAGCAAACCTAAAAAATGAGGATTAGCACACCAGAGTCCCATTAAAATATTCCTGTGGCATATCTAGAACAATTCTATCACTCTATTTGCTTGTATATAAAGAAGGTTTCTGGGGAAAGTTACTCAACACTAGCTGCCGATCAAGGTTAAAATGTATGCAAAACTTATCTCATGTTAGTTACAACACGTGCCATCAGCAAAGAAATTAAATCTCATACAGCTTTCTTTGGAAGCTAACGGGAATACCACGGATGTCTAAACTCTCAAAAGGACACTCTCATTCTTCCCTTTTCTTCACCACTGCAAAGGAAACAGACAAGGAAAAAAATCTCTTCGGCCTTTAGGCCTGCATGTAAGTATGAGATGAAATACTAAGCTTAAAATAACACACAATGGGAATCAATGCGGCATCTATCTACCCCCTCTTGAAGTCAGCTCAAAACACTAGACAGCAGAAAAGCTCACCAAGGATAGCAAGGAAGCCCTAGTCAGAAGAACAATATTCAAAACAAGTCTGCTTCCCAACTTTACTGTCACTGTTCTTGTGTCTCGAACTCCAGATACTGTCCTTTAAAAAAATAAACTAAATATATCATGATGAAATAAACATCACTTATTTTCTGTAAAAGCAACTGGTGAAACCAGTTGAATCTTCAAAATCTAGTACTCAGAACTGCAGCCATGCAAACCCTGGGGCATTGAATGCCTCGCTCAAAAGTGCAAGCAGGTCTCCTGACCCCAGACCATACCCTCAGTTTCCCTTGGCCTATCTGTTATAGAGAAGGAGGGGCAAGGTCAAACAGAGGGGAGACTTGGGGTACAGATATACAGTTGACCCTTGAACAACATGGGGGTTAGGGGCACTGACCACTCCACGCAGTCAAAAATCCACATATAACTTATGACTCCCCAAAAACTTAACTACTAATAGCCTACTGTTGACCAGAAGCCTTACCGAAAACATAAACAGTCGATTAATACATATTTTGTATGTTATATTATATACTGTATTCTTATAATAAAGCTAAAGACAATATTTAAAAATTATGAGAAAATATGTATACATCATGACATACCTATCTTTTTCTTAATTTTTTCGATAATTCTAGGCTATGCATTTCATCCAAGATTTTTCAATTGTCACAAATCTCCAAATAATCACTGAAAAAAAATCTGTGTATAAATGAACCCACACAGTTCAAATCATACTGTCAAGTGTCAACTGTACATTAAAGGAATTAACTCTAAAAATTATGTACAAAAGTTGCTGGGTGAAAAAATGTCTCCTACTGTAGGAAAGAAATAGAGGCCACACCACGTACTGGGAAAACGAGGCCAAGGTGGGTGCCACTTATCAAACTTATGAACACATGTCTGGAACTAATTCTCAAAGTTATGCATTTGCCTCAGAGAGGTTCCTCACTGTCTTGCCTACAACTTAAATCTGAACGATACTTGCCCTTTGGGAGTAACTACAGCTATAATCTGTACAATATCATCATGCAGATGGTTAATATTTGATTAAAGTATACACTCTGGCCACATCTAAACATAATTCTAGTCATTAAAAGGCACTTTTATGCTTTAATCTAAAACTATCATAAAGATGACCAATGGTAAAATGTTCCCCCTAGTATTTCTTGGGTTTGCACAAAGTACCCAGTCCAATTCTCTCTTTTCCGTGAACAAAGGGATCTGTTTACTGCTGGGGACCATGAGTTAGAAGCAGGATGACTGCCCGGTGTCTGGGCCAGAAAGCCCAACTAGTCCCACTGTGGTAGTGATAATGTCGAGGCAGCATATTCTGTCCCCATGGGGACCAATCAGAGGAAACAACTTGTACAATTAGTATGTTTTATGCTAGGAGCCACATGCCACTGGAAGCACCCATTAGCTACCAATGGACAAGTGCACTGGTTTCAAAAATTTGAAACAACAAAAGACTAAAGAGTCATAACAATAGTAAATGCTACACCTGATTCCTGACTAGATCCTGTACTGAAGGGGAAAATGCTATAAAAAACATAATTGAGCTAACTGACAAAATTAGAATACCGATTGTAGATCAGATAAAAGCACTGAATCTGAATCAATGTTAAATTAACTGAAGTTGATAACTGTACTATAGTTATGTAAGAGAATACCTCTATTAGAAAATATACTATATAGAGATAATGGCCCATGATGCAAGCAACTTACTCTCAAATGGTTCAGAAAATAAATATATATTGTGTGTGTATATATATGTATGTACGTGCATATAGAGTTGACTCTTGAACAACAGGAAAGTGAGTTACACAGGTCCACCTACATGCAAATTTTTTTCAATACACAGTCGGCCCTCCATATCCCCAGGTCTCAAATCTACGGATTCAACCAGCAGTGGAAGGAAACAGTTGGGAGTCCGAGGATGTGAAGGGCTGACTATACGCATTGTTCTCCGCTATTTTATATAAGAGACTTGAGCATGCCCGGATTTTGGTACCTGTGGCAGTCCTGGAACCAATCAATATCCCACTGATACAAAGGGACAACTGAGTTTTGGGAGTCAAAAGTTATACGCAGCTTTTCAACTGTGTGGGGTCAGCGCCCCTAACCTCCACATTGTTTAAGGGTCAACTGTATATACACAGAGAAAGTGCAAATAAGGTAAACAGCAAGATGCTAACAGTAGGTGAGTTTGGGTAAAGGGTAAAAGAGTCTTCCTTGCACTACTCATTCCTTGCAATCTTTCCGTCAGTTTGAAAATTATTTCCAAATAAATAGTGTTTTTAAATGTCATCTGTTGGATCGGTACCCTCCACCTTGTGCCTTGCTGTTCTAAACTAGCTGGGCAAAGAGAAAGTGAGCAAAGGCTAGAATAAGGAGGAGGAGCTTACTCTATTCTCTCAGATGACAGGTTTATTATCACACGCAATTTTTGAAAAATGATAGTAAATAGCCCAGACATTAAAGTTTTTGAATCTGCTGGTTGGCCAACAACCATATCCCACTAGGAGCTAAAAGACATTAATTTATATACTTATTTATTTATATTCCAGTCAGAAGTTTTTAATTAGACAGCCAAAAAAAAGCAAATGAGAAAAATAGTTCTGTAAGAAACTGTCTAAAATAAATGAGTAATAGCCAAGAATAGGCTCTCTCTTCACAATCCCATCTGCTTCTCTTTCCCAGGTACATACCCAAAGAGGATGAAATGTTTATATCTCCATGCCTAGTCAATTAAACTCAAAGGAGACTTACTGAGCAAGCACATTAATGCAAGGCAGACTACCAAGAAATCCTAAAACAGGATCACAGAATCCTTGGAGAGAAACAAACAATAGAGAACAGCAAGTCCAAACTCATTTTACAGATGAGGAAAATGAAGCTCAGAGAGAATATCGTGCCCAATGTTGGCCTGTTACTGGTCAAGTCACAGAGCAGGGACACCAGAGCCCTTTCCCAGCACCGAGGAGTTCCTTTCCAAGGGCTGTAAGGACAAAGAAAGGAGCCGGCATTACCTTGCATCAGATGAAATCAGGTAATCAATAACTAAAGCTGATGGACCATTGTAAATGCATGCTGGAAATCTAAAATCACGATTAACACTACAGCTCATATGTAAACCAATTCATTTCAACTGCTGCTACCACCTGCAACTGTTTAAGATCAAGTCTCTTGTAAAACCTATACCACCCTCATCCTGATTTATTACCAGAGAGAACTCTCATTTTAAATAAGTTAAAATAACATTTATTTTGGCAAGAATCTCCAGACTGTATTACACACTGCTGGGATTTGGGGGAGCATAATCACTTCCTTCCTCCCCTCCAGGTTCTATCCAGTTGCCATACAGTCTCCAGAAACCGAGTGCAGGTCAAAGCCTAATGTCCTCTTCATGACTGGCAAAGCTGCAATGCCTCCTTCTTCCCATCCTGAACTGTCCTTACCCACCCAGGCCCAGCAACAACAGGAAAGCAGGTCACAGAGGAAGACAAGCCTCTCCAGAGGTAAATAGGTGACACTATAAGCACAGCGCTGGGCAGTGTTCTGGTGCAGAGACCTCACACCTGGCAGACAAGGGCCAGTGTTAGGCTCTCCCCAGTGTACCCATCATAAACAAAACAGGAAAGAAATCACTCCTGTGGGAAGGAAAAAAGTGAGAGGGTAAACAAAGCCCAGAAGAATGTGTTCCAATACTGCTCCCACCTGCCAGATGACAACCCCCTGAATGAAGGGACACACAAGCAATAAGAGAACAAGCTTCATGGGAATCAGAACACAGAAAGGATGCCCTCTGCACAAGCAATAAGAGAACAAGCTTCATGGGAATCAGTGCCACCACTGAGAGGCACTTGGCCACAGCATGGCAGGCAGAGAAAATAACAAGCTAGAGACAGTCCCAGCACCACTAAGGACAGCCTACGTGACTCTGGGTAAATCCTGCAAGCTCTTTGGAGCACCCTTGTTATTAAACGCAATCAGGCGTGTATATTGCGTGTTGATTATAAAACACAAATATTGGCTAATGTAGTCATCCTTCACTCATTGCAACTTTCTCTTACCCAAACTCCATGTTTAGATTTGCTTTTATAAAGGCAAAGTCCCATCAGTTGTCAGCAGCTTGTCCCTCTCACTATATCCGGCACCACATTACTACTTTAATTTTCAATCCCTGATAAGTCACATTACTCTAAGTCTCTCAAAGTATCATTACCAACTGCCAAAGGGTGCTTATGTATCCCACACAACATACACAATGATGCCATGAGAGCAGCTGCTGGGGGACCTTTGACAGTGTTACATTATGCAGGAAGTGTGACGGTGCTGCATAAGCACAGATCTGTGTTCAGTAGGAAGTGACTCTTCCTGGCTGGGGGGTTCTAAATGCTCCTCCCATCACCTAGATGACTGCTGGCCACAAAGGGAGAAGACACAGCAAGCTGAGTGAGAGCAATGCTCTTCAGCCAAGGACTCGCACGTATTCTGGGTCTGCACAGCACTACTAGTTGATGCAATTTTAAATTTTACTTTCAATAGTCCGCTTGGTAATCAAAACTATGATTTCTAAAAAGCTATGACTTTTACAATATGGAAAACTATACTGTAATATTGAAACTATACATGATTCCCTTCCTCCATACCACTGGAGATTCACTGGGTTAGAAAGGCAGAAAGACAGCAACTTGTTTGTTTGGGGTGGGGAGGTAGGATATACAGGAGAAAATACATGGGTACTTAGCCCCTGTCTAATTACCCAACCCCACCAGGAACCGTGGCCTTGCTCACAGCCCTACATAATGAAGGGGTGACTCTACATGCAGTTTTCCATAAGCGTCCGATCGCCACACAAGTTTGAGAGGGGAATGTATGTCATCCTTCTCACAGTTCTTAGCAACCCTGCTAGAACACGGGGAAAAGGAGTTGGGAGAGCAATGAAATGATGCTTTTGATTTGCTTCAAAACCCAGCTCTGCTCCTTCCCAATGGGCAACAGTGCAAAGTTAAAGACTAGAAACTCCATAGCATTATCACCTGTGCCCTTCCACCATTCAGATGGCTGGCTGCTCCCTATCCTGGGAATGCTTTAACGCAAACGGTTTGTCAGTGTTAACTGTGAAGGGTGGGCTCTAGAGTCAGCCCCACATCTGTCTGGATCTGATTTCTGACTTCACTACTTCAGATTTCCATGATCTTTAGCCAATTACTTAACCTCTATGAGCCTCAAGGTGCTTCACTTGCCAAATGGACTTACAAAACTCCCCCTCATACTGTCATACTTGTGAGGAGACATATTAACCCCTTTGCACCCTTAACCATAATAACCAAAACAACTTCTATAGATATTTCACTGGTAAGTCAATAAGCTTAAAAAAAGAAAGAAAGAAAGAAAGAAACCAAATAAACAAAAATCCCACATAGCAAGTCAATTAAATGCTAAAAAAATAAAAAAATTAAAAAAATCCCAAGAATGTCAACTGTCTTCACTTCTTCACTTCTTCACTCTCATTTTTATACAGATCACCTACCAGCTCTGCAGAGATTATAAGAATGGCAGTATACATCCTCCAGGCTTCTATTTGTTTTTCTTTTTTTTTTTTTTGGAAAGAAATATCACACAGAACTCTAATATATGAAACAGACTCAGAGACTCTGCTTACTTAGTGGGGGTGGGGAATGGGGGACCCAAAAGCCTATATACTCTCAAATCCAGCAGTAAGACTCCACGAAGAGCAAGAAATCCCCACACTAAAATGCCTCTGCACAAAAGCCTTCCAACTTTATAATTCAAGATTCTACCAAGTCTAGAAAGTTGTCTTCAGGTAATAAATGGCTGATGGAAGACTGGTTTGCAAATTCTTTCAGGTATCTTTCAACTGCAAGCCCCTCACCACTCAACAGGGTTGTTATCACCTGACCACGGCGGGGTAAGGGGAATCAAATCAGTGCATCACCTGGCCCTAGCCTGTTCCTTGAGCTTCCCTGTCCCCACACTCCCTCATCCAGTCTCTTCACCCATCCTATGCCTCAGCCAGACCCAACTTCTCACTTTCCCTCCTCATAACATTTCCATGTCTTCAGACATGCCATTTCCTCTATCTAGAATGCTCTTCTCTACCTGGAAAACTCCTGCCTATGCACTAAGACTCCTTAACAATTTAACCACCTCTGTGAAGCCTACAGTTATAACCCCTAGCAGGGCCACTCTTTCTGAGCTTCCTAACATGGCATTGCATACACTGAATTGAACTGACCTCTTCACTCTGATACAATGCTGGCAAGGGCATAAATTAATGCCACCTCAATGGAAGATGACTTAGCAATACCTATCAAAATTCTGAATACATAAACAACTTCACGCAGCAAGTACACTTTCAGTGACTTTTTCCTCCAAAAGTTTATGTATAAAAGGATCTTACTTAGGTCAACACTTTGTAAAACAAAAGACTGGAAACCACCTAAATTTCCATCAAAGCAAGATTAAATAAGGTATATCCATACTGTGGGATACTATGCAACTGTGAAAAACAGTAAAGCTCTATACATATGTATACAATTATGTCCAGTATAAATTGTTTTAAAAAGGCAAAACAATGTGACAATGTGTACAGTGTGCTACCCATTCATGGAGACAGAGTGGGGAATATGAAAAAACATATACATACTATATACATACACACTCATACACATTTCTTTTCTAAACTGATAATGGTGATTGCCTCTAGGGAAGAGAATGGGGTTATGGGGACCAGGGGAAGGAAAGAGGCTTACACTCTGTACATTCTCTTGTATCATTTAAATTCTGTACAATAATCACTTGTTTAAAAAAAAAGAAAAAGACAAAAGAGAAGAAAAAAAGAAATCACCTGTGCAGATTTCCCTGGTAGCCTGGGAGTACACGGACTACTTCCTATTCATCTCTAAGTTCCCAGGGCCTAGCACTCAGCAGGCACTTAATAAATACTTGCTGCAGGAATAATTTTAACTTCTTCTCTTATAGTAAGTGAGGCTGTGAACTAGTTACTTAATGGTGATAACTTAAAAAGCTAACACTTACTTAGCACTGAGTAGCACCAGGCACTATCCTAAGGACTTGACATTATTAACTCCTTTAATGCTCATAACAATCCCATTACACAGATGAGGAAACTGAGGCCTGAAGAGACTAAGTAACTTGTCCCCAATCACACACCTGGGTAACACGGCAGAGCCAGGATTCAAAAGCTGGCCCCCAAACCCTGCTCTTAAATGAGGTTATACTAGTCTTCACATACCTAGGAATATACTGAAATAACTAAACACTAAAGTACACTCCTTACTGAACACTTGCTACAAAAATTTCCTGCCAACTGCTTAATTATAAAATATGTTGAAATAAAGAGTTAGGCCACCATCTATGTGGGGCTGAGGAATCCCTAATCTACACTCTGATCTTGGCTTTGCTGATTCACATTCATCCCACCCCTAAGGGGATCAGGCTCTGGGGAAATGATTAAAACATGACATTGACTTGCCCACCTGTGAATTTACCACGGAAGCTGTATTTGGTTCCATAAATAAAATCCTCTATCTATACCAAGCATTCCACCTCAGTGAGTG
Organism: Pteropus alecto; assembly: GCF_000325575.1. Lineage (NCBI taxonomy): Eukaryota > Metazoa > Chordata > Mammalia > Chiroptera > Pteropodidae > Pteropus > Pteropus alecto. Next base: position 7,977,794 of record NW_006436812.1, read on the forward strand.
CCTGATCTAAAAAACTAAGGAAAAGGCCTCATTCCCATTTTGGAAAATAATTCTACATGAAAAATAAAAACCACTTAACTTAGAAACATACCACCACCCAGAACTCCCAGTGAAGACATCAAACGGAGAAACACACGCCCCTGGACCCTCTCTGGTTGTCCTTGCTATCCCCAATACCACTCTTGCTTTTAAGCAAAATTTTATCCCTTTTCTGAGGTTTTCTGTATTAGATACCGTCATAAATTTATTCATTAGCTTTTAGGCTATTTGCTGCTATTGTTGCTATTTTTTGATGAAACACAGGGAAGTACCTTTCCTGACAGTTCTCAAATCACTCTGCTGTGAAGGTTAACTTTTAGAAAAGTTCCCTGTATAGTCCCGGCCATGGAATGTGCTGTCATTTCATTGGCTTTCACTCTCCAAGCACCAGACTCTTCTTATCTGTATTTTTAGATCCATCCTACCCCAGAACTTGTAGCCCTCTCTCTACTGACAATAACCGTAAACTAGGAATGGGACATCTTGACCAACTATACATGCTAAATTCGAGAGTGTTTGCATAGGTAGTTAATTTTCAAACTATAATACACAGATTCAACTCAAAGTTTACTTCATTTTTTTTTTGTTTTAAAAGATATATGGTTTCATTTATATAAAATGTCTAGAATAAGCATATCCCATAGAGACAGAAATGTGGTTGTCAGGGCTTAGGGGGAGGAGAAATGCGATTAATAGGTAAGGAGTTTCCTTTGGAGTGGCGACAAAGCTCTAGAACTAGAGAGTAGCAACGATTGCACACATTGTGAATGTATTTTAAGTCACTGAACTGTACACTTTAAAATGGTAAATTTTATGTTATGTGTAGTGTGCCAAAATAAAAAATCACCAACTTAAGACTGTGAAAAAAAAATATGTTAAGGTACCATTTCTAATAAAAGATAAAAGATTCTTAAGTAAACAGTAAGCATAAGGTACCTAACTCCTATAAACAGACAAAAATAAAATCTAACTTGATAAATTTTCCTACCAAAAAAAGATATTAAGGAACAATGAAAAGCCATTTTTTTAACCTATTTAATTTGCGACATTTTTCTTAGTGCTACCCAGTGCTGATGAGTGTATTTTATCTTCAGTTGGTAGGAAGAATAAACTGGCATAACCTTTCTGGAAAATATCTGATGACGTACTTTAAAAATGTTCATACTAAATCTAAAACTATTTTAACATAAAAAATTTATTTAAAAAAAAAATCTTCATACCCTTGGGCCCTTCTGGGAATCTAGCCTAAGGCAATTTTCTGAAATACAGAAAAAGCTTTTTGCCAAAACATTAATCACATATTATTTACAATGGCAAAAAAAAAATGGAACAATCTAAATGCCCAAGAATCCATGTAATGCAATATTATAAGCCATTGTAAATATTTATAAAGTATTTAATGATTTCGAAAACCATTTATACTATAATGTTAAGTGGAAAAGGCAGAAGAAAAAACTGCATTTACAGTGTAATCTCAACCGTATTTAAAAAGTAAAGCGAAAAAAAGACTAGAAGGAAACAAACCAAAATGTCATTAAAGGCTGAATCAGATGGTGGTAATTTCTTGTCTTTTTTATACTAAACAAATATTTTAGAGCCCAAAACACTTTCTACAGTCAGGAAAATAATAATAGCAAAATCAAGAAGTGGCAGAGAAGACTTTCTGACAGCATCAGTACCTACTTTAATTGCCAAACAGTACTAGAACAAAGAAGGTGCAGAAACTGCACTAAATCACTGGCCACACATCTTAGAAGGCATGGCTACTGCATTTTTGGGGGGAATTTTTTTTGGGGGGAGGGGGTGTTTTTAAATAAATCCCTATGGGAGAAGAGTATACAGGAACTCTCTTGTACTATTTTTGCAGTGCTTCTGCAAGTCTAAAATATCTCAAAATAAGACATTTAAATTAAATAAATAAATCCTCGATAGATCACTTAATTTATCTTTCACTAAAAACAGAATGCGGAATGTAGATGAACAATTTCCTGGGCAGTAATAAGTACAAGGCTCTTTTCCTCGTGAGTTAAATAAAGCCTTTCCTGGAGTAGTTGCCCTCACAGAAATCACCTGCGCTTACCCACTAGAGGCCTTGTTCCTCCACATTTCAAAGCTTTCGTCTTCATGAAGAGACCTAAACACAGAGCTTTTTCACTTTTCTGTGTATATCTGTGGCTCCATCTGCCCCAAATGACCCTTCTGCTTCCTCACGCAGGCCCCAAACTCTTCTAGTGACTTCCCACTTCTGTTTTGAAACCTAATTCAGTTATCACCTCCTTTGGGAAGCCTTCCCTGATACAGCCCTCCCATCCCCAATTTAGCCAGGCTTTTTTTTTTCTTTTTTAAGACCTGTTGTACCTCTACACGATTCTGTTTCTGTACTTATCTGCACTGTATCCATTTGCTGACACGTACATCTCCTCGTGCAAGGTTCAAAACTTCCAGAAGTTATAAACTTCTAGAACTTCTACTCGCCCTTTTCCACGTTTACACTCAATAATTCTCAATTATTTTGCAACTCTCAATTATTAAGCCCCTAAATTCACCAACAAGGCTTCCTTCCAGCTCCTGACTTTGCATTTCAGTAAAGAATTACAAATTACACATCCCAGTGCACAGATTCACACCAGGAACTAAGTGTAAGTGTGTTTTTCAACTTTCTCTAAATGAGCAATGTTTGCAATGGCCCAGCACTCACCCAGTATTAGGAATTGCTTTCCTTTCTTTCTACACCTAGAGTATGGTGGATCCAAGACACCAAATTTTAACATTCTACTAATTTACCCATAACTTCTATTTGCTAAGAGATTTAACTTCCTCATATCTTTTCATGTGCATCACCAGTTCTTAGCTGAATTTCTTTGAGAGATTATCTTATATAAAGTATGAAGATTTTTATAACTCCCAAGTCATAGCCTTGAAGAGTAAAGAACCTCCAGGCTACGCGGAGCTAAGAGGTCAGCTGGGCCCACTCACTGGCCAGCTAAGTGACTTGCTCCAGAAACCTGAAGGTTCTGCAAGTCAGACCTCTTTAAAATTGCAAATGATCTATCAAAGGATTTGAAGGTTACTGACAATCCATCAAAAACACAAGTATTAAATATCAAGGGTCTACTGAGTATGCTAATCAAAGTTCTTTCATCTTCAATCTGTTTACTACCGAGGTGTAAAGGATTCTCTCTCAAAAATGTCTTCTTACATTTCTTTGAGGTCTTTTCAAAAGACTTCAAGTTTTTTCTAAGAAGTCTTCTTTACAGATATACCATGATGTGATTTTTCAGCACTTCTCAGTAAAGTATGCCAGTCCACAAAGCTTTGGAGACATGAACCAGTTACCTCCACAGTAAAATGAGGTGAAGGCCACCCAGTGTTCCTCGAAGATGACATATGCCTGTATCTTTAATTGACTTGTGAAGATTGGGGAGGAAAGGAATGGAGGAGAGAAGAGAGGAAGGGAAAAAAGAATATATTACCGATTTTTAAACAATAAATGTTTAAGATACAACCCAAGATTTTCAAGAAATTTCAGGTTTACAGAGGGTTGCTATAACTTATAGACCCAGGACAGGTGCCTTCCTTTCAACAGATACAGGCTCTCTCTGCCACTGGGGGAGTTACAGTGAAAAATCAGAGAAACCTTAAGTATGTATGATTAATAAACTCTCTTATGAAGCTACTTCATATTCCCTATAATATTCTAATTTATACCCTGGTTCATTACTCAATTAGTAGAACCAGCAACAAATGATTACCAGAAAAATCACTTCACCAAGGTGAGCTCTGCAACTTTCTGGCACTGTAATTGCTTTCCTACAGTTAAACCTGTTCTTACATAATATTATGACAAATAAACATGAAGCTAAGTAGGGAGGAATTTACAAGGATCATTAGACAAAAGGTAAATAAATGGATGATGGTTACAAAACAATAATTTTATTCAAGTCCACAATATTAGTACACATAAAATGTTAGTGTTCCTATTCTGACTAAAATTAGCAGCGAGAAATTCATCAACCAAATGTGCAAGCTATTCTAAATCTCATTTTATCAGCATTCTAAAATTATTTAGCCAAATTACACTTAAAAAAAAAAAAATTTTTTGTTGGCTGACCCAACAAAAAAATCTACAAAGATCAGATCAGGAATGATCAGCTGACATACGAAAAAATACACATGGCAATAAAATATCAAAATATGTTCCACTTCACTGTAACTAAAGGACTGCACATGTAATTCCTCAAGTGCCATTTTCACCTTTTACATTAAAAAGTGTTAATGTTGTTACCAGAAGATAGGCAAACAGGCACTATCCCATTAGTGAGAGTATAAACTGATACAATACCTTTGTAGGAATAACACTATCAACCAGAATTTTTACATGCACAGCCCATTTGCCCCACAATTCCACTTCTGGTAATTTATCCTACAATCTCACAAAGTGAGCAAATATATATTCAATGTGTTTATTGTAGTACTTATGGTATTAGCAGCAAACACTAAAATTCTAAAATAGGGAACTAGGTAAATACATTACGGCAGGCATACCATGTTCCAGGGTAAAATAATAAAAGAATGACCCACGCTAAAAGATACCTTAATTGAGTTAATGAACTTCAGCCAAATAGATTTCTTCTAGCAACCACGTAAAAAAGGCAAGTTATCTCTAACTGAGGTAAAGGGAGAGCACTATATGAATTAGTCTAACCAAGTTTTTCCTCATATCATTCAATGACAGAAAACAATAAGAACTAGATACAGACTTCTTAGGAAAAGAATGTGTACGCAATGAGTATACCCAGCCGGGTTGCCACCAATGGGTAAGGATAACAGATAAGACAGTTTCAAACATGAAATAATTCAGGAGATACAGCAAACTCTTTTGAAAAAAAAAAAAAAAATTATCAGCTAATCAATGTTAAATGCATTAAAAGGTTCAACAAAACAATCAATCCCAGATGGTGGAACACTGTCTACAAGATCTGAGGGAAAGATTACAACCCAAGAATTTTACACCTAATCAAGATGTCCTTCAAGTATAAAGGCAGGCAGGCAGGCAAGCTGGCACTCTTTAATTCACCAAATAAGGCACCCTTTTTAAAAACTGACAAAATCTAGCCAACGGAGTCGAATCGAAGAACTCAGATATAAAAACTATAGTTAAAAGAACCAGTGGGGAACTAGACTAATGAGGGGCATCGCTTTGTATATTATATAAATGTCTAACTACTACACTGCACACCTGAAACTAATAGAATATTGAACGTCAACTCACTGAAAAATAAAATTAAAAACAAGAATCAGAGAGGAACACTGGATGCTTTAAAATATAAAACTAAATACTAAAGGAATTATGGGTATAGATCAGATTATGCTCTAAAGACAAAATAAAATAATGAAGAGTGAAAAGGGAAAGGCAGGAGTGCAAATGTTCTTATTTTTCCTATTATGAAGTATACTGATACTGCCCAGAACTGAAACATGGAATATATATTTGTATAAAATAATGCCATCATCTTAATGTTTTTCATAATCCTTTTCCTTAACCTACAGGGATTTATCAAGAGCTAATAATTAATAAAGGAAAGATTTATTTGAAATTTGACAATTCCTTTTTCAGTTTCACTTGTTTCTGTTTTGTTTTGCTATTAAATTCAAGTGAGATGAATAAACCTCAAAAGCATTATGCTTAGTGAAAAAAGCTGACCTGAAAAGGTTACACATGGCAGATTATATATTCCTATACCACCCTCAAAATGACAAAGCTATAGAAATGGAGAACAGCTTGGTAGCTGCTTGGTGAGAGGGAGGGGGACTACAAACACAAAGAGTATTAGGCAAAAAGGAATTCTTTTATGTGGTTATGTAACCTGACTGTGGTGGTGGTTACATGAATCAATACATGGAATAAAATGCACAGAACCATACATACACACACGAATGCAGGTTAAAAAATGGTAAAAACTGAATAAGGTCTATAGTTTAGTTAATAATTGATATATACCAATGTCAAATTCCCTGGTTTTGATATTGCACACAGCTATACAAGATGTCACCATTGAGGGAATCTGGGTGAAGGGTACATGGGACTCTTTGTACTCGTTTTGCAACTTCCTGTGTATATATATTTCAAAAAGTGTAGGTTATTTTTTTAATACAAATGATAGTAAATTGACTTTCCTTTTAATACTAGAATGACTCAAAAAATGAGCAGTCACTTTTTTAATAAAAGTACTTAGATTAGGTATCCACTCCCCTTATCGATCGATCAACTGATAGATACAAAGATATATGGAATGTTTAGATAATGTTAACCATAGTTTAGGGTAGTAGAATTTGGGGTAATTGTTCTGCCATGTTCTTTGTATCTTTATTTTTTAATGCGCGCGTGTCATTTTTATAAAAATTATTCGGTTGTTACTCAAAAAAAAAAAAAATAAAAAATCTTCCCAGGTCTGATTATTAGCCAATTTAGAAACCAAGGATTTTTTTTTTTCCCGGCTGCATTTAGCTTATGAAATACCCTTAGCATTTCAGGGAATCTGAGACCAGAGATCCTTTTCATTATAACCTTCATATAAAATAGCAGCAGGCTGCTCATGTAAATGAACTACTGCAAAAACTAAACCTAATAGGCTGAACTGAAATCAAGCAACTGGTTTTTGGTTTTAGAAAGCAAAAGTGAAGTGAAAGTGGAATATCCCAGAGATATTTAACAAAAAGTCAGAGATACTGACTGCACTAGCACCTGATAAAAAGCCAGGACTGAGGAAAAAAGGTGAAGTCCTAAGACTAGGTATTATTATTACTGTTTTGGTGAAAACATCATCACATGCAGCTATTTATGTATCTCCCTTGACTCCTCCACTGAACTATAACTTCCTTTAGAGCAAATACTGTCATAATTATGTCATAATTGGCTTTGTATCCCTAACACTGTGACCTATGTATGGAAGTTGCTTCAAAAGTTTATTGGTGTATGTTGTCCTGGGTTCGATCCCAAGCATCTCGACCAAAAACCCAACCAAAAAAAAAAAGTTTATTAGTCAGATGAATTTTAGTAGGGGTGAATGAGGATGAAGAAAGCTCAGGATTGGGCTACCACCCATAATTAGGAGGAAGAGAAAGGAGTCACCACTTCAGAAGAAATCAGAACTAAGATGGTATCAACAAATGCTGCTCAAGGAGTGCTCCTTACACTATTCCTAGTCTACGGCAAAGTACAGAAATTGAAAGCATTTAAATACTTCCATATCAATTTGGCATTGCCACAATTTTATGTCTGTCAAATCCAGTAACAACTTTAGGACCATATTTTGAAACATGTTTTTCATTTCATTTTGCTAACAATTCATTTTTATTGTCTTTCATAAAAGTATTGGCCCGTGATGGATTAGAAATTATTTTTAATCAATAAAAGAAAACTAGTTCTTCACTGTGGGGGAAAAAAAAAAAATCAAGCAACCTTCCTGTAGATGACTTGTAACGTGGTCCAGCCACCACTGTGGTCATGCTTTTTCTATCATATTAGAGGATATGGAGAAATATCTATTTTCTCTTTTGTTAACAGCAAACTCTGACCATCTTGCCCTATTATGAAGCATATTTTGCAAGTTTTAAGGTTAGATAACTAGAGGTAGTGTTTTTCCTGAAACAGTATTTAAATCGGGCTACAATTCAGGTAAATAAGCCTAAGTAAATGTGCGCAAGCTTAAGAAAAAAACTAGTAGCTAAAAAAAAACAAACAAAAACCCACAGGCTGTAGAGTCATAGCGCTGGGTCTGAATCCTGTCTCTATCAACTTACTATGTCATTTTGGAGAAGCTACTGACACGAACCTCCCTGAGCCTCAGTGTCCTCATCTTCCTCAACTGTAAAACAGGAAAAGATAATAATATCTACCTTGCAGGGTAGCTGTCGATGTTAAATGATGTACTGTATTCAGCACACGAGGGCCCCCGAACAACAGTCAGCACAACACGTAATTATGAAACACGCACTGACCTTTTTCTCCCTCTAAACCCCAGCTTCCTTCCCTTCCCATTAGCCTCTTTCACCTCCCTCACTTCTCTCTGCCTTACGAGTCTCCTCAGTCCCTATCCACAACTTTCTCCGCTCCCTCCATCCCCATTTGCAATTATTCCTCAACACTTCCCCCAGCAGCAATTAGTTTTTAGAGCCTCCCAGTAAGTACATCATCTACATAGCATTCGTTTTAACAACTCCCCTTGCTCACCTGCTCCACATCTCCACCTGCCCAGGGGAAAAAATACCTGAGCTTGCTGGCTGCCTTGGGTTTTGGAAAAACAGGGTGTTTAACTATATTCATACTCTATTTCAATCTTACCACTCTCTCTAAATACCGCTACTATCATTTATTAACCTAAAGGGCCCACCTTGACTCTCTTGGATTTATTTTCACACTTGACTCGTGACTACCTAAATAACTGTTGAATGCTTACTGGGCACTGGAGAAGCAGAGGAGCGCGACTCATCCTGATATGGACTCAGAGAGAGAGAGAATCCCACTCCTAGGCTTGGAGTGGGAGTGGAGGGGAGTGAAGGCACAAATGAATGAGTTTCATACTTTGCTCTTCAAAGTTCCAAACCATTTGACACTTACTGCAATATAGTCTTATAATTCTTATATAATAAAAACAAATCCAAAAAATAAAAGTGAAAAAAAGGTCTAACTATAATCAAAGATGATAAATGTGAAATTAGTGACTGAAAAGTCTCAAAGAGGTTATGGTGACCTGGAAATTGTAGGTAAGGACTCACTTGCAAAAATGAAGAAAAGGACATTCAAGCAGAGGGAACAGCACTAAGCAAAGGCAGAGAAGTATGAACGTGTACTCAGTGTTCTGGGAATGACAAGTGGTTCATTGTGGCTAGAGAACACGATATAATTTGGGAAGTCTAAAAAATATTCCAAATAAATCACTTTATGCATTTAATAAATCACTTTCATCCCTGAGAAAACTAAAAGTAAGTGAAAATATGAAAATCCAGGCTCATTGTGCTTTCTACTACTCTGCTATGATAAAAACTTGGTTTCTGACAACAATGGGGACCCTCTGTTCCAAATGATTTGGGGTCAAGTGACATGATCGCTTCTGAGTTCCATGAGGTAGCTCTGGTAGGACTACATAAGACAGACTGGTGGTGGAAGAACCTGGAAGCCAACAAGACGACAGCGTGACCAAAGTGGAGGGAATGGAGGGAAAGGTCAGGGGTCAGGACACAAGTTAGCAGCAGCATCAACAGGTCTGAAGGCAAAGGGAAAGTTAAAGATAACGCAGATTTATCATTTGAGTGTCCTGTGAATAAGGTCATTAACAATACTAGGGCATGGAGGAGGTGGTGCTAACCTGAAGGAAGGATGATGGATTTAGTTTAGACATGTTTGATTTGATGCCTACAGGACACTCAGGTGGATATCCAAGGCTGGAAAGGAAGGCTGAGTTCTCACTAGCACACAGGTCAATAGCTGAAGCCATGAGAAAGATCAAGGAGACTGAACCGAGAGAGTAATATTAAGAAAACCAAGGGAGCCAAGGGGAAAAAAAGTGTTTCGGGAAAAGAAAAGGAGACTGGTGGTTGCTAAAGGCCAAAAGGAAAAGTCAGATAGCATAAGGACTGAAAAGAGGCAATTTGTATTGGATTCAGCACACAGAGATTATAGGTGATCTCAAAACATAGCAAAGACAAAAAGTCTGCAATAATTGTAGAATGAACCTTGGCTGGGAAGGGAAACAGGTTTGAAAAAGCAGAGGTAGAACAGCTGCTACATGTTCAGGAATTCCCTCCCTCTTCACCCCAAGATGTTCTGTCACATCTTCCTTGACTTGGACCAGGTATGTCCACAATCCAACTACCTAAAATCATCAAGATCCCTGTGCCAATGCCAATTACCTTCATCACAACGGCAGCAACTGCCCACCTATCTACAGAGCCAGATCCCTTATTTTATCAGCAGACGACCCATCTCCTGCCAGCTTCCTGTCAGTTTCTTTACCATTCCCACCAAATCCAAATCACCAATTAAAATTTTCTACTATTCCCAATTGCCTGGTTGGAGGCTTCCAAAATCAGTTTGAGCTTTCCCCTTTTCTTCATTCCTTGAACCTGAAATCAGTCAGTTTTCAGTGACAATTCTTAACTCTTCCTCTCCACATCTAAAAACAGGCCTTTGGCACATCCATCCAAGCATGGTGTCATATCTGGTTTCTCACACCAATCTAACCTACGCATGGCAGATGAATTAATTTTTAAGGAAAAACCAGCCAAGAAACAAAGCCCAACTCCCTGAAGCAGTCCTGGAGGCCCTCCATAAGCTAGTCATAAACTATCTTTACAGCTTTCTATCCAACTGCTTCACAAAACCTCCGCCATGGCCAAACCAGTCTTTCTTAACATTACACACTTAGTTACACTCTCATCTTCTGAAATATCTTCTCACTGCAAGTTCTACTCATCATAGGGAACCTAGCTTACTCGCTCTAAAACCGCCTTTGAGAGGGTGGCTCCACAGTGTAGTGGTTAGCACGTCTGCTTTACACGCAGAAGGTCCTGGGTTTGCACCCCAGGTGGAGCCACAGACTATTCCCTGGGTACGCCAGGCCCTGGGGGTGTGCCGCAAGCACATGGGAGGCAACACCCCACCTTCAGAGATCCAGTTCTTAAGGGGAGATGGCAACATCCGTAGGTCAAGGGTGGAAGTGGGGCGGGGGGGATTAAAGACGGGGGAAAAATAAAAAATAAATAAAAAATAAAACCACCTTTGAACACCCAAGACCTCCATAGCATTCCTACCACAATTTAACTGGCTACTAAACAGGAATTAATCCAGACTCTTGGGATACATCAGCAAACAAAGTAAAGATCCCTAGCTTTATGGAGTTATTATTTTAGCAGAAGGAGATAACAAAATAGATTTCATAAATAACATTAAGTATATAAAATGTTTACAAATCGTAAATGCTATATAAAGAAATAAAGCAGGATATGAAGGACTGGGAGTTCTAGAGTGGGATTACAATTTTAAATAGTGTGGTAAACATGCCTCTTTGAGAAGATGACTCTTGAGAAGGCTCGCAGAAAGTCAAACTTGTCGTGCAGCTATCTCAGGGGAAAGTGTAGTCTAAGCAGAGGCAACAGCCAGGCCAAATCTCTGAGGCAGAAATACACCTGGAATTTGAAGAATAGCAAGGAGGCCAAGGTAGCTGACCAGTGAGCCAAAAGGATAGCAGAAGATAGGTTCAGGGTATAACCACAGGCCAGAATATGGAGGGCACAGTAGGCCATGCAAGAGCACATGGGCCGCTACTGGCTCACTCTAAGTGAAATGAAGAGCCATAGGAACTGAACAAAGACACAACCTGCCCTAGATTTTTCTAAGAATCACTGAGGCTACTACGTTGAAAACAAGTCTATAAAGGGGCAAGCCCAGAAGCTAGCAGAACAGTTAGATCGCAACTGCCATAATCCAGGCAAGAGTTGATGAAGGCCTGAACTAGAGGGTAGCAGTGGAGGGAGTAAGAAGTGATAAAGTCCTGGCTACATTTCGAAGGTAGAAAACAATCAGCTTTCCTGATATGACCAGATGCGGGATGTGAGATAAAGAAAAGTCAAGGATGACTTCCAAGTTTTTGGCACAAGCAGCTGGAAGGATGGAGCAGCCCCCAAATGAAGGCTATGGGTGGAGAAGACTTACAGAAGATCGAGAGTTGAGTTTGACACATGTTATATTTGAAGTGCCTGACAAACGAGCTTGTATGTCAAGTAGGCAGGCAGTTGGATACATGAGAACTACAGCTGAGGAGAGGTCTGGACTGGGAATTCACCAGGTCTGAGGCCTAGGGCACCCCAGCTGTTCAAAGATCAGTGAGATGGAGGAAAATCAAAAGCACATCTTGGTGTCCAGGAGGCCAAATGAAAACTTAACGAAGAGGGAGTGCTCGACTTGTCCAATGCTACTGACAAATCAAGTAAAATGAGGACTGAAAACCACTGCATTTAGCCACCATGGGGGAAAAGCCCTTGACAAATGAACTTGAGAGAGAACAGAGGGTAACCACTTATCAACCACTCTTACCTAGAGTTTTGTTGCAAAAGGGAACAAAGAAATAGGGCAGTTGCTAGCAAGAATGGGGTAATAGTATTTGCTATGAGAAAGGGTCCCATGCCTGAGTGCCGTTTGCATATAAAGCCCTAAAAAGTCCTAAATATTCAATAAATGCTCTCCCTCCCTTTACACCTATCACTATTATCTTTATTGATAGGTACCTGATTGTTGTTAACTACCTGCCAACAATTTTTTCTTGAAAGATCCTTTTTTCCCTCATCCAATTGTCAAATTCTTCCTAATCCTTCAAGACTCAACCTCCCAGGAAGCCTCCGCTGGCCCCTCTCCTCAGTTAATCTCCCTCAGATATTCTTCTATCACCCTTATCACAGTCCCTTATAATTATCAGAATATATGTCCCAACTTCCTCGCTAAACTGACTCCTAGAGAAACGGGGCAACAAACATCACTCCTCTAGAGGTGAAAGAGTAACAGTTCAGAGCCCAGACTCAGCCAGATTGCCTGAGCTTGAATGCCAGTTCCACCATGTGGTTGCAGTGTGACCTTGAGAAGATGCCTCACCTCTCTGGGCCTTGAATGTTCTCATCTATAAAATGAGAATTAAAAATAGTCTCTACCTCCTGGCATTGTTTGGAAGAGTAAATGAGTTAATATATGTAAAATGCCTGGCATATGCTAAGCCCTATAAATATCAACTATTATATTATTATATTATATCCATAGTAACCAGGATTTTTAAGCTTGATTCAGGAAGTCAGTATATTATTTCATACATGAATAAACTGAGGCACTAGAAAGCTCTGACCTACAGTAGAGAATTACTTCTTTATATCACATTGAATTTTTTGTCTACCAGATAATTTCATCATTTGAACCAGGTCAGGTACTAATTTTTTCAAAAGCTGTTAAAGTCACTTCTTGATATTTTTTAACCTGTCTCCCAGTCCACCTCTAATTACGTGACTGACTACAGAGCCTCTGAAAGCTACCTTTCCCTGCCACCTCCCTACACCACCATGGCTTCTTCAAAACTCCCACCACATGGTGCACAATGCTACACTGTTGATGGACAAATGAATGACAGACACACCATTTGAGTTGCCAAATATAAGGTCTGGTTTTGCCCACATTACAGACCACTCGCAGAGGGTGACATTCAAAAATGAGAAGCCTTTCTAACCAAAGCAATTTTCTGAGCATCTAAAAAAATTTAAGCAAAGACTCAAGTTTGCACAAAATTTCCATAATAAGCATTTAAGTAATAAGTTTTCAAAGAAGTAGTGGGAACCTCTAAGATGTTACATCACTTAAGAACTCGTGGGAATTCAACCCAAAGTGATGATTTAATCAAATGTAGCTGCCCAATAGCTGTTCTAGTAATTCTGGTACTGCAACTACAAATCTTTTTTAATTATTTTTAAATCTGCAGGTCAAAATCTCTCCTCCTGGTAGGACAGTTTAAAGGAATTCCAATAATCCCTAGCCCCCATCACTATCTATCTCAGAACCAAACAAATTCAGTTGGATGACATCACCAATCATCTTCCACATGAGACAGTATATGTACTGCAAAGAGCACAGGCGTTGGTGTAGAGCACCTTGGGTCCAAATGCTTGTTAGACAGATATCGTACAACAGGTCTGTTCAACTCCTCCTATGGTAGTAATGACAATAATATAACCTTGCAGGGTGGGTGTGGTTAACCGATACTGAATGACTTGAAAAATGAATACATGGAAAACAGCTAGCTTACAGCAGATACTATATAAATGGTAGTTTTATCATATTATAACATTTTCGTCTTACTAGAGTTGAAGTTTTAAAAAGAAGTCATTACAAAGGCTCAAACATGTCAACTAACACTTTTTTTCAAGCTGGTAAATGGGAAGCTGGGTTTAATTAAAAATTATTGGGGTGACATTAACAAAATCAAATAAGTTTCAAGTGTATCATTCAACAGTAAGTCATATATATATCACATTGTGTTCACCACCCAGAGTTAGATTTCCTTCTGTCACCAAATATTTGACCCCTTTTACCTTTATCTACCTCTTCTCCTCCTCCTCCCTTCCCTCTGGTAATCACTAATCCACTGTCAAACATGTCAACTAATACTCTTAGAATTAAAAATGTTAAGTCAGTAAGAAATAGATGGGAAAAAAAGTTCCTGGAATAAATAGCTGTGATACCAGGGAAAGACCCTTCTCCTTTAAGACACAAACCAGGCAATGGCTTCCTTGCATTTTGGGGACAAAGCCTGCCCTGCCCACACCCTGACCCTGGTACAGCTACAGATGAACCTCTGATGACAGTGATGCAAAAAAGACATGATTAGAGCATCCTGTTCATCTCGTATCCACTGTGCTTAAATATGTGACTCGAAACTTACTTCAGAAAAAACTGTACATAGTGATTATAAAATCAACTACTACTTTACAATTAATTGCTCGAAGGTGGTCATTTCATAATGCTCTTCTGATCGCCAATAAAAATGAAACCTGAATACAAAGTTGTTTGGCTTAGTGCATAACCAGTATATTCTACCCAGGGGTTCCAGAGCCCCCTGAGAGGAGGAATATGTCTGTGTTTACCTGACATTCCCTAGAGCCTGGCATATAATAGCTATTTAAAATTCACTGAAAGATTTGTACACCCATATTCACAGCAGCATTACTCACAAAAGGCAAAAGGTGTAAGTAACCCAGGTGTCCACCAATAGTTGAATGAATAAACAAAATGGATAAACAAAATAACACAATGGAGTACTATTCAGCCTTAAAAAGGAAGGATATTTTGACATGTGCTACAAAATGGATGAACCTCAAGGACATTATGCTAAGTGAAAGAAGCTAAGTGAAATAAGGATTCCACTTATATTAGGTATCTAGAGTAGTCAAATTCATAGAGACAGAAACCAGAATAGTGGTCACCAGGGGACAGGAAGAAGGGAATGGGAGTGTTTAACAGGTACAATTTGTTTTGCGAGATGAAAAAAGTTCTGGGGATGGAATGCACAACAATGTGAACATACTTAAAGCTACAAAACTGTACACTTAAAATGATTAAAAATGCTAAGTTTCATATTATGTGTATTTTACAGTTTAAAAAATATTATTTGAAAGAATAAATGAAGAAATACTCAGTACTACTTTCATCTTTATTAATTAAAGAATTCCTACCTCCACATTTTACGATGAGGAAACTGGAACTCAGAGAGCTTAGCTGACCTGCCACTATACTACATATAGTACCTACTACGCAGTGCTGCTTGGCATTAACAGTGTATTTTAACCAACTGGTTGTAACCCCAATAAGACAAGGGCTACACCTCAAGTCTTCTTTCTATGCCCAGAACCTGAACACACCATCCACAGGCCTCTCGAATGTTCTGAAAATCCCACTGGCCTGAACATCTATATTACAGAAGATGTCACACTGTGTCCCTTTCTCAACTAAATCACTAGCTTGGCAGGAGTAAAACGGGCAGCCTTAAGAAAACTTCTGTCACCGAAGGTGCTCAAACACAGGGTGGGCCATCAACCACTCCCCATGGCTTACTACTGCCAAGAGCTAGGGCACATAAAGGTTCAGACAATTTCACTTCTAAGGGACTTGAGTCTTCAATAGTAGATAGATAAGGTTCAGAAACCATTACAATAACAAAAGACAAGTGCTTAATAAATAGATGTGAGTACACAAATCTAAGGGAGTACGTGGAAAATGCAGAAGGTATCTTCGGCAGAGGCAGATTCTAAGCTGAATCTGCAAGGATGAATAGTTTTCCAGGCACTACAGGGAAAAGGCCAGAGCATGTAGTAGAAAGAACATCAGTTTCAAAAGAATAGCACCGTTCCTGTCTGCTATTATCTAAGTAAGTGACCTCTGCAAATTACAAACCCTCTGTTTCCCCATATATAAACCTACAGCAAGACCCCGACCAGCTCTGTGTGTTGCATCCAATAGTTCTGAACTCAGACTGTCTGGGTTCAAGTTGTGCCACTGTCAATTAAGAGTGACCTTGAGCTGGGTAATTTGTGGTTGTGTGCCTCAGTCTCCCCACTTCGGAAGAGGGCTGGTGTGCTAAATAGCACATGTCAATCACTTGGCACAGGGCCTGGCACATAGCAAGCCCTCAAAAAATGATAGCTACTGTAATGATGAGCTACACCGTGAGAGGAAGACACCAGATGCAAGGGTTGTGCCTGCTGTGCTTCCAGGTCCCTCCCAGTCCTGAGACATCCCTGGGGGGATGGGAGCGCAGAGCCGGGGTTGCAAACCCTGCACGCATGTGTCGCTGCCCTGCTCGGCACGCGCCTCTCCCCGCCCAAGGGAGAAGCGATGGCTCAGCAGTCCCAGGGCCCGCTCCCACCCCAGGCCGGGCACCCTAGGAGGGAAGGGGCTCGGACCCCACTTACCATGCTGGCAGGGGAAGGGGACGGCTCAGGTGAGCTGGCTCTCGGGCTTCCGACACGTCCCGCTCGCACAGGTCAGGTCATGGTCCCGGCAGGCTCGGGAAGTCCCCCGCCCATGCACAAAGAACCGCTTCCCCACCCAGGCCCCGCGGGGACCCTCTAAAAAGAACGCGGCCCCTGCTTCATTGGGGACCCCCGGAACAATTCATCAAGACCCACACCCCCCCTTCAAGGAAGCTGAAAAAGCAGGAAATGGGGCTCAGAGGCCGGTAGGGAGGGAAGCGTCTCGGGGCCCCCTGCCCGGGCCCGACCCCCGAGGGGAGGCTCCGGGCCCAGGCAGGGGCTCCCCGGCCTCCGCGTTCAGAAGCAGAGGCGGGCCCAGCCGCGAGGCTGAAGGGGCAGAGGCTGGAGGGGCCTCGGCGGCGCAGCCGGAGGGACCGGCTCAGTGAAGAGGCCCGGAGACCCGCGCTATCCTCGCCGCCTCAGCCCACACGGCCGCCACCCCCGCCAGCCCCTGGAGCATCCCTGCGCGCTTCCACCCTGAAGCCGCCCGCTCGCGCCGCGCGGCTAACCCCAACCAACAGCTCCAACGCGCCGGAAGTGGCGAGCGCCCGGCGCAGCCCCACGGCACAGCCGCCGGGCTGCGGCGCTGGAACCGGACCAATCCGGAATCGAGCGAGGGGCGGGGGCACGCAGGGCGGGGCCGCACCTGACGGCTCCCGCTGGCCCCGCCCCCTCATGCCCCGCCCCGCGCCTGTCCACGCGCGCCGGCGGCCATGTTGGTAAAGGGCGCCGGGTCTGTCATCTTGGTAAAGGGGCGCTTTCTTTTTCGTTTCGTTGGCTCATTCATTCTGCAAATTTTGAGGAAGAGCCTTTAACATGCCAAGCACCCGGCTAGAATTCGGCGGCACGCAGCCTCTGCCCTCGTGAAGCTTACATCCATTCAGTGCACCCACATTTTAGCCCTACTATGGCCCAGGCGCTGCTGTGAGTTCTAGGACTAGGGTGATAAACGAAATTGCTATAGTCCCTGCCCTTAGGAGGCAGATAAGCAACAAGAGCAAATGAATAAATTAATTGTAAGAAATGAGAAAAACTGTGAGTGTTGTGAACACAACAAACACTCAATGTGCTCAGAGAAAATTGAAGGGAGGAATGGGAAATGTAAACACATGAAAAAGTAGTGGGCAGCGTGATCAAAGTCGAAGGAACATCTGCTGAGGATCTGGGTTCTGAGATGTCCAAGAATATGGTGAGTTCTTGTTCCTCTCCTCCAACCCATTTTCCTTATTTACGAAAGTTGATTTTAAGAAACAAAAACAGGAAAAAGTCCCTAGTAGCAGAGGTGCTACTAGGGTTTGAGGACTGCAAAGAGGAGCAAATCTGTATAAACCAGGCGCTTTCAAACACCAGCGTGAATCAGAATCACCTGGAGGGCCATTGAAACACGGATTGCCATCTGAGCCCCACTTCCGGAATTTCTAATTCAGTAGATCTCGGGTGGAACCTAATTACATTCCTAATAGGTTCCCAGGTGATGCCAATGCTGCAGGTCCACGGACCACACTTAGAGAACTGTTAATATAACTCATGACTACAGAAAACTTTCACTTATTCTTTCATCAAATATTTACTGTTGCCTACTAAATGACAACCACTGTTCTGAAGATTCAGTGCTGAGCAAAACACACTTGTGTCCTTATGAAAGAGACATTATTTTTAAAGTAATATACAATAAGTAATTAGTTATAATTTTGATAACTGTGTGAAAGAGAAATACAAACCACCATGAGAGTTAACAGCCAAGGGATCTAAGCTAATCTCAAAGCATGGGGTAGGGAGGTGGTCAGGAAATGACATTTATTTAAGCTGTGGCCTGAAAGAAATGTACTTTGCTAGGCAAAGAGAGAAGGCATAGGATATTCTAAGCAGTAGAAAATGAAAGTACAAGAAAAGTCATCTCAGAAGATAATCAGAAAACCCAGGACTGAGGCCAAGTGACTTGTCTTTTCTTGGCTCAGTTTAGTGGATGAAAGACTTTTGGATGAAACAATTGGGAGTGGAATCTCAGCTCTTACAGTGCTGAGGTGTGTTGAGCACATTACTTTCGAAGTCTTGGTTTCACTGTGTAATTGGATGAAATAACAGAAACTCAACTCAGAATGAATTAGAGGTTTGCCTTTGGCTCACTTAACTCCCATAGCTGGACATCCAGAGAGAGGTCAGCTTCAGACTGGGAGTGATGGGGATCCATTTCTCCGGGATTTTCTTGGCTCTGCTCTCCTTCACATGAAGATGGCTGCCAGGAACAGCCAGGGTCACAAACATCCCCATTCACATCCAGCAAGAGAGAGCACCTTTTCTCTCATCCTTTCTCATGGCAGTAAGCTTTATACTACTGGTCCTAATTGGCCCAGGCCTGCCCATCTCTGAACTAGCTACTGTGGAGGAGGATGGAATTGCTATGATTGGCTTAGAGAATCAGCCCCTGGAGTTGATTTCAATTTCCCAGAATAACTGGATTTGGTGGAGTCACCACATGTTTACCATATCTCCATTGCCAGGCTGGAGTGAAAATTAAATTTAATGTACACACAAAACACCTAGCACATAAGGCATACAATAAATCACAGCTATTATTAATTTTACTCCAGGGACTTTGTCCAAGTCAACTAAATAACATTTTGTTATTAATATTAATTTCAAGCCTGTCTATTCCAAAAAAACATTTAAGGCTGCTATTACTTTTTGTTGGCACTGCAGGAATGTCCCCCATCCATCTCCTCCTGCCTATTCCTGTTGCTACTGCCTCAGTCTCATTCATTTAGTTATTTGCCCAACAAACTTTCAATGAGTTAGTATCAATTTTGTGCCAGGCCTTTTTGCAAAAACTAAGTGTTCCAAATGAATAAGATTCAAGCAGATTGTGTACTGCCTCGTGATAGAAATAACCACCCAAACAATTACAGCACAGTGAGAGAGGTGCTATAACAGAGATGTGTACAGACCTAAGCACACAAGTGGGGAGGGAGCAACTAAGTATGGGGCAGGGGGCAGTAACTGGAAGGCTAAACAAAGATAGTAATTCAGTTGAGTCTTCACAGAAGAACAGAAGTTCACCTGAATGCTGCAGAGTCCCTACTCCTCTTTCCACTCCAAGCTGTCTTCTATTGTACCAAGACTCTTTCCACTGCAACAAGGTTGAGACTCTAAAGCTGCAACTCTATCATAAGGAAAAAAGGGACTATATCATCTCAGGTAAGAGAATCATCCAAAAGGTTGTGTGGATTTCAGACATGGGTCTGAAATGATATCACAGAACTCAATTACTCTCCAGTTCTTGGTTATGCTTCCTCAATTGGGGCAGGGCGGGGGGGTGGTCTTTTATTCACATGGTGGTCTCTAGCATATCTAGGCTTTATCCTCTCCCAGGTTGAATTCTGATAGAGAAGAGATCATGCCTGTTCTACAAACATTCCAGGAAAATAATCTCATTGACTTTGATTGGATCACTCCTGAACCAATCACTGTGACCAGAGAGAATGAGATGCTCTGATTGGCTAGACCTTGGTCATATACTCTACCCCCAGCTCCAGAATAGTTCTTTTAATAGCCAAAACCTCTCTCAGCCTGCACCACAGCTCTGCAAGGCTATCAGAATCTGGAGAATTCTTCCATTTGCAGATGAGGAATCTCGTTGATTTCTCAACGGGCATAAGAATAACAGTATTATTCAATATGAATTTTTAAAAATTTTTTTTATTTTTCAATTATAGTTGGCATACAATATTATATTAGTTTTCAGGTGTACACTGTAGCGATTAGACATTTATATAACTTATGATGGATCACCCCAATGAATCTAGTACCCATCTGACACCATACATATTTGTTACAATATTGACTATATTCCTTATTTTATACTTTACATCCTCATGACTATTTTGTAACTACCAATTTGTACTTCTTAATCCCTTCCCCTCTTTCACCCACTGTCCTAACTCCCCTCCCATCTGGAAACCCTCAAAATGTTCTCTGTATCCATGAGTTTGTTTCTGTTTTATTTTGTTTCTTAGATTCCACATGTAAGTGAAATCATATGGCTTTTGTCTTTCTCTGTCTGACTTACACAACTCAGCACAGTACCCTCTAGGTCCATCCATGTTGTTGCGGATGGCAAGATTTTGTTTTACTTATTTATTATTTATTTATAGCTGAGTAATAGTCCAATGTATATATGTACCACCTCTTCTTTATCCATTCATCCACTGATGGACACCCACGTTGCCTCCAGATCTTGGCTATTATAAATAATGCAAGGAATATATGAATGCACATTTCCCTTCAAAGCAGTATTTTGGGTTTCTCTGGACAAATACCCAGAAGTAGGACTACTGGGTCCTTCTTTGTCTCTTATTATAGCCTTTGTCTGATATAATTATTACTACCCCAGATTTTTCTTTTCATTTCCATTTTCATGAATTATTGTTTTCCATCCCTTTACTTTCAGTCTTTTGCTCTGAAGTGAGTCTCTTGAGGCAGCATACATGAGGGTCTTGTTTTCTTATCCATTCAACCACCTATCTTCTGACTGGAGCACTTAATCCTTTTTCATTTGAAATCATTGTTAGATATGTAGTTATTGCCAAGATTTCCTGTAATACTGATTTGGTGTTGATAAACTCCTTTAGCTTTTTCTTATCTAGGAAGCTCTTTATCTGTCTTTTGATTCTAAATGAAAGCTTTGCTGGGTAGAGTAATCTTGGTTGTAGGTCTTCGATTTTCATCACTGAATTAGTGCCAATCCTTTCTGGCATGCAAAGTTTCTATTGAGAAATCAGCATATAGTCTTATGGGATTTCTTTTGTAGGTAACTAATTGCTTTTCTCTTGCTGCTTTTAAGATTCTCTCTTTGTCTTTAACCTTTGTCGTTTTAATTACGAGGTGTCTTGGTATGAGCCTTTTGGGTTCATCTTGTTTGGGATTCTCTGCTTTTCCAGGTTGGGAAAGTTTTCTGTCATTATTTCTTCAAATAGGTTTTCAATTCCTCATTCTCTTCTCCATCTGGTACCCCTATGATGTGAATGTTGGTACGCCTGATGTTGTCCCAGAGACCCCTTAAACTATCCTCATTTTGGGGGGGGAATTCTTTTTCCTTATTACTCCTCCAATTGGGTGTTTTCTACCTTATCTTTTAAATCGTGGATTCAGTCTTCTGCATCTAATCTACTGTTGATTCTCTTTAATGTTATCTTCATTTCAGTTATTGTATTCTTCATTTCTGACTCGATCTTTTTTATGTTTTCTATCTCTTTGTTAAAGTTCTCACTGAGTTCATCTACTCTTCCCCTAAGTTCATTAACCATCCATATAACCAGAGTTTTGAACTCTGCATCTGGTAGATTGTTTGTCTCCATTTTGTTTAGTTCTTTTTCGGAGCTTTGTTCTGTTCTTTCATGTGGTACATGTTTCTTTGTCTCCTCATTTTGGCTGCCTCCCTGTGTTTGTTTCTATGAATCGGATAGAGCTGCTATGTCTCCCAGTCTTAGTAGCATAGCCTTCTGTAATAGGTATCCTGTGGGGTCCAGTGGCGCAGTCTCCCTGGTCACCTAAGCCAGGTGTTTCAGGTGTGACCCTTGTATGGGTTGTGTGTGCCCTCCTGTTGTTCTTGAGCCTTAGTTGCTGCTTGTATGTCAATGGGAGGGACTGACCCTCAAATTGATTGTTTGTGAAGACTGGCCATGACTACAGCAGAGGAGCTGTTATATAGGGGCTGACCCTACGAAGTAGGATTCACTTTAGCAAGGCTCTGCTGCCTGCCCTTTGTGTGCATTGTCCTCGGATACAGCCTCAGGTGGTGCTCCGGCTTGATCAGAGTGGCTGCTGAGTGTGCTGGCCTGGGGACTCCTGGGAGGGGCCCCACCACAGGCCAAGTTCAACCACAGCCTGTGCCTTGCCTGGGTCCACCTGGCATGAGCCACCAAAGAATTTACAGATGAGCACCACTCATTCTGGCCTTGGAGGTGCCTTGAGACGCCAAGTCACAAACCGAGGCCAGCTGCCGCTAGTGCCGGGCTCAGGCTTCTCAATAAGAGGTACAGGGCATACAGTGGCCAGATGCTGCTTGTTTGGGTTTTGAGAACCTTTGAGAGATTTTAGGAGAAGTGCAACATGAACCAAGACAAGCCATTTGTATGGAAAAGCCATTGAAAGTGTCTTAAGTGGGCCTGCAAGTTGAGTGAGGCAGGGTCTCAGGGAATCAGCAGAGCAGGGAGACCAGTGTTAGCCAGGTTGATAGAGACCCAGATATGGTGGCTGCCTGCATCAACACACCAGGAAGGGGAAGGCTCAACAAAGGAACAATGCCCTCTGCCAGCACATCTGTCTGAGAGAAAGTCGCCCCTCCAGCCCTTGCCCTGAGGCCAATTTAATTCCTCCTTGAATATCTCAGTGCCTTTCAAGCTGCTGCGCCAGCACTGGAGCTCAGAGCGAGTGAGTCAGTCAGCAAGTAAGTCTGTGTGCGAGCACCCTAAGAGGAGCTGCCCTCTGTCTCACCCAGCCACGTTCTCCACTGATTTTTTACAGCCAGAGGTTGTGGGGACTTCTCTTCCAGGCACCAGAACCCTGGGCTTGGGAGCCAGGTGTGGGACTGGGACCCCTTGCTTCTCCAGGGAGTCCTCCGCAGCTGAGATATCCCTCCTGATTCTCAGCTGCCACACGCAGGTGTCGGACCAGCCTGTTCCACGTCTCTGCTCCTCCTACTAGTCTCGGGGTGGCCTCTTCTGTGTGTTCCCACTTGTAGGACTTCTGTTCAGCTAGACTTCAGGCAACTCCCAATTATGACTGTTCTGTAGTTTAGTTGTAATTTTGATGTGGTGAGAGGAGGCAAGCACAGCATTTACCTACTCTGCAATCTTGACCAGAAGCTCTGGGTTGAGTCTTTTTCTCCTACACAGCTGTGTGGCCTTGAGCACATCACCCAAGCTCTCTGTACCTGCTTCCTTATCTATAAAATAAAAACAGTATTTGTACCTACCTGGTCAGGTAGGTACCTGTATCAGTCAGATTCTATCAGGAAACTCTAATTAGAATGTGAAGAATTAACAAGGGGGCTATTTAAAAAGGGCAGTGTGTAAGGAAATCCTACAAAGGGTAATAGAGTACCTAGGTCTAGTTCGAGGACAATTAGTATCCCTACATCTGGAGGGGCAGGAGGAGGAACAGTTACCAGAATCAGACAAGGGAATCATGTGAATGCCGCTGAAGGAAGCAGCCATCCAAGGTGATCCTGCGGGGAGCAAGCCAATGAGGTAAATACTCTGACTCACTGTCTTCCCTCCCTCTATCTCCAAATGGGGCTCCCCATTAGACAAACCCAACTGGAAGCCAGAAAGCAAGGAAGACTGGTGATGTAGTTCATAGAAGCCAACCTTCTGGGCACAGAGCTGGGTAGAGAAAGAGACAGGACTTCCGGGTCCAAATGGAAGAGACCCAGCAGAGCACATTAGTGTGGTAATGCTCATGAGTGTGTAGTACTATGCCTGGTACATTAAACGATTTTTAATAAATTTTAGTTATTAATAATTATTATTTCCAGCCTAGTTCCAGCCCACCTTTCCATCTGCTCCTCTTCTACAACTCACCAAGCTAGAATCGTCATGGCTTCTGGAAAAAAAGGCAGACTCATTGATGTCTCTGAGCCTATGCTTTTGTCGTTCCACCATCTAGAATGTTTTTTCCTTCATCCCTTTGCCTTCCTTTCAAATTCCTACTCAACCCAAAGGCCCAACTCATATGTCTCCTACTGAGGGACCTTCCTTGCCTCCTCTCACCACATCAAAATTACAACTAAACTACAGAATAGCCATAATTGGGAGTTGCCTGAAGTCTAGCTGAACAGAAGTCTTATAAGTGAGAACACACAGAAGAGGCCACCCTAAGACTGATAAGAGGGGCAGAGATGTGGAACAGGCTGGTCTGACACCTACATGTGGAATAAAAGGCTATTTATAAACATCCATTAATATGATTAATGGAGAAATTTTGCCTGAAAACTTACCTAATGGTGACATACAACAGGAATTATCCTGAGTACAGCATAATGGGGGAAAGGCCTCTAATGTTCAGCCATATCTGCCTCTGCTGTCTTCTAAGTAAAAGGGAGGATTACACTTCCCCACTCCTTGCAGTTGGGCAGGATAATGCCAACTGAATAGAAGTGACTCGTGTCACTTCTGGGCCAGAGCATTTCCTTGCCTGTGCAAATCCCTCTGATTCTGCTCTCCCCTGCCTTAGTGAATCCTGAGCTGTCATGTTGAGATTGTGGCATCATGAGATGGAATGACTACGTGGGTCAGAACACCTCCCTGACCCTACCAAGCTAGAAGAACAAGCAATAAATAAACTTTTGTTTTGAGGCACTGAGATTTAGGGGTGGTGTGTTCCTATAGCATAACCTGGCCTTTCCTGACCGATACACATGATCATGTGTGGTAGTTGGTCTACAAAGGTGAGCTACCACTGAATCAGGTCTGTCAGTATTCACAGCCTGTGTAGTCCCCTGTCCTCAAATCTGACCCTGTGAATGCACTTCTGACCAATGAAATGGAGGGAATACAGCATGACTTCCAAAGTTAGATCTTAAAAAGTTTTACAGTTTTTGCCTGGGTTTCTTGGAATGTTCTTATATTGTGGCAAGCCAGCCACAATATAAGAAGTCTGATTACCTGAGAATGCCATGCTGTGAGGAAGTCCTAGATAGCCACATGGAAAGACCAAGTGGAGAAAGAGTATTGCCTGACTAGCCTCTTTCTGCTGCAGCTAGGCCAGCTGAGATGCCAGCCATGTAATTGAAGAGGCCATCTTGGACAATTGAGCCAGTCATGCCTCTGAGGCAAGCCAGCCACAATATAAGAAGTCTGATTACCTGAGAATGCCATGCTGTGAGGAAGTCCTAGATAGCCACATGGAAAGACCAAGTGGAGAAAGAGTATTGCCTGACTAGCCTCTTTCTGCTGCAGCTAGGCCAGCTGAGATGCCAGCCATGTAATTGAAGAGGCCATCTTGGACAATTGAGCCAGTCATGACTTCTGAAGACTCCAGCCCCAGCACCTCTCAGACTATATGACTGAAACCACAGGAGAGACCCCAGGTAAGAAACACCTAGCTAGGCCCAGTCCAGCCGCAGAACTATGAGAGATAATACTAAGTTACATTTTAAGTCATCGTATTGTGGGAGGATGGGATTAGTTGACGCCTCCCTCAGATTGGAGTTCTAAGAGAGAAGGCATTGTGCTCATTTGGAGGAGCATTTGTTTTCAGGCTATCCAACATCCATCTCTTTTGAGGTTTTCTTCCTCTCACAGTAAGGGATTGAAATCAAAGGTTTTCTTTTCTCTAGCCAAAGGGAGGAGCACATGGCCAAAACTAGAGCAGATGGACTCCACCACCAGGAATTTGAATATTTAGACAAAGAGATTAAAATGGTCAGACTAGTGCTCACTTCAGCAGCACATATACTAAAATTGGAACAATAAAATGGTCAGACTATGCTCTAGATGCATAGATGTCACTCTGTGTAATAAGTCCCCCTCTTAACCTCTAGAGTTTCCCATCTCCAAGCCTCCTGTTGACTCCACAAGTAGCCCATTTCCTTCTAAGAAATTCACTTTTATTTCCATCAGTCACAGTTGATGTCAGGGTAGGCTATGCTGCTGCTAAACAACCTTAACACAGTATAAGTTTATTTCTTGTTCATGTCACAATCACAGGGGTTTGGCAGAGGAGCTCTGCTCCACACAGTCATTCAGGGTCCCAGACCTTTTCCATCTTGGGGCTCACCCTTCCTTTAAATCCCTGGAGTCATCAGATCTTATGTGTCTGCTGGCAAACAGAAAAAGAGAGATTGTGGAGCATTCCACAGCAGGTTCTTTAGGAGAAAGATCTAGAAGTGTCACTTCTAGATCTTTCTAGAAGATATATCACTTCTGCCCCAAATTCCATTGGCTAGGACTTAGCCATATGGCCCCACTCAACTGCAAAGGAGACTAAGAAATGTAGTTTAGCTGTATGCCAAAATGAAAAATAAGCAGGGTTTATTTTGCTACTATTGCTTGCCACCAACCAAAGTATATCTTGACTAATACACTCGCCATTGTATTTTCAGCTCCTAGCCCCATATCTGACACAGAGTGTCTTTTATAATAACCCTCACCAGGCTCAGAATAGTTAAGTAACTGGCTGAAGGTCACCCAGCTAGTGACTGGCGGAGCCAGGATTCAAAGCCAGTGTTCTTTCCATTGTCCCATGATGCCACCCGAAAATTCTATCCATGTGCTGAGCCCTAAGCTGTTTGGAAAAATGAATCAATAAGAGCCAGTCCCTGGCCCAGAGTTCACAACAAAAGAGAAAAGCTAAAGTGCAGCCTGAGTTGGCCCAGATTTAAAGACCAGCTCAGGACAACAACAGGTGTGATAGTACATACTTCAGTGCCAAGTGCATTGCACAGACAAATGTGGAGAGCAGAGAGATACACTTTGGGCTGAACCAAATGGTCTGGGAAATCCTCAGAGACAAGGCAGAGCTCAAACATCAAGAGAAGCTGTGTGCACACAAATTCTTCCAAGGACACTTCAGTTTCGGGCTCTGGTCAATCAGTGCATTGCACTGAATCTGACAGCAGGCAATTTGGACCTTGGGTCTCAGCCTACCTGCCTACATGCAACACTATTTGTCATGGGCTGAACTTCTCAGGACCATTTTAGTTTGTATGAGAGAAAAGCAATTCAAATCGGCTTTAATGAACATATATATATTAAAAGTCTAGGTGTAGATGGCCTTCAGGCACAGCTTGATCTGGGGTTCCTACCATGTTCTTGGGACTTGGTCTCTCTGTTTCTTAGTTTTTGCTTTGCTCTTATCCAAGCTCTCTCCCCTAGTGGTAGACCCTGGCTGCTCCAGGCTATCAGTGTCTCAGGAATAACTCAAAAGGAAAGAAAGATTTTCTTCCTGAACTGTTCTGGAAAGAGTTCTAGAATTTATTCTCCAACCGGAACTGCTTGGGCCATCACTTTTGAGCTGTGTAGAATCTGGCTTGAAGTCCTGGATGGCGTAGATGCCCCACATACCGACCATATCTGTGCTCTGTCACCCTTCCATTTTCAGGCCATGGTGATTTCAGCTAAAGGAGGATACAGAGGGGACTTCTCACAGAAAGGGATACCTCAGGCAGCCACCTTCCCTTGGAATAGTCAGGAACCTGCCCAACATATTATGACACATGCTATAGTAGACAGGTCTGAATTTCCCTCAAACATTTCAGTAAATGAAGGCCTTTGCTGCCCAGAAAGGGAGCAAAGGAGATGTAGTAGGTCCCAAGATTGACAACGGGATACAGAGGGGACTTCTCAGAGAAAGGGATACCTCAGGCAAGCACCTTCCCTTGGAATAGTCAGGAACCTGCCCAACATATTATGACACATGCTATAGTAGACAGGTCTGAATTTCCCTCAAACATTTCAGTAAATGAAGGCCTTTGCTGCCCAGAAAGGGAGCAAAGGAGATGTAGTAGGTCCCAAGATTGACAACGGTTGCTGGACTACCTCCTCCATCCTCCAGCCTGCTTGAAGAGCCAAGATTTTCTGCTTAATATCCTTGAATAGCATTACCTTACCTATGTGACTCACTTTGAAAAATAGAGCCTGGCCTGGGGACCACCAGGACAAAACTGGTGGCTGAGCCTGGGCTTAGCAAGATGGAGGATAGTTAGGAACTGTCTGGCACATATATGGTTCAGAATTCAAGATATTGTTACTCTCTGGGCATAGTTTGTAACAATAAATAGAAACCCACTTCTAATTTAGATAAAGTGATAGTATACATTAGAAATGCTTTCAGCAGCAAGTAATAAAGACTTAAAAATGAGGACTCATTTTTCTTGCTTAATAGACAGTAAGTAGTCTACAGCCATGCTACCCTGAACAAGCCCAATCCCGTCTGATCTCAGAAGCTAAGCAGGGTCGGACCTGGTTAGTACTTGGATGGGAAACTACCTAGGAAGACCAGGTGCTATAGGCATAAAAATTTTTTAAAAAATAAGGAATTGTAAGCTGACAGGGTCCTTGCAATCTGTGAGGTCAACCAAGGGTTGCTTCGCCTAAAAAAATAAGTAAATAAATAATGTTGTGGAGACTCAGCTGCTCAATGGTGCCATGGCACCTCTGATTCACTTAGCTTTGCTCTCATGGTAGCAAGATGGCTGCTGCAGCTCCAGGCATTGTGTTCACATTCTAAGTAGAAAGCAGAGGGAGAAATATGTTGCCAACCACACCTTGCTCCTCATTTGGATAAAGTGAAACCTTTCTGAAAACTTTGAGCAGCCTCCTGCTCCTATCTTATTAACCAGAACTCAGAAATACAGCTTCCCTAACCTGTAAGAGAGGGTAGGAAAGGTAACTTTTAGCTTTTCTAGACTGTACAGTGGCAGAAGAGAAAATTAGGTAAGGAATGCCAAATAATGTCAACCACAGGAAAGCTTATAATCAATATAGCAGGATAATATTTTGGGACGATTTACCTATGTTCTTTTCAATTTTCTTATATTTTCTTTTTTCTCCCCTACTGTCAAGCTGAAATATGTGCTTGTCACCTCAAGAGAGGAATATGAGAGGGTGGGAAGCAGAAAAAGCCAAGAGTCTGACCTGTGTCCCAATAGCTTACATTCTTATTGTAGAAACATAAAGACCAAAAATAGGCTTATCACCTTCAGATCAGGAATAGTCTCCTGAGGTTCAGGGGAAAAGAAAGAAGCAGGAGAGAGATAATAAAAAATAGAGTTTGTGAAGTCTCTGAAGGCAAGACCCTGAACCTTACTTCTTGTAGGAGAATGCCAAAACTCCAGAGAGAGATTTGAGAAACCCAAGAGCAGATGGAAAGAATGCTTTATAGAGTAGCCTGGTTCCCAGCAGGTGTGGGAGCAACAGAACAATCCCTGAGCCTTGAGGTTGGTCCATAAGAGGCCAAAGAGCTGCACAGACAGAAATAAGGTGGCCTGTGCAAGTTGAAGGTCAGGGGCAGATGGCTGAGGGCTGCTGTCTTGGGCACACCTATATGGACAGAGGACTGCAGGATAGACACTGCCCACCATAGCTGGGCACTTCAAAGCCACCCAGGAATTAGACACATTCATATAAAAGGGTGAAAGTGCCATCCTGGCTTGAAATAGAAATCTTGCTGAGTTACAGAAAACATAAAGGAAGTTCTTTATGCACCCTTGAGGGTGTGGACTGAGGTCATACTCTATGGCAGAGAGTCTGGTTGCCTCCCCCAGCATCCATTCTCCCCTTGTTCCTTAGGAATGAACCCTTGTTTTTAGCTAGGCATATTGCACAGATGCCCTTGGGCAAAGTATGATCATGTGACTAAGCAGTAGCCAATAAGATGTGAGCAAAATTGCTCTGTGGGACTTACAGGAAGTAGACTTAAAAGGGAGAGATCTACTCTTTGCCCTTTCTTCCTGTTGCTGTATGATATAAGGCAGCTCCAGCAGCCATCTTTGTCCAAGAAGTGACCTTGAAAATAGAAGGTGGGAGAGAAAGTGGAGCCTGAGTCTATGTGCCATGGCCATATCATCTTGCACTGTCTGCCTCCACACTTATTTAATGTGAATGGGAAATGCACTATATTGGTCTGTATGCGGTGCCATAACAGAGTGCCACAGGCTGGGTGGCTTAAATGACAAAATGTATTTTCTCACTATTCTGGAGGCTAGAAATCTGAGATCAAGGTGTCAGCAGGTTGCTCTCCTTGGCTTATAAATGGCTGTCTTCTCCCTGTCTTCACATGATCTCCCCTCTATATATCTGTTTCCTAACCTCCTCTCCTTACAGGACACCAATCACGTCAGATTAAGGCCCACCCTAATGACCTCATTTTACTTGATTTACTTCTTTAAAGACACCATCTCCAAGTACATTGACATTCTGAGGTGCTGGGGTTCAAGACTTCAAAATACGAATCGAGGGGGGTGAACACCACTCCATAACATATACTTGCTAGCAGGAGCCGGGCCTGCCTAGCAGTGCATCTCTGGGTAAATAACCCCCTGCCCTTTCTGAGACTCAGTTTTCTCCTTTGTGAAGCAAGGGGCTTAACATGCTGATGGCTGCAGTTGTGCATTTTGCTTCTCAAAGCTCCCTCTAAGGCTGCTTTTCACCTAAATTTAGGGCCAATCTGTCCTCATTGTGGGCTTGGCGGAGCTGGAGAAAGCTGTGGGTTGACTCACAAAGTGATGGCTGTGGGCCTTCAGCCTCCCCTCCCCTGGTTCACTCCCAGTGTTTCTTCCTCTCCTGCCGTGAGGCTCTGAACTGGCTCAGGCCCTCTACTGACTGTTGACTGCCCTCCCAGGATGCTCTTGGAGGACATGTGGATAAGAGTTGTGGACAAGGCCTGTTCCCGAGGCCAGCATCCTTGCCTAGCCTGCCCTGGAGCTCAGAGAAGGGGCGAGAGTTACATTGGACAAAAATCAATGCTAGGTGCTTTTCATGGCTAGCTCAAGAACCCTCATTTTATGGTTGGAAAAACTGAAGCAACTCCTTTACACTCACTTACACCTGTGCCTTGAGTCCCAGCCCCTCCCACCTCTCTGAGAACTTCTCCATATTTTCTCCCAACTGGAATCCATCCCATTAATCTTTTAGAATAATTCACCAATTTAAAGAAAAATAACTAAAAACAAGAATAAAGTTACATTTGTCATCACGTTCCCCATTCTCCCCATGCTCCAACCCCTTTGTGGTAACCACTTTTTACTTTTTTCCTCAGTGTGTTTTTATGCAAATACAAATACATTTCCATATTTCCCATTTCCCCCATGTCTTACACAAAAGATGGTACACTAAATATACTCTTCCTCCTCTTGGTTTTTTTTCACTTAACAGTTTATCCTAGCAATGTTTCCATTACAGTACATATAAACTTTTTTCATTTTTTTGTAGCAGCAAAATATTCCATTTTACACATGTACCAGAGTTTATTTAATCAGTCCCCTGTTGGTGGCCTCTTGGGCTATTTCCAGTCTTGTGAGAAAAAAGTCAACAGGAACAACAACCAACGCACCACACACACACTCTCTTTCATCCATGCCAAGTGGCTCTGTAGCATAAATTCCCAGAAGTGAGACTGCTGAGTCAAAGGATAAATGCATTTGTAATTTTGACAGATAAGATAAATTGCCACTCACAAGAATTGTATGAATATGCACAATCTATCTGAAATGTACACAAGGGCCTGTCTTTCGCCTCACAAGAGTCAAAAATGACAAACTAGGGAAAAATATCTCATATCATAAATAAAGGGCTCTTCTGCCCAATATATGGAGTTCTTAAAATCATTAAGAAAAAGACCAATTAACCAATAGCGAAATGGGTTAAAGAATTAAAGAGATATTTTCTAAAGAAAAATTTTCTCCTAGACCAATAAAAGGTGACAAATTCATTCATAAAGAAATGCCCATCAAAACTATAATGAGAGGATTGTTTTCACCTATCAAAGAGTGGCAAAAAAAATTCAAAAGTTTGACACTTCATCATTATTTATATATTCTCAAAGTTCTTCCTTCTGAAAAAATTAGTAAAGTAACTCTCACTTGCCCTCTCCATACACTTCCTTATTTCCCTTCTCCACAAGCAAACTCTGGAAACAACTACCTAATGTCACTGCCTCCATTTGCACGCCTACTGCCAGGGCAGCAGTTCTCAACTGGGGGCGATTTTGCCCTCCAAGGGACATTAGGTAATATCAGGAAATGATTTTGGTTGTCACAACTGGGGTGTGGGGTCCTGCTAGCATCTAGTCAGGGATGCTGCTAAACATCCTTCAAAGCACAGGACAGCCTCCCAGCACAGAATCATCCAACTCAAATGTCCACAGTGCCAGGGTTGAGAAACACGGCATTTAGGTTGCCTCTGGCATCAAAGGTAAGTCCAGTGGACTTGTTCTAAGTCTTCCTCTCATCCCCTCAGCAGCATTCCGCATCGTTGACTCTCCCTCTCTCCTTCTTGAAAAGCTGACTCTGTGACATCGGCTTCCCTTTCTCCATTCCCTTTACTGGCTCATCTCCTTCTAGGTGGCAATTAAATATGGGGGTTCCTCAAGATGGGGTCCTACACCCTCTTTCCCCTCATTCCACACTAACCCTAGTTGATGTCACCTACTCCCTTGACTTTAATCACCATCTTCCCAAACCTCACCTTCAAGCTTCATTTCTGTACATCCAGCTTCCTGTTCCACAATTCCACCTGGACATTTCCAAGGCCCCTGGACCACCAGGCCAAGCTCACTCTCGTGACCCTCTGCACCAGCCCCTCTTGGCATTCCCTATTCCAATGACTGGAAAAACCAGCAGTCTAGATATGCAAGCCAGAGCCTAGAAGTCATCCTCAACACCTCCCTCTTCCTCAAGTCTCGCCAAGGCCCGAGATCCACCCTCAAAATATCTTTCTAGTTCATCCACTTCTCCCATTCCCACTGTCACCAGTCTGCTCCAGGCCACCACCACCTTTAGCCCAGTCCACTGTACCATCTCCTGCATTGGCTCCCCGCCACCACTCTGCCCCCCAATAGCCAGAGGGAGCTTTTCAAATCACAAATGTGATTATGTCCCTGATTGACCTCTGATTGCTCTGATGATCAAATCAAAACCCTTAACCTGCTGACAAGGCCTGGTCCCTGCCAGCTTTATGTCACTGTGGCAGAGGGGACCCGTGCCCCAAATGACCTTGCAGGGGCCTTCCCACCTGCAATATTCTATAATTCAGGCTCCTGGCCATTTATAGCCCTTAGGCTGGCTATACAGTGACACTTGAGTGACACAAACCTGAAAGAACTGGGTGGCAAACTATGTTGCTAGTTGGGGGAAGAACATTCTAGACAAAGGAACAGGAAGTGCAAAGACCCTTTAGGAACAAGACTACTTGAATTATCTATCTTTCCCCACATACTTATTGGCTGTTTCTGGTTATTTTGAAACTGCCAGTTCATGATCTCTCCTCTTTGTTCTATTGGTTTTGTGGTCCTTTTCTTTCTGACTTATAAGAGCTGATTTAATATTAAGGATATTAGCCTTTATCTGTCATTTGTATTCTACACTTTAAAAATAGTTGGCCATTTCTAAGGGTTTTATTTGTGGTAGTTTTTGCTGTATAGAAACATTTTAATTTTTTTATAGTCAAATTTGTGATTTCTGAGCTTGGTTTCTCACCTAGAAAACACTTTCCCACTGAGGTTATTTTTTAAATTGTATTCATATTTTCTTCTAATTCTTTTATAGTTTTATTTTTAACTTCGAAATCTTTGATCCATCTGTTGTTTCCTATGCTTTTAACGAGTGAGACATCCAGTAAGTGACGATCCAGATTTAGATTTTTGAAAGCCTATTGAGTTACCCATCCATTCCTCCAAATTTGAAATGCCCTGGTGTCAGGTACCACTATACTCGATTTGGCGGTAGAGTGGGGGCGGCG